>NC_141140.1:112247657-112565234 GCF_053477565.2 Lygodium microphyllum | reverse complement strand
AAAGCAATGTTCCGAGCATAGATAAAGATAACATGCAAATAGAGGGGTCGATATTACAAAGGGTGAAGGCTGTCAAAAGCTTGGAGCCCGCATCGGCTAACAATGATGGAAATACAGGAGTCCAAGAATTTTTTGAGAACGAGGCAGACTCATTCTTTTGTGGTGACATGTCTATCGACCTTCTAGTGTATGTGGAGTTGTGTCAGGAGATTAACATGGGACCATAGGATACTTCATACTTGGAGCATCCACTTACTCAATTCGTTGTTTAGATCTCTTATAAAGGTACATATGATATGCATTTTAAGAGTGATTTTTTTAAAATGATTTATATTACTGTGCTTTGTATAATTTAAATTGATTATTCTAACACCATTTTTTATCTGTGCAGGTGATATTTTCAGGATGAGTTGAGGGATGAGCGATGAGGAGTTGCAGGACATCTTCGCATGCATGTCTCCAGACCAGCTCGCGAGATTCAGAGAGATGGCAGACCAGGAGCTGTCTTGTTCTTTGTCAGGGCGCTTTGCTAGATCTGCTTCAGCGCGATCGGATACTTCGGCTTCGAGCAGACGATCTCGACGCTCACGACTTGGACCAGAGGGAGGGACTGCATCGGGATCAGGGGGATGCTACTGTGGAGATACGGATGTGGTGTCTCCGTCTCGTCGTTCAGCTAGAGCTACATCACCTCCAAGATTTGTTACACCTGTGGGGACGTCTACTCCAGTTACTCCGGCTTTTGCGTAGCCGTCAGCAGCAGGTGGCACCCCTTTGGGTGCCACTCCGAGAGAGGTTACCTCCGTCGGTACACCGGATGTAGAGGGGTCTCCTGGATATGCCCAGGAGCGTGGACGGAGATGGGAGAGGACCCATCTTAGACAGACTCCTAGGGGTTATGGATATCTGGTCGATAGTATATCAGGAGCCATCATCATGAATGATGAGGGGAGGAGGGTGATGGCTCGCATGAGAGAGTTGTGCCAACAAGTTTTTCGGCACAACGTCCTAGATCATTGGAAGAACATACCGGAGGGGAGCAAGGACTACATAGTAGCATCCTTGCACGAGGAGTTTCCGGTGCCAGCCGCAGTAGATAGATTCTCTACGGGCTGGATGATGGATTGCATGCGTACATACATGTCACATAGACGATTCGACGCACGCAAGGCAATCAAGAGTGGGACTGCAAAGCCCGAGTGGTTAGATGCAGACGACTGGTGCCGACTGAGGGAGGAGGCTATAGATTCTCCAGGACGTTGGAGTCAGTAACGCGAGGCAGCGAGGGCACGACTCGAGGCCGGAGTGGTCCATCATCTTGGGAGTGGCGGCCACAGGACATATTTGGAGGACTTTGTAAGTTTTTCTTTTATTTTTCTTGTTTGTTTTTTTGAAATATTCTTTGTACTGACAATCATGTTTTTAATAGTTAGCATTTTGTTTTCTTTGCAGCACTCCATTACAAATCGCGATCCGCAAGGCCTTGAGACTCGATATGCAGAGAGGCACGGTCTCAATGCATTGATCGACCGATTGTATAGACGCGGCGGCCCTGTAAGTCACTCATCTTTCTTGTCCGTAGTTACCATGAGATATTTGAATGCATTATTGTATGGTGGATTGATGTGCTGTTTCTTTTTTTGCAGAATCCGTTCGATGCTCCTTTGCGGCGGGACGAGCTTTCGGGGGACGAGGATTTGTAGCTCGCCCTTGAATCCTTGGAGCTCACACACCTTTATTTTTTAGTAGCTTGATCTATGTAGACATTTTCTATGTATTAGTGATATCCTGTCATAATTGTACCAATCGCTTTTTATGTGATCATGTATTTATTTCATGTATCAGTTTTATGATTTCAGTATACATTCTTTTTGTTTGCAAGCACTTTGTATACAGTAGTGCAGAAACTATTTTGTATGGCTCTCATACAGCACACAATGCTATATGTGGCAGGGCAGCTTACTGCCTTGCCACAATTTTTTTTAAATCCCTATTACTGTCGCTATTAGCGTCGCAAATTTACTGCTCGTGTCGCTATTGCCATCACTATGCGCATCACAAATTTACTGGTTGCGTAGTGGCGACGTTTCTATGGCATCATTAATAACGACGCTTTTTGCGACGACGGGGGCAAATTTTGTTGTTTGTATTTTCGTCGCTTTAAACGTTGGTATAAGGTCTATATCTTGTAGTGTAAGAAAAATTCTGCTTTCAAGTAAGGGGATAAGATTTGACCATGTGTCCAAATATTAATCACATTAGAAAATTTTAAACTTTATGAAAATTTCCAAATTTTTGAATATGTGGTTAAAAAGGGTATTATTGTTATAACCCTATCATCATAGGTGAGTTCAGAGTGAGTAGGGATGTTATTTTCGATGAGACGAGTAGTTGGTATGCATCTAGTGGTGATGCATTGGATGATCATGATAATTATATGCAGAATGAAAAGCAAGAATCATGGAGTCTTAGTGGACCAAAAACATCATTGAGTACTACATCTAGAGTTAGGAGACTAAGGAGTAGCCCCACATCTTCAAGAGGATCTACAAGTGTCACATGTAAAGACAAAGGGAAGAAGAAAGTATTGGATGGTAATGATGCATCTACTAGTCATATGGGATTTGATGGGGATTCTAGTGGTTCAGAGAATTTGAATGATGAACTTGGTATTCTTTCAATGAGGACACCAAGTGTACAGAGAGCACATGATAATGTAAAGGCTCCACTGAGTGATCTGATGGTACACAGGTCTAGTAGGGCGAAATACCCTGTTAAAAGATTTGGTTTTGAAGGTTATGCAACTCACCTTTTTCTTATATGGTAAAGGTAGTTGAGGATATTGGGCCTGCTTGTTTTGAGTATGCTATTGATCATGCTTATTGGGATGCAGCAATGGATGAGGAGATGGATGCATTAAAATCCAATAAGACTTGAAATTTTGTACCATGTTTAAGGGAAAAGAAACTATTGGATGTAAGTGGGTTTACAAAATCAAGAATAATGTAAATGGTTCGGTTAGTAGGTATAAGGCTATGATGATTGCAAAAGGCAATGCTCAAATATATGGAATATATTATGAAGATACATTTGGCCCAATTGCTAGGATGGCAACTCTTAGATGTGTGATTGCTTTGATAGTAGCCAAAGGTTGGAATTTATAGTAAATGGATGTCAATAATGCCTTCTTGCATGGTGAATTGCAAGAAGAGGTGTATATGGAGCAGCCAACAGGTTATGAGGATTTAGAGCATCCCACATATATATGCAAGTTAAAGAAAGTGCCCTATGGGTTGAAGTAAGCACCTAAAGGATCAAAGAGTGTCTTGTCAACATTGACTTTTATGTTTCTGATGCTGACCACCCACTTTATGTGAGAAAGGGAGATGCATGCTTGGTCATCGTAGTCATCTATGTCGATGACTTGATTATTATGGGTGATAAAGTAAATTAATTTTTGAAGGAGTTTGAGATGAAGGATTTGGGTGAGCTAAGGTACATTCTTGGTATTGAGGTGATCAAATGTGATAATAATTTATGGATGTCCCAAAGGCAATATAGATTGGATATGTTATCCAAGTATGATATGATAGCGTTAAACCTCTTTTAGTGTCATTGGACCAAAATGTAAAGTTGAGTGCTGATATTGGGGATGGGATAGAAGACCCTATTGTGTTCAAGAGGATAGTATGGAGTTTTATTTACATGACTATCACAAGTCCAAACTTGAGCTATGTTGTTGGCCTTGTTAGTTTGTTTATGCAAATGCCTAGAAAGTATTATTTAGATGCATATTGAGGTATGTGAAGTCACTTTACGTTATGGACTTTTTAATGATGCATGTAAGGATGTACATGCATTTGGATACACAGATGTAGATCGGGCCAGTAGCATGTTAGAGAGAAGATCTACCAACAAATTTATATTTTCCCTTAACATTGCAGTAGTTACATGGAGCAACAAAAGGCAACCTACAGTTACTTTATCGAGTATAGAGGCTGAGTATAGAGATGCTGCTATGGTAGCATGTAAGGTGGTATGGCTACAAAAGTTATTGGGTGATTTGGGTATGCATGGAGATGGTCCAATTATCATTTAGTGTGACAAAATGAGAAATATACAACTAGCTAAGAGCCCAATGTTCCATACTAGGACAAAATACATTGAGGTGCACTATCACTTTATGAGAGAGAAGGTACTTATAAGAGAGATTTACTTGGTATATGTTAGCACACATGATTAGATAGCTAACACTTTCACAAAGGCATTGTGTGTAGAGAAGCTTCAAAAGTTTTGAAGCTTACTTGGAGTTGCAAAGATACAGTGGTATTGAGATGGCAAGCTCATCACATGCAAAGATTGATGATGGACTACCTGGCTAGATGGGTCCGCATGTCTATACTTAGCATGTCAGTAGTCATTATGATTCTCACATGGTCACTAACTTATCACTTATTATATTTAGTTTGTTGCACCTACCTAGAACTAGCTTAGTTATAGCACCAATCGATTGCTAAAGTCAATTATGCACTATTTGACTTACTAGGTTACTTTCCTTTATGTTTTATTTTATCTATACTCTGTGTACATTGTATTGTGTGAGGAAGAAGAAGAAGAAACTAGTAAGAAAACGTTTTTGGCCTCCATCTCTCTTCTTGTATTCTTGAGTGAGCTTTCTCTTATGTGTGGTGTATGTTTGACATAGCAACTCAAGCAAGTTCCCCCACCATACAAATTTTGACACTTTTACTAAAGAATGCTAATTTGAAAAGAAAAATGTGTGTATTAAATGCTACTTGGTGCAGTCACAAGGGTCGAATTTAACCATCAGTATACAGGATATGAGCATTTCATTGGAGCATCATGATGACATTCACATGTCCAAATGTGAAGAGGCTATTAGATATGCTCAGTGCCCCATCCTCGTTAGGTGCACCAATGATCCAAGGTACTCTAAGTTATAAAGAAAAAATTATGAGGAGAAGTCATGTGTGAGCATGAACATTGGTTGGATCCTAGTTTGTATGGTAGATGAGATCTATGGATTGGATGACAAAAGATAATCTTTTGTGCATCTAAGCTTTGGATTAGATAGAATAGTTATGTTGGTAGTAATGCAAGATGCAATGCACTTAGTTGGGGGGAGTTATCACAAGCACTCCTATTTTGGGGTCCATAGGCAACAGAAATGGCCGCTAGCTAGAGGGGTCTTAGGGGGCTAGTAGCCACCTTGGTAAGGATTTGGGGACAATGCCCTCAAGCCCGATGATAAAGAGAATATTCCTTGAAATAGTCCTTGGCTCATAACATGGTCAAACATGCTGACTAGATGCTGACTAGACTATCTTCCAATGCTACACAAGGAAGACTTGTTCAAAACCATCAATAATCTATCACACCATGGAAATGTCTACTTCATCTATGGAAACAACACATGCACATGCATTGGTTCCACATCTTACTCCACACCTAGCTCCATGCCTTGCCTCATACCCTCGTCCTCTATTATTGAAGTTTTTTCCTCTTGGAGGATTATGAGGAACATTAACATTAGTGTTCGTTCCCCTATTGGGTCACTAAGCTCAAAAGTGGCATGGCTGATTACATTTAAAACAATTTGGTCTATTGTGTTTATTCCTATTATTATTATTTTTGTAGTTGCCTTCCAGAGGAGTGTTGGCAAGCATGACCTTAATTATAATTGTTTTGCTAATAATTCACTTGAGTCCTTTTGGATAGGAAAGCATGTTGTTATATTGGTCGAATTTGTTATTTTGCTTGAGTAGAATGGTTACATTCTCATTAAGGCATCTTCTAGATCAGTAGACTTCATCATCTCTAGTTGGTCATTAACGAGCATATTTAAACCCTGATAGAAGCACACCACTTGTTTGCTCATGGATATGTGGGGAGAGCTTCACTTAACAACCTTAATCATACAATCATTGCTTGATTTGCAATACTGGTTCCTACAATAGAGAAGTGGTTTTCCATCTGCTCAATTTAGGTTTTGGCATTAACTTCAACCTTCATTCCTTCTCCATTAAATTTAGATGGCTTAACCTGCTTGAGAAAAGTTTTTATCTCCTTTTCAATCAAGTCAATAGCAGCATGAGTTGAAGGTCTACTAGTCAAGTGAACTTAAGGACACTTTGATCTTTTAATTAAACCATTTTTTTTTTCATACTTTGTAATACATCAAAATTTCCACTTGATTTATCAAATTATTGTTTAGAAAACAAAATAGTTTCATCACTCTAACAAGATCTTATATTCAATGTGTTTTCATATCATCTTGGGACTTAACACATTTAGTGCTTAAGTTTATAACATTGGATCCAAAAGTGACAATATATTGCCAAACTTAGAAAGATTCATATCCAAAAAAGAGAGTTATATTTTCACACTATTCTTGCACCACAGGTTATATAGATTTTATATAAAGCTTTCCATACAAGGCCAAAAAGTTTTACATATGGGAGTTTTTGGAGGATATTTTGGCTAATTATATAACCTCAACAATGGACCTCAGATAGAGGTATGGTGGAGTAAGTAAGACTCTCCTTGCAAATATCTAGTGCTAGATATTTGTTGGATAGATTGGGAAACTCCTCAATCTTATTATTTTCAATAGATTGGCTAGTTAAACTTACTTGATTTAGTCTGATATTAATCTTGGTGACACTGCGATAAACCCATTGGTTGAAGGTCATTGTCTCGCCTTCTTTGAGGACCATAGAATTATCAGAGCTTCTATGAAACATGAAGAGATGAACTAATTAAAGTCTTTCAACCCAACATAGCCTCCATAAACTAAATTCTAGACCAATCATATGGTCAACATAGACGAATAAATATATGGGCATCTAGCACCAGCCTTGATATAGGGTCCATTGATTCGAATTGAATTGGTAATCTCAAAGGATAAAAATATGCTCCATGGTATGGAAAATTTCTTCACTCAAGGTGAAGCTTACTATTCAATGGTAGTAGGGTGGACCCTATGAGTCGAGGAAAACTAGCATAAGAGCTATCACTTGACTTTCTTAGGGTTTGGTCTTAGAACCTAGCCAAGTGTCATTTTAGGGGAATGGAGATGATAATTCACCTTATGGGCAGAGGGGTTGAGTCTATCTATCCCTCGTCTCTGAGTCACTATGAAGTAACTGTAGCGAACATGCTACTTCGATCTCCATTGATTACAAAGTGATCGCTTTGATTGAGTGCTAGCTATTCTATTAGCAATTGTTAGATCTGTAGGGTCTCATAGGTTGATCCTCATGGATTGAGGCCAAGTGCTTCACTACAAGGTGCACCCAAGGCTACCTAGTCATATCAAAGTCAAATTATTCATGTGGAGTACCGATGGCGCGAGATTGGGACAAGGCCTTGAGCAACTTCTATGTGTTACCTTTCGTATCGAGAAGTGGTACATTACATACATGTGCTTGTGTATATGCATGCATGTGTGTGTGTGAGCACATGCACATGCACATGCATGCATATGCATGTGCATGTGCACATGTGTTCATGTGTATATGTGTGTGCATGCATGTGGGAGTGTATGAGTATGCACATGTGTGTGTGTGTGTGCATGTATGCATTTGAGTGCATGTATGTATGTGCATGTGTGTGTGCATGTGCACATGCATGCATGTGCAAGTGTGCATGCATTTGTGTTTTTGTGTCTTGCATCTCCTTCATTTTGTATGCAGCAATAATCTACACGAACCATCTTTTCTTTGATAAAGATCGCCAAAGAGATTAGTATATGGGCAACTCACAATTTTTTTATATAAAAGGAATTCAATAACTCTATGTTTTCTGTGGTTGTTTTGGACATTCTAGGTTGTTTCCATACTATGCATGGATGATGTCTCTTAGTTGGCGTTGGCTCCATGGATATTACAACTATCCACTACGAGTTCATCATGTTAGGGAGGAGCTAGGGAGATATACAATGGGTGTCTTAGTTAGATAATAGATCATGCATCATTCATTGCTTGTGTTGTGTTTATGTATCATTGCACATAACTCATTGAATCATCGAAAGGACAAGCAAAACAATCTATTTTAAGAGCCCAAGTATCAATTTATGGATAATTGTGTATTAGCACACAAGAAAAATGTCTCATTACTTGCAAGATTGTATAAACCTCTTATTCATGAAGTACTTTGGAATTCGGCAACTACATCAACCTCTTTCAAGAAGCACAATGAGAGAAAGACTCTTATAGATAATGTGACGCCTGTCAAGTCTCAACAGTCTTTGTGTTTTCTATGTTTGGGGGGGGAGAGGGGGGATATACTTGTAATGATATATTAGGTAGGATGCTTATGAAGCCTTGAAACGTTCAAATTAGTCTAGATAGGCCATGCCCATCTTGCGTGAAGGCTTCTTTATGAGGTAATACAAAAGCGAGATCTTAGTACTTGCTCACTATGGGGATTTGCCTAATGATGGATTTCCTTTTTGGTATTGTGATGGTCATAACACCGTCCTCATCTTGGGCTATGATTCTATCTAGAAGAATGTTGTCGGGGAGTTGGAATTGGCGAAGAAAGCTACCTCGAGGCCTCTCAATAATATGCTCAATCATATAGTCTCTACTCCTTTCTAACTCACCAATGTGCACGCCACTAATTTGAAGCACATTGCCAGGGAGCACCTGTAAGCTTATGTCGTCCTTGGTCAAACCTACAAAAACAACACAATTTGTGCTCAAGGTTTATGCCACGATTGAGCTGATCAGTACACATGCAAGATGGAGCTCTGCTGGTCACCTGGTACATCGAGCTTGATGTGGTGTGCTGACGCAGTCTCGAGCCAGTCCACCTTGAGCTCGCCAACGCTGGCAATGGTAGGGAAGCGAGAGAAGCTGGCCATGATATAGCGCGCGCGCGCGCAGACACAGAGAAAGAGAGAGGGAGTGTGTGTGTGTGTGAGAGAGAGAGAGAGAGTACTAAGCCAACGAATGGGGAGGGATGAGCCAGCACCTGTCCTTTTATAGTAGTCTCTCTCTCTCTCTCTCTGTGAGTGTCTCTGTCTCTCTCTCTCTCTCTCTCTCTCTCTCTCTCTCTCTCTCTCTGAGTGTCTCTGTCTCTGTGCGCCTTTGCAGGGTCTCTACTCAACCCCCATCGGGTTATTTCCTTCCCTTTCAGCTAACATTATTCCTTTCCTACATTGTTTATCTCTGCCTTTATCGTCTTTTCATTGTCTTGTCCTTTCGAACCATCTCCTTGAGTGCATAAGAAGCCTCCATTTACTCTTCATTAACATCTGGCATCGATGTCAATGTATTCCTGGCCCTTAGGAAAGCAAAACACATGACCCTCACTATTTTTCCTTGAATTATGAGAATAAGTAACCTTTTCTAAGACACCTCCCATCGATACAGAGAGTATAGCCTCCATGTTACTCAATTCAAATGTCTTGATGCCGCTAGGTGGCCTTTATTCCCTTGGCTCTCTCAAATATCTAACTTAATAGTCCTCCATTATGATTCATGTCCTTGTACATATCATTGGTATAAGGGGGGATGTAGCATATATTACGCTATCTCAAACATGGTGAATTGTTCCTATAAAAGGGCAACCATTTAAATCCCTTTTTCGCCACTTGGAAGCAAACACCCCTCCTTTTGGAAGCATTCACCAAGCACATACCCCTTCTTTCGGAAGCATTCACAAAGTAGTTATATCGTGTAGCTTCTTTGTGAGTGAACACACAAAGAACTAATCTCCAACACCACCAAGTCTTTTGATGGGTTCCATCTATACTCCACAAGTCTTGTTCTTCTTGTTATAGACAAAATGAAATTATGCACAACGACTGCACTCAAGTTCTATTGGAAGAATATTCAAATACCTCAGATAGGCCTTCAAAAGTCAACAAAGGTTATCTTTTCCACCTCTTTTCATTTATGAGCATCTTATCATGTACCATCTACGAAGTGGAATCTACCATCATATTGGGGAATATGGGAATTTCCCATAAGTTTGGGACACGTGGTCAAATCTTTGGATTTGTCATAACCTGAACACTATAACTCCAAATTGAGCGCTCTATAGCTCAATAGATTCTATTTTTCAAGCTCTTTCCAATGATAGGCCACATCATATGGTTTTGAGAAACTTATGGGCATGCTATTCGAGTGCCACCTTTTTAGTATTCAAAAAATGAGAATTGGGAGATTCCCAAACTCACTAATATTGTGCATTGACCTACCATATTGACCTGTTTATGAGGCATCCTTATAACATTACTTGTATAACAATGTAATAAATCAAGCCTTCAAATAAGTTTTTTGCTTTTTTACACTCTTGCATTCCTTCACAGAGACCTCTTTGAGGAAGTCTATATGGCTGAACCACCATATTTTGCCAATGCCTAGAGACCTACTTAATATGTATGCAAATTAAGGAAAGCCATATATAGCTTAAAGTAGAGTGCTTGGCAATGGCACCACAAAAAACATGCTTATCTCTTGTAGAATAGGGTTTTTGATGCATCAAAGCTGACCGCAACTTATTCACCTTCAACATTGATTATTTCTTCCTAATCTTGGGTCTTTGTGGCAAAACAACATCCTTATTGCAACATCTTCTCTTTATGCTCTTCATTTGCAAAAGAGCTAATTGGTACCCACTTCCCCTTTACTGAGAATAGGAATATTTCTTAGGCATCGAAGTTAAAAGAGATCAACACTCCATTCCGCTCCATCAATAAATGTATATCAATCAATTCCTTCACCTATAATTTTAATCTAGCTTCCTTGCTTTCACTCCTCTTTTTGTTACTCCCAAACTTGAGCATTTTGATGTTTCTCCATTATCCCAAGAATCAAATGCCCAAATCCTCGATCATATTCACTACCTCATAACTTCTACACATCCTGGTCTTTGTTATGTAGAAAATACTCTATGCAAATACATCCAAAGACACACCCAAGATTATTGGAAAGCTGTACAACATCTAATATGATACATCAAAGCTAGTAACTACTTCAACCTCAAGTACCACCTTCGATTATAGGAGATGCCCTTTCTACCTATTGTGATGCTGATTGGGAGGTGATATTCTCACCAATAGATCAACTACCATCTATTTACTCCTTTTGGATGGATCTCCTATCTATTGGAGTACCAAAAAGCAACACTCTATGACAATGTCTACCACAAAAAGTTGATGTATGTAGCTACCTCTCTTGCAATCAAAGATTGTTTATGGACCACACAAATGATGTAGGAACTCAACTTGTACAACAAATATGATTTCTTTACCATTTATTGTGACAATCGATTATGTGTCACAGTAATCACTTCAAGTAATCTCATCTTTGACAAACTAAAACACATTCATTTATGCTACCATTTTGCATAAGAATTATACTAGGAGGACTATCTTCACATTGAGGATGTGCTTAGTTCTTACAACTGGGAAAATTTTCTTACAAAAGTGAGCACATGATAGTGGCTTATATGAGACTTTTATAGATGTAGTATGAGAATGAGAAGAGGTGGTTTCACATTTTATATGTGTGGTAATGAGAATGAGAAGGGTTGGTTTCACATTGGGGATTTGGTAAAGAGGGCATAATGGATGTAGGAGTATATGCGGGAGAAGAGGTTGATGGAAATGGTGGATTGGAAGAGGTGGAGTTTGGAAGGTAAGGAGATGGGGAGTTCATTTGGACTAGCATGTTGCCACTTGAATCTTGGGATTGGGAAGGGTGTAAGAAGAATGTCTTGACTATGGTGTACAGTTTGGCACACCATGTTTGAGATTATGAGTCTCCCATGGAGCACACCACAAGGTGTGCAATGGAGGAGATAACATGGTGTTTACTGCAACATAGAGGATCGAAAAATGGAGCAGAAGTGTGGGAAAAATGGAAGAAGGAGATAACCAAAAAGGCATAGGACAAAGGAAGGAAAAGGCACCCCGGATGGAAGTTACACCTTGAAAATTTGAATGATGACCTCCCTAGAAGGCTTCAGTGTAGCCTCAAGAAAAGAAAAGAGTAAAAGCGCGCCATTAAATATGAAGGCATTCCTGAACCCTTGTAAAAAGAGTGCCGGGCCCACTCCTGTGCAAATTGTATGCATTAGTGGGAATGGGATAAGTAGAACGGTGGGAAATAGGAAAAGAGGGCCTAGGGCTAATGGCCGGCCATGTAAAAAGTGGGGATGACTGCCTAAAAAGTAGGGCATGTATATAAAGTTCAAAGGTGAATGAGAAGCTCATTCTTGTGTGTGGCCAAAGCTTCTTCTTCTTCTTCTCTTGTATCTTGCCTTCTTACTTGTGCTTGAGTGAGGGAGTGAGGGAGTGTGAGGGAGTGAGAGAGGGAGTGTGTGAGAGTGAGGGATCGTGGAGAAGAAGCTCCCCATCTTCTCTCTTCATCTTCTTTTCTTCTCTTCTCTTCTCTTCTCTTGCGCGGCTATGGAGGATGGAGCTTGACGGAGGGGGCTTGAGGTTGCTTGAGCTTGCCACAAGGATCGTGGAGCTATCGGAGTGCAAGAGAGAGGAGGGAACTCGATTGAGCATCAAGGTAAGCTCACTACACCCGTAAGGTAGATGTTACACGTCGGCTATGTGAGAGTTAGCAATGGCCGCTCGGCTTGAAACACTTGATCAATAAGCGGTCCGTAGGTCTCATGGTAGAGCTCCGTAGCTCCCCTCCATTTTGGTTTCATTGCCAGGACTGACGGAATCGAGCCTTGAGTGCCACGCATATCGAATCGAGCATAGAAGTAGGCTTTGCAGCCTGAATCGGTGCTCGAGATAATTAGGAGATTTAGGAGGTTTTAATCCCTGGAGCAAGTAAGTATTTTGATTTGTTGTTGAATATTAGAGTGGGACCATCCATCTCCATCTTTGGTTTTGATTTGTGTTGCATTAGGTTAAGTTTAGGCTAGGAAAAAGAAGGAAAACAAAAGGGTTTTGCTGCTGCTGGAAATAGGGAAATAGGGGCACAGATTCAGACTTCTGGCTCGAAGAGTATGCAGGATTAATTTCTAAGGTTACAGCAGGTTGGGATGGGGCAATAAGAGGCCTAGGGAACCAGAGAAGACCACATTTGACATTCTGCCTTTTGAGAAGAGAGTGAGCTTGAGAGCCAAGGAGAGAGCAAGAGAGAGAGAGAGCTGCGGGGAGATCGCGAAATGCTGATTGATTCGAGTGCCACATCACTTCTAGGTATGCCAGGCAGTTCCCTCTATTGCTTTGCATCTATTTGGAAGGCACAACACGATTCAGTGGAGTAGGCGTTGACCTTGAGGCATTGGGCGCAACCCGCGGGTCGTCATCTGCGTCGTCGGACTAGTTCGTCCGAGCCCCAGAATAGGACTGCCCGATTTCTGGAGTCGGACTGTCTGACTCTGAGAATCGGACCACTTTTTCGATCCGATTCCCAGAATTGGACTCGCCGTCCAACTGTTATAATCAGACCCGGTGTCAAAGTCGAACCATGTATCCTAGTCCCGGACTTGGACCACTCGACCCATTGCAGTAGTCAGACCTTCCTCATCCGACTAGGAAAATCGGAGCAAAGTATAATTTGACCACCATTCCTAGTGTGAAACTCGGACCAGCCTGTCTGATTCCTAGGATCGGACCAGCCCCCTGTATGATTCCCAGAATCAAACCAATTCACAAGAACTTTAATAGAAGGTTTTGAACTTGTCCCACAGTCCTGGCTACCTTGCTCACATCTATGATCCCCTATGAAACCCAGTTTAGCCTTAGAAGCCATAGGCCATACATGTTAACCGAGGATTCATCCCAAACAGCTAGACACTGAGCAGACCAAACTTAGAAATTGACTTGACGTTCGACGACCAGCCAACCAACCAACCCTGAAGCAGAATAGAGAATGCAACAGGGTCTTTTAGTAAAACCTTAGATCAACCAGAACCTGCGCTTAGAGCCACATCAGGCTACGAATGTGAGGGGTAGAGTGGAGTCTGCATTGAGCATTTCGTGCATCCGCACCTCACTTTTTGATTTCATCACCTAAGGTGCACTACAAGAAAAGAAAAAGCCTCTTTTCGCATTGAGCACTTGAAAGCATGAAGCACAAGTTGTGAATAAGATTGACGACTGCTTCCAATAACAAGGAGCTCATCAGGAGACATAATAACATCAAGGAACCCGCTACTAGGAGAAGATCCCAAAACATAGTTGGCTACCTGAGAGCCCCATCAGTAGGACCCTAAAGAGGACATGAAGATCCGAAAGGCGACAACATAGAGGATCGGACGCTGCCAGAGTTACTCAAATTGATCGATGACCTTGTGGAGCTCGAAGTGGGAGCAATGTCAAGATCACAAGGCAGACAAGGAGAGGACCGACTGGACTTGGGAGAATTCCCAGTCATAGTGCGGGAGTTAGTCAATGAGTATGACTTGTTGACTAGGATGGTAGTCTAGGGTAGGCCAGTAGAGGAAGTGGTAGCAAACTTGGAAGAGGAAAGAAAGGCGATTAGAAAGGCGCTAGAGAGCATAATTGCCTATAACCACGAGCAAAAGTCTAGGAAACTCCAACAAGATGTAGACATGTACGAGGCCCGGCGTGTGCTAGCCCTGGCTGGTGCAGCCAAAGTAGGACCAAATGTAGAGAGAGAGCGAGCAGTAGAGGCTGACCTATCATTGAGTGAACTTGTATGGCCAGGTGGCTCATGGACAACATGTCTGCTGAGCAGAGCGCAACAGCCTTAGCCACATCATTACTCTCGAGATTAGGGGTCACACAAGGGGCAAAGGGGCAATCTAGAATCCCTATTGTAGCAAAGCAACTAGACAAGTATGAACCTAGCAATGACCCATATAGCTTTGTGGAGCAGTTCGAACAAGTTTGCGAAGCAAATGGTCTCATGGACCTCGCACAATGCTCTCAAGCCTTTGGGCTGTGTTTAGGTGATAAGGGGAGAATTTGGTACACTAGTCTAGATGCAGCCAAGCGCATGAACTTTGCCCATCTTAAAGACCATTTTATCAAGAGATTCTTTGAGGCAGGGTAGTTTGACAACCTCGTCGTCCGATTGATGAATGTCAGTTAGAGGGAAAAGGAAGACATAAGAGACTACGTCACTCATGTGCGTAGCCTCTTCAAGAGGATCCCGGACAATGAGCGACCTAACGAGAAGGCCGTATCTACCGTGTTTATAAATGGAATTCGAAGCGAGGAGCTCTACAAGGCCTTGGCTAGTAACTCCACCCTACAAAGAGACGTGTTAGCTAGAGTTTTTGAAGAGGCAATAAGGGTGGACGATCAGCTTAGGGAGCGAAGCATGAGGAACTCCAGTCGGGATAGTACAAGCCAGAGAGCCCCAGAGCGGACAACGGCATTGGAAGAGAGAGAGAACTCTAGCATAGGGGATAAGGGAAAAGGTGTTGACTAAGGCTAGGAGCTGGCTGAGGTAAGAATGGAGCTTGCATGATTGCAAGAACAGATGAGGAAGCCTGCGCGGTCTCACATGTAGTGTATACACTGTGGAAACCACCTCCCAGCTGAGTGTCAAGATCCTAGATCTAGGCCGTGCTCGAACTGTGGTAGGTTCAGTCATGACGCATTGCATTGCAGATTTCCCATGAGATTCCCATATGCGTAGCAATACAACCCTCCATACTTAGGCAACAGGCCACCTAACCTCTTTGGCAGCGGAGCCCAACTGGTGCTTCCAGCACCAAATGATGCAAGATCCAGCCATTCCTAGGCAAGAGATGAACCCAACAGGCATACCCAGATCACCAGGGCCCTATGTGACCCAACCACCGAGTGATGCTCCTGTTCACTATGTGAAAGAACCTAGTGAAGAGGAAAGCTATGTGAACCCATACATTTTCTATGACGAGGAAGGCAATCCAGTCCTGATGGACTATTGACCGGTACCGGTAATGGTGCTGGGAAGAGGAAGAGGTAGAGGCTTTGGAGGACCAAGTCAACCAATCTCATGCTGGACTTGTGGTCATTCAAGCAATATTTCATCACGCTGCCCGGAAAGGGAACATGCAAACGAGGACAAAGCTGACCTTCAATGCACCGAGTGTGGGATCACACACCTATTTTCTGACTATCCTAGATGGAAGCCCTCAGCTAGTTCTGCCAATGTGCCTTGTGTACCCTTGGGACTATTCGGTGTGGAGACCTTTGGCAGTGAGGATATGCCCATCCCACTACATGTCATGACGCGAGCGCAAACAAAATGAACAGGAATCTCATTGCCTGGGCCAAGTAACATGGATGTAGCCTTGTTGGGAAAGAAAAGCCAGAGGAGAAGGAAAAAGAGAGCAGACACAAAGATTACCCTTAAGACTGAGGAAGCTACAACCTTAGTGGTAGGAAAGGGGGTTGCTGATGCCGAGGCAGAGACCTCAGCTCCTAAGACAACAGAACTAGGGAGTGCCAAGGTAGGGGAGTACTCCCATCCTAGACGGCAACTCGAGGCTATAGCCAAAGTTAAGGAGTGGGTCAAGGACGCGCTGGAACACCTTAAAGATATAGAACCCATACTAGAAGACCAAATGGAAGACCTCTGTAGTATGAGTACACCCATTTCGCCATCGCAACCTCAATCAGGGAACGCATCCACGCCACGTGAGATGCCACAGAGGCAAGACCAAGGAGAAGCTTGTCAATAAGCTAACCAGGACATATGGCCAAAGAATGGTGACCAAGGAGGAAGCCAACCACGTAGCAACCTCCTTACCACTTTAGTAACCACCCTAGTAACTGTGAGCCTGGGAGATTTGCTTCGGCAGCACCCTCTCTTATGGCAAGAATTAAGGCACTGGGTGGAGGGAAAATGGGAGCATACTGCCGCTGACTGGCAAGAGCAGGATGCAGTCATGCAAATCCCAAGCCTAACGCTACACTCGGCTCCAAGTTCACTACACGTCAATGCTTTCTGGGAAGGCATGGAGATGCATGCAGTCCTATCGATCTTAGCCTTGGGGGACGCAACACGAAAAGGAATCGTAGACACAGGCACCGGGGTCAGTGTCTTGAGCCACACAGTTCTACAGGCTTGGGGAAAACCCACCAGTGGAAGCAGCTAGGTTTAATGTTACATTGGCCAACGGAATGAAGGTCAGATCATTCGGGGTCCTAAAGAAGTGGCCAGTGAAGGTCACAGGAGTGCAGTTTTCTGTAAACTTCATTGTCATGAAGGGTGTGGACTACGACATATTGCTAGGACGACCCTGGATGAGGAACACGCGAGTTATTGAAGATTGGGGGAACAATCTCATCTTCTTGGGGAATAGGACGGAAGCGGTAAGGGTTGAGATGGACACCTGGAAGACTACCCCAGCCGACCTCGATGCTATCTTGACCATGCTAAAAGGTGATGCCCAGGAAAGCAAACCCTATGGGTCATTGACCAAGTGCATCCCTTGCCTTAAGGATGAGCGGGATTGGATGCATGTCTTGGCAACTGTTGACCTACCGTTCTCAGATGAGGAAGAGATATATAAGCAAGCTGCTAAATCGCCAAGCATGCCAACAAAGGAGCCCATCGTGCCACTCTGCATGATGGCAGGAAGCTCACAGGACCCATGGAAACCAATCTCATTCCATATCCCCACCAACAAGCTCGAGCTTCAGGAAATTATAGAGTGCCTGACCAATAAACTGAAGGGCAACAAGGCTGCTAATCTAAAACCCCTAAGTGATCTCTTGGCTGGGCCTGAGTGGAAATGGACTGAAATTCACGATCTTAACCTGTTATACAATTGGGTTTTAGTCACTGACGAAGAGGAGATTGGAGAGGAAAACCTGGGGGATGACGAGTAGTCAGAGGGGCAAGATTTCGATGATGAGGGGTACGAGCATTGTCATCTGTGGGGGACAAGAGTGAAGAGGAGTTAGACACGATAGAATATGACACTGAAGGGAGAACAATCGAGCAGATCAAGGCAGACTCTAGGCCTAGAAGGGAAAGGGCAGGCCGGAATGAAAAAGGAGTCATGCTGATGGATTGAGATAGGTCCTGGTTGGAGCACATGGGAGCCATAGATTACGAGGCAGGGGTGGCGCAGCCACTGGTAGCTCCAGTACTGAAGACGGATTCACCTACTGAACTACGATCCCCTGGCAAAACTCCTTCCTCAAGCGAGGGATGTGAGTTTAACTTGGAGTCTGAAGTCAGTACAGAGAGTGATCCTGAAATACCCCAACCCTCTAAGGTTAGACACACCAAAGGGGACTTGCCAGTCCACCTAAGGCGCAGACGGTTAAGGGACGAGGCTAGGAAGCAAACTAAAGACTCAGAAGCAGAGAGACAAAAGAAGCCGCAGGACCTCCCCAAACGCTTTACGAAGTTTAAGAAGGGTGATAGAGTGGTAGAAGCAGAGAGGCAAAAGAAGCCGTAGGACCTCCCCAAACGCTTCACGAAGTTTAAGAAGGGTGATAGAGTGGTGATTTTGCTAGGAGAAAAGAGACAAGAGCAAGCCAGTGAACCAATTGAGGGACCCGCAAGGGTCAAGGAAGTCGACCTGGCAGGGGAAGGCGAGAAGCCTCGACCTGTGTTCATTGCTGACGACCTGACCAAGGATGAGGATGCTAGACTTGTTGCTCTCCTATGAGAGTATGTCGATGTGTTTGCCTGCTCCTTGGAGGAACTTAGAGGAGTCGATCCTAGGGTTGTGACCCATAATATTCCAATGGTTCTAGACGCGGTGCCAACAAAGCAGCGACCTTACCCTATGAATCCCAAACACGCCCATGCAGTGAAGGAAGAAATCAATAAGCTCATGAAGGTGGGATTTATATATGAGATTGAGAACATGGATTGGGTATTGCCCATAGTGATCGTTATTATGAAAAAGAATAGTAAAATTCGGGTGTGCATGAATTACAAGAAAGTTAATACCACTACGAAGAGGGATAACTACCACTTACTGTATACCGAGCACATGCTAGAGAGGGTGGCAGGCAAAGAAGCTTACAGATTCCTGGATGGTTTCTCTGGCTATAATCAAGTGCAACTGCACCCTTACGACATGCACAAGATTGCCTTCACCACGGAGTGGGGTGTATTTGCCTACATCGTTATGCCCTTTGGGCTAATGAATGCACCTACAACCTTCCAACGATTAATGTGCACCATCTTCAAGGATATGCTGAGATGCGAGTTAGAGGTGTTCGTAGACAACTTATGCATACACTCTAGTTGGGCCAAACACTTAGAGAGGTTGAGAGCTGTCTTTGAACGGTGTCGGTTATACAACCTCTCGTTGAACCCCTTGAAGTGCCAGTTCTGGGTGAAGAATGGATGTATCATAGGGCATGTAGTATCAAGGAATGGCATTGCCACACTGACTCTTCAAAAGTCAGGGCCATTGTCAACCTACCACTGCCCATTAACTACAAGGGCATTCAGTGTTCCCTAGGCCATACAGGATACTGCCGACGCTTTGTACTGAACTATGCATTCATTTCTAGACCATTGTACAAGCTGCTGATCGTATTCGAGTGGACTGAGGAATGCCATCATGCGTATGAATAGTTAAAGAAGGCTCTCACCACCACTGCACCAATCTTACGAGCCCCAGACTGGAGTATAATATTCCATGTACACATAGATGCCTCTAAGTTTGTTATTGGAGCTATTCTATGCCAGCCTGGTGAACATAATCTTGATTATCCAGTGAGCTTTGCTAGCAGGCAGCTCACTGAAACGGAGATGAACTATTCTGCTACAGAAAGGGAAGGGCTAGCCATGGTATTTGCTGTAAAGAAATTTAGGCATTATCTGTTGGCCACACCCTTCGTCTTTTTCGTTGACCATCAAGCCTTGCTGTATCTTGTGAACAAGCCGTGCGCTACAATTGCATAGTGAGATGGTTACTTCTCTTGTTGGAGTTTGATTTCTCTGTGGTTGTACGTAAGGGAAAGGAGCATTACATGGCGGATCACATGTCCCGCATACCCACAGGAGAAGCTGTTGGACAAGGCATACCAGACAACTTACCGGACGCTCATCTCTTTAGCTTGTCTAGCGAAGGAGACTTGTTTAGGGCTGATTTGACGCCATATTGGGCCGATGATGTAGGCCAAGTGTTAGAGAATGGTCTGCCTGAGAGACCTATTGAGAAAGCCAGACTAAGGAGACTTATCTTAAAAATCCAGCCATACCAACTGATCGCTGGCCAACTCTATAGGTTGGGACAGGACGGTTTGTTGCGTAAATGTGTGTGCGAGCACAAAATGCACGATGTATTGAGAGAAGCGCATGGCGGGCACTTTAGTGGGGATACGACCGCCCGTAAGGTGTTACAATCCCAACTATGGTGGCCCACCCTATTTCATGATGCTACTAAGTTTGTCATACACTACGATGAGTGCCAAAGGACTAAGGGGCCCATGCGCAAAGATAGGATGGAGTTGACCCAAGTAATAGCTCGACAGCCCTTCAAAAAATGGGGCATTGACTTCATTGGACCTATCAGTCCAGCGACGCACTACTCCCAGGCATGCTACATCATTGTGGCAAACAGATTACCTGACAAAGTGGGCGGAGGCAAGAGCCACTAGAAAGAATGATGCTAGAACCACTGCAAAGTTCTTGTGGGAGTAGGTCTTTTCACGGTTTGGTTGTCCAATGGAACTACTGAGTAATCAGAGCATGCACTTTATTAATGAAGTGATATCCCACCTGCTCTCAACCTTCCTAATCATTCATAGAAGGTCCACTCTCTACTACCCTTAGGCAAATGGCCAAGCAGAGTCCACAAATAAAATCCTAGTCAATGTGCTTACTAAGATAGTATCCACATCACGAAGGGACTGGGATAATAAATTGATGGCGGCCTTGTGGGCCTATCGTACATCTTATAAGACGACTATCGAAAAAATGCCCTTTAGGCTGACTTATGGAACGGAGGCCATTCTACCCTTAGAGTTCTTTGTCCCTAGCTTAAGGATACCAGCTCAGGAGCATTGGGAGGGAAGAGAAGCTTGGACTGACCGCTTGTTGGTGGAGTTAGAGTGTCTCATAGAGACTCGACTCTTAGCCACCCATGCTCTGATTTGTGAGAAGGCACGACGAAAGATATGGTTTGACAAGCATGTCAACCAGCGCAACTTTGATCAAGGAGACCTTGTCCTACTATAGTCAGTGTGAAAGGTCACAAATAGAAAATGAAATTTTGAGGACTGGGGTTCCGGGTGCATGCAATTAGTAGAACGGGCAATGTCGAGTTGGAGACACTTGAAGGGGAAGGAATAGGCTTCTTCAATGGCAGCTGCATGAAAAAGTACTATCCTCCTTCCCATCCATTGCACGAGCCACCTATGCGTGAAGCCCCTGTCAACGTCTGCGTAGCCACAATTACCGAACTAATAGATCAAGATAAAGAAGCAGTAGCACCCGCCTACCTATGAGTCACAGTCACCGCAGAATAGACGTACTCTTTTGATGCCTTGATCGACAAAGGTATCGACTGTAATATCTTGGCACATGACCATTGGACACGCATCGGGGTCAGCCTGAATTACAGCCCCACAAACGCTAAACTTAGCCCATTTGGGGGCAACACTTACCCTCTCTTAGGAAAGTGCAAAGTGACTGTCTCCATCGAGTCTGAACGTATCCCAGTTGTCTTTTATGTGTTACCAAACACTAAAGGGGCCGGTGATAAGTCACTACTAGGCCGCACTTTCAAAAAGCAGACAAACTGCAATGTGGACTACAACCTAGATCGCATCCATCTTGCTATAGGCAATGTGCGCATAGTAACTACTTTCAGCAAGGGTCATCTTATGCCTCCTACAACTGCAGAGCCACCGATAGAGACCCCCATGACTAATCCTAAGGAGAAGGGCATGGATATCTCACCCCACGATCCAACTGCTAGAATCAAACCCACCCAAGCCATTCACATGGCCAAAGAGCCCATGCTCATATGGGTGCCAAAACGGTGAGGGCCACCTCTTGGTAAACCACAGAAACATGCTTCTAAATGCAAAAACTATCAGTCGCAGCCTAGATGCTATCGACATAGGCGCACTACCACGCCACGATGGATCTCGAAAGATCTCCTGCGAGCACAAGGATACTATGAGGGCAACCCCTAGATTGGGTGCCTAAGGGTGGACCTTCAAGAAGCTCAACTCTGAGCAACCCCACTCCAGCCAGACAGGCTAGCACATGCAAAGCACAAACCGCAAAGAACGCTAAACTAGCACCAGTGATGATTAATGACTCCCAACACATTCATTGTCCCAAGCTAGATGCCCCAACACCATCCAAGTCAGAGGAGTTGGTACCCCCATGCCGGCTCGAATAGAACGCAGCACGCCTCCTATGCCACCGAAGCCCACTGCAGCATCTCCAACTGCTCCAGAGTGCAAAGTCCCATTTGTGATGCCAGCAATGGAGTCACCACTGTCCAGCCCAATTGCGCCATCACGACCAGCATGTCTTAAGCCTTTTCCTTTCAGCGGCGGCCAAGGATCTCGCTGAGACCTCGGGGAATGATGTAGTAATATGCATCAAGGAGCTGGATGACACCTTCACCACATTTGCTAGGAGCTATGAGAGGCTTGACCTAGGACTTCTTGACGAACCCCTTGCTTCTGATGTTCACGCATTGCCATGCACTTGGGAAGACTACGAGTTTATGACCATCAAATTTCCCAAAATTGCAGCCGAATTAATCACTAATGGAGAAATATCAAAGGAGCAAGCTGTTCTTAGACGACTAGTCACCTCTTACTGCAAGCCTGCTCGCTCTACACCTGAACGAGAACTAGAGGAGCTCATGTAGCTTGCTAGCTCTGCTTCTCCATTCTTACAACTGTGGTATGCCTTACGACTTCAATGGGAGAAAAAAGGCCGTCGTATCATGACCAATGCTGAGCAAAGGAGGACAATCAAAACAAGTGAACGCGACCCTACTATGTGGCACCTCTTTCATTTAGAGTTTTGGCCATTACGCGCAACATACACTTAGATGATCAAGTATTGGCCCACCCTTACATTGACCAGTTCCTCACGGAAGAGGAGTTGCACATTGCTAGTCACCTCAACTCTGGGGACATCTTTCATGATGTCTTGACCTACATCACTCAAGCTTCCATACAACCATGCGAACTTGATCGTCATGCCCAGTTTGAATATAACCCTAACCTTTATACTTGGCTGTTGGCCAAGTAGCTCACCCCACACAACCCATGTGAGCCTTCCTCCTCCCCTCGCTAATCCTAAAAGGGATTTCCTTAACACTTGGGAAAAAGGGGGGGAGGAGCGAATGAGAACCAAGTGACGCACCAAGTGATGTAGCAAGAGGTATAAAGGCTAAAAATGATCAATTGAATTCAAATGGGAAAGAATGCAAGGAGGAAATAGATGTTAGTTGTGAATTATTTCTAAGTTTCATTCCTCAGAATCAGCACGGCAAACTGTCACATGCATTCTTTCTTGGGTTTTGCTAGAATATGAATCAAGTCATAACACTAATGTTGACTTGGGTGATGACAGGCACCTACCATGGCAGGACAGGGTAGACTCCCATTCACGGAAGCGGAGCTGACAAAGTATGGAATTAGCATGGAGACGCGTGGATTTAGCCAATTCACATTCAAGCATACCATGAATCTAGATGAAGCCATCTTAGAAGAGCCGGTCGTGAGGGAGCTGGTGGACAAATGTAACCTCCAAAAGTACATGGAGAAGGCCGCACAGGTAGTAGACTATAGCATGTGTATAGATTTCTTAAGGAGCTTCGATGAAGGACGGGGCTGTGGCATGGTCACAGTGAGGGCGTGTGATTAGGAAAGAAGGGTGCAAGTGGTCCTTAACGCATACAGTGTCGAGAGAGCCCTGGGGCTTGTGCCCAAAAAAGAAAGACTCCCAAAAAGAGATGTGTGTGCCATGCTGGGAGTCGGAAAAGAGGACGTGCACACGGTCGATGGAATCAGTCTGGCTGACATTCCAGACCCTGCGACGAGGATGCAAGCTAAGATGATCCACGCTCTTTTCTCGGGCCACAGATACAATGCACTCATGAATAGAATCGGCGTGCCACTGCTGGAAAGCATTGCGACAGGAGTTCCGGAGGATGTGGACTGGAACGGCTTTGTCCAGAAGACTATCAGGAGTTCAGCCGCCCTTCTGGCCCCAGCCGCCGCAGCACCAGCTGCTGGTGGGGAATCTCCGGCCTCTACCGCACGATCCACAAGAAAGAAACCTGCCACAAAAGCCTCTACAATCAGATACAGAGGTGTCCTCACAGCAATCATTGACGAGGCTATCAAGGATGCCGGTGTAGAGGAAGAGCAAGCTAGGCACCAAAGCTTACCTCACCACGAGGAAGAAGGCTCAAGCAAAAATACGGCAAGTGACGAAGGAGAGCCTGAAATACCACCCACTCAAATGGCTGAGCCACAGAAGCAAATGAAGACCGGCAAGAGCCAGAAAAAGGAGGAGAGACTAAGCAAAGAAGAGCGGGCCGAAGTGAAGAGGGCTCAAAGAGAGTCAAGGAGGGTGGAGGAGCAATGATGGAAGAAGGAAGAGGAAGAACTCGAAAGAGTTAGAGAAGAGTCAAAAAAGGCAGAAGAGGAAAGGCAAAGAAGGGCAGAGGAGGAAGCCAACGAGCTGAGGATGAAAGAACTGGCCGAATTGGCAGAAGCCACTTGTAGATCTGTTGAGGAAACTCATGGAAGGGGAGAGATCAACCCATTGAGTCCACACCATGAGGCCGAAGCAAGTGGCAGCACGGGATTAGCCCCAATGATTGTAGGCAAGGGAAAGTCAGTGGTGCATCCCCTACCTTCCTCCTTCGTGCCGATGCCAACCGACACCACAATTGCCCTGCAACCCACGCCCTCTTTGGACACAGCCTAGCTGATAAGCATGATGCAGATGCTTGTCAGTAAAGTGGCTAAGATTGTGCCAGAAACTGGAGCGAAAAGACCCACCACTGCATATGCAGAGTCCAGGAAAGATCCAAAACGACAAAAGCTAGAAGCGTCAACCACCATAGCTCCTACACCCATGCCACCTGGTGCGGACTACGATGCTTACGTGGCTGAGCTCCTGGCACAGTTGGATAAAGCAAAGGAAGAAAAGAAGGTGGCTCTGCTAGAGCTGGAAAAGGAAAGGGAAACTTTGGCAGCCTTGAGGCTCGAAGTCCCAAGACAAGGAGCCAACCGAAAAAGGGAGGTGAAAGTGCTGCAAGATCAACTGGAGGCAAAAATGAAAGAAGCCCAGGATAACAAGAGTCGCTTGAGACGGAGGCTAGAGGACGAAGAGCAAAACCTGGTGGCCAAGCAGCAGAGCTTAAAGTTGCTAGTGCAGTAATATGCTGACTTGGAACAGAGAACAGCTAGGCTAGAAGGGTATGGCAGCTCAAGAGGGCAAGTCGAGCAAGCGGCAGGAGAATACCATAGCAAAGCTATGGTATGAACTCGAGGAACAAGATAGGATGGAGAGAGAGATAGAGTTCCTAGCACCGGAAAAGTCGAAAAACCTCGCAGTAGAAGCACAAGGGCGGCAACAGGAGGCACAACGACTGCAAGGTGCATTGGAGGTTGCCAAAGAAGACACAGAGGCCCTCATGGCCATGGCCTTCACGCAACAAAGACTACACCTTGCAGAGATCCAGAGCCACAAACAGCTAGTGCAAGAAAAGTTAAAACTAATTGCTGAGGCAGAACAAAGGTTCAGTATTGCAAATCAAGGGAAGGAAATTGCCAAAGAACGGCTGGCTCAGAAATCCAGGGAGTGGCACCAACTCTGGGTCTTAACAAATGAACATCAGCAGGTGGTAACCACATTAGCAAGTGAGTTGGAAGAGGGAAGGAGGAAGATGGATGAAAGAGCCAACACATGGGAAGAGAACAACTTTGAAAGAATTAGGCAGTTGACGGTGGCGGAGCGCTTGGCAGTGGATGAGTGCAAGAGAGTGCTTGCCGAATCCAGGGCCGAAGCAGCCGATGTATGCGCCAACGCACAAAGGCAAGCCTTTCTCAGCACAGTGCTACATGTCACCCAAGCAAAGGGCAATGATTCAGTGGAGAGGGTGAGAAGGAAGCTAGAGTTGACTACTCGAACACTGAGATATGGCCTTCAGGAACGGGAGCTTCCCACCGGCACAGGAATCATGAAGGAGCAGCAATTCCCCCACTACATGCGTCGTGCCGGCCTCTCCACCATTGAGCTCAAGGAACTAGGGTTCGAAGAACAAGAGTAGCCTGCACCACCATGACAAAACCTAAAAACATGCCATTTATTGCAACAATTTTTTGGCAAAACTGTATACAATTGACACCTTATTACTAAATTTTTACATGAATTCAATGCAGATGCGGTGTTCGTTGTGTTGTCTTTGGAGACCGTGTCCTTGCAGTCTGGCCAAGAAATGTCGGTACAAAATTCAATCTTTTGGTCTGTGTACAACCATAAGAAACTCTTATATCTCATTTGCCAGAAACAGGGTATTAAGACCAAGGCTTAGGGACTGTAGGACATTGCAGAAATGAAGTCCTTTGAGCTTATGCAATCCATATTCTTAGAGCCACTAGAAATCATGTCATTCATGGAAGATTATGCAGTTCTCTTTGAGCTTAATGAGCCTAGGTTACAACAAAGGAGAATTGTGTTAAAATCCTCAATAGAAATTGAGATGGCACTAAAGGTACAATCGCATTAAACAAAGATGATCCATCATTGTGGATTCCCACTCATAAGATGTCTGATCATTCCCTTAGCTTCTAAGGATATGAATAACGGCAAGAGAACCTAGAAGAACTAAAGAGAACTCACTAAAACTCAAAGTGTGCCAACTGTATGAAGCATAGTAGTAGCACTAGCTAGCAATATAGACCAAGCCACTTAGTATTTACAAAGGGCCTTTTTTGGGATGGATATATCCAGAGATGTAGCTGCAGTTGCACATGAAGTACACTGGGCAGCAAGGTCATAGGATTCAAACATTGATTTGCAGAGGCCATTTGGTCCTTTAGGCAACATGAGTTTACATCCCATGGCAAAGGGGATCAAGTCAATAAATTTCTTCCAAAGCTTCAAACTCAGGCCATGGTATTTGTAAGCCATGCATGAGGGATTACCAAATGGCGTGGAAAGCAATTGCACAACCACAACTATCATGTACCATAACCTTTTGCAAGTTAAAATGCACAAAGGAGATTCCTTCTTTGCTAGGTAAAACACACCCCACATTTTCTCTTATTAAATTAGTGTTACTATCCTTGCTAGCTATGAATATGTACCACTTTGCCTCAATACTCCAATATTTACTATAGTGTGTGCATGAACTTCAACTCTATCTATATTAATTTCCTAAAATGTGTGTGCAAAAAGTTAAAATAAAACTCTCACGGTTATGGTGCCGATTGATGAAGGAGGAGGTGCAGATTGATGAAGGGGGAAAAAAAAAAACGGTTAAGAATGAGAAGAAGGAGGAGAGCGAGAGAAGGGGAAAGAGAGGGAGAGAGTGCCATGGCCTCTGCTCTTGGTGTTCTGTATCATCAAGGTCCGTCTGTCCATGTCCGTGCGTGCCTGCCTCTCTCTCCCTGTGCGTCTTCATTGATGGCGCCCCCTTCTATGTGAAGCTCAAGAATCCCCACAGGATCGCTCACAAGCTCGAGTTCTCTAAGTACAACCCAGTCGTCAAGAAGCACGTCCTTCAAGAGAGAGAGAAGATGACCGAGAGAGAGAGAGACACCCACATAGATCAATCATTGTGCATGTTGTTCACTCTCAAAGGCTTTTCTCTTCGAAGCCTCGGGATTCCTGCACTCGCTTTCTTCTGCTCAGGGCATGCCTATCAGGAGCACCCTTGCCGGCAAACTCCATGACATTCTCTTTTGTCACTTCGCACCATGGATCCTTCTCCACCTCCTGCTAAGCCTGTCGCAAAACTTGTCGAGCAAGACTGAGACACAGACGATTTTGAAATATCTAGTCTAAAGACTGGAAAGGAAAGTTCGAGCGTCAAAGAGAAGAATAGCGCCTTCAAAGGAACATCATACAAGGATAAGACACAGATAGACAGAGAATGTATATTTGGGGCCACATCGAGCTCCTCCATCTCAATTGAAGCATCAGGAGTTAAACACATCCAAAGGGAAGAAGAACCAATGGATACAAAAGATCAATGAGGTTGAAAAAACAAAAGCTTCCACGGAAGTCGAGAGAATAAGGTGGATGCTCTGTGGGATCTCATGGGAAGCAAGGGGGTTGTATTGAGTGTTAAAGGCTCTGTGAAGATGACGAAGAGAGAGACAACGACGATTTCAAGAGGAGAGGATTGAAATTCATGGTTCCTGGATGATCATCGCCACGATTTTTCCTTTAACATCAAACTCGAGCTTTTTATGTAAAAAAAAGTGGAAAACAATGGGAAGAAGCGATAGCTGGATTTTCAATCATGGATAGTGGTAGAATTTTGTGTAGTATCTCTCTCTTCGAAGGCTAAATGATACAATAAAGGAACAATATCTCTTAAGTTTCATTCCCACATAACCCCTAATCTCTTCTCTTCCACAAAGTAATCAAGATAAGGGTCAAGCCTAAGCACAAGCAAATTCATATCCAAGATTCATGAGAGTATGGGAGGAGATCTTCATCGACAAAATCATAAGCAAGGATCAAAGGCGGATGGGAGATCCTTTTTGTTTTCTATGCAACATGGAGGTTGAAGAATAAGTGTGGGAGTCATAGGCAGGAATAGCATATGGGAAACTGTGGGGAAAAGAAAAAAAAATGATGAGCTTCCATTTGAATCGACTGGATAGAAGACAGACATTGCCTGGATTGTAGGGGGACACGGTCTCCAAGGACGTGACGACGACCTGCGGGTTTTACAAGTAAGTGTCTAACTGGTTTATCTAAAGTAAATGATATGGCATGATAATTTCTTTAGTTTAATATTTTTAAAATATGTCTTTTAATATGTTTTCTTATGCTACATGGTTGTTTGTATTTATCTGAACTGGTTTTTATTTATTAAAAATCAAAAAACAGTCGAAAACACTAAAAAATGACTTAAAATTATCTTAAATAAAATTTTATAAAATTACTGATTGAAAATTTATAAGTTCTGATATTTTTCCTATAAAGCTTATGAGTCAGGGAATTTACTGAATTTCTATCAAGATTTTTAAAGATGGCTTGTTATATTTAAACAATTAGGAAAGAGTTATATTTAAGGAAAAGGCATAGTTTTCCTTTATGTAAAATGTGTTATTTATTGATATAAACTATGGATTCTTAGTGAAGTATTGGAAACAAAATCTTTGATTTGTTAGTGCATTTTTGTTGTAAGGGTTAAAGAAAAGAAATAATGATTTAATAATATTTTACTTAAGAAATGCTCGTATAAGGATATGGTGTTTTGGTTTTGATAAGAGAAATTATATACGGTGTGAACATTTAGGAAACATGGGAAATTACAAATAAAAAGTTTGACAACACTTTATAATGATTTATAATGTTAGGTTGCAGTTATAAAATTTAGTTTAAATTAAAACCAAAATAAAATCAAACAATTTGATGATTGGATGGCATAAAGAAAAGTCTCAGCATCTATATTAAATTTTTACATGTTATTCATTTTACAACCAATTTCTTGAATATATGGAGTGGAGGGCTACTAGGACTCATTGATAAATTAAAGGGTGCTATGGAAATTTAAAATAAATTATGAATGTGGACATGTGAGAGTATGGAAGAACTTGTTTTATTCTGGTTGATGTTTAATAATAGAAAAGAAGGAAAGGACGTTATATTTGCAAAATGAATTAAGTATTTAAAAACTAATAAGCAACGACGAAATTAATATACGGAGTGGGAAATGTCTACCAAGGGAGATTAAAATTTAGGGGTTTATGGTATGTCAGAAATTTGATTTGAATGTTTGTTTAAAATTAAACAAATAAAAAGAATTAATTTTAATCAGGAGGAGAAACATAAAAAGGAATTTTAAACGGAGATATACAAATAGATCTAAGAGATCTATATCCCTGAAACAATCTTTCCAAAGTCAAACATTAAAAACATTTCCTGGATAAACCGCCACTAGCATGGCAGGAGTACATTATGAGGAGCTGCCTCTGAGAGATGAGGAGAAGCCATAGTTATCTTAGGTTTAGCAATTTAGTGCCCAGTATAATTTATTGAAGTCTAGAATTTTTGCAGTTGGACTACTACTACAAACAATGTTGTAGATTTTAGGGAAGGTTAAGTTAAGTTGAAATAAAACAATTAGTGCAATAATCACTTGTTTAGTGCAACAACTCTTAGGAGTTGGCTTGTTAACCTGGGTAAAAGTGGCTTGGTCTTTGGCCAGTCATTTTTGGTGCGTCTGCCGGGAGCCAAGTGCGCTTGAACGAGTGATAAATCTTCCGAGGGTATTTTAGATCCTAAGTGTTATTTATGAGTGAATACGCAGTCTCTTTTCTAAGGGACTATTTTCCTAATTTGCCCCAGGAGTGTCAAAGAAAAGTGCTAGACTGGGCGAGAGATACGGAGTTAGTAGAGGGAGGCACATATTTTGGGCCACAATTAACCGTGGACGTTGAACAATTATCCTCTTGGAGCTGGGGTTATAACGACTGTGCGCAAACCATAGTTCTACTAGCGACACACTTTGGGTTAATAGACGCGGTAGAGATAAATACAATCAGTGTATCGTACCACTTTGATTGGTATTACCGCACAGCTTATCGGACGTTTAGAAGAGTAGTGTGGGATGATGTGTTGCCTTGGATACGTGTATCCAGAGGTTTAAGAATTTCTTTCGACACGAAAGACGTTAGAGAGGTTGCTGAAATTCTAGGTTTAATCCCCGAGCAAGAAGAAAAGTTACCTTTTGGGGAGATAGACCCAGAACTGCCGACTATTTTGAAACTTCTAAGTGCGCATACAAGCGACAACCTAATTTTATAGCTTCAAATAAAACGAGAGTAATTTTAGAGTATGACAGTAACAGCTAGTTTTGTACTCGTGGATGAATTCAGAAGAGAGACGGAAGCAGCAAAACGAAGCTAGGGATCAGCGAGTTAGAGAACGAGCAGTGCGACAAGAGGCTTGGCTATTAGAAAGGCTAGAGAGGGTCAATGCATTGCTGAATTTGGGAGTAGACGCTGTGTCTAACTCAACGGTAGAACCTCTTCAACCTAACTTATCAACTGATAGAACACCATTGAAAGAAAGTGAAGCAGCTTCATATCAATGGGAACAAGTTGTCTCCAGTACTAGCAGTGTCACTGGGGAAAGAGGTAGGAAAAATAGGGAAACTAGGGAGAGTGAAGCTAATGCTACGGTCGGGAGTATTGAACTACTTTTTGACTGGGATTTAGAGTCAAATTTCGGATTGCATCAATTATTTAAGGAACCTCAGGAACCTCCGTGGTTTGATACTATCAACGATTTAGGGTTAGGGCTACTATTTAGAGAAACAATGGCTCGCAACCCAGTTAGATTAGCTGATTTCACGCAATTCGGGGGATTATGGGACAAAGATCCCGATGCCCATTCGCAAAGATTTGAGGTGACTTGCGTCGCCAATGAGATAATAGATGACGACCAAAAGCTTCATATCTTCCCTGCAACATTAAAAGATGAAGCAGCAAAGTGGTATGGGAATTTAGATGCTCAACATAAAGGGACCTATGATGCCTTATCAAGAGCTTTTCTAGAAAAATTTAGACGACAAGGTTTTCAAGATAGATTGGCTCTTCAATTGGATTATCTGTCCCAAGGAGCAACTGAAAGTGTTGAACATTATATTGAGCGCATGGAGACGATCATTCGTAAGATGAATCCTGCTCCTGACGATCCCACGCAAAAACGTAAGTTTATTGATGGACTTAATCCTGAAGTTCATCAGCATGTTAGTTTACAACGACCAGCTACGTTGGCAGATGCTAAAACACATGCTAGATGGTGGGAAGAAGTGCAGCTTAGTCAACAACGACGGAGAGATCTATTCAAAGAATCTTGGACAGAATATCCAAGCACTTCAGGTGGGGTACCTAAGAACGTGTCTTATGTGACCGTTCCTTTAAATCCCTCGGTAACCGCAAGCTCAAACATGTCGAGTGTACCTCTAAATCCGTACACTTCAATTCCAGCTTATATGATGCAGACAGGAATGCCTTCTATGCCGCAATCTCAATCTCCTCTGGATGAAGCAAAAGTAGCAGATATTATTGCGAAATCTCTAGGAAAATTAAAGGAGGAAATTATGACTGCAGTACAAGCACCTTTGAAGGAAATTTATTCGATAACGACACAAGGATCTAGTGCTCAACAATCGTCGGGAAATTCGACTTCAAACCCACCTCGATCTAATATCTGGTGTGGCAAGTGTCATGGTTATGGCCATGTGGCTACGGAGTGTCCGACACCTTCAAGGTTAATGCCCGATCATCCACCATTTTGCTCTTTTTGTCATAAGACTGGTCATTTAGATACAAATTGTTGGCATAAATTAGGTCAAGAGCAACAACAAGCTCGTTCAATGCAAACGAATTACAATTACATGGATCGTAATAATAGGACTTATGAGATTGGACCACCCAATCAACCTTTTAGGCCACGAGGATTGCCCACCCAGGGTAGACCCCCAGTGCCTCGAAACAATTACAACAGTGATGGTAATCGAGGGAGAATTTCTCCTTTTAGAAGAAATAATGGAAATTTTCGTAATCCAATGGGACAAGGTGGTCAACAAAGACCTAGGGGACCAGTAATTTGTTATCGATGCCAACAAGAAGGTCACATAGCCACATATTGTCCAAATGCGCGTAAAAATCAAGACTATACTCCTCTTTGTAGGAGGTGCAGTGGTGAAGGACACTATGAAGAGAATTGTCCTAAGCGAGAGGATAATAAAATGTCTGACAAAGGGAAACAAACCTCTAACGAACCTTCAACGTCTGCTGCAAATTTAGTTGAAGTAGACACAATAAGGAAAGATATTGGGGTTAAGTCAAAATTTATACCTCGTAAGGTGACCTTTAGGGCTGACCCTATGATTGGTGTTATTACTCGGGCACAAAAGCAACAACAGAAGGAGCAAGGTTTAGAGGAAGAGAGTTCACAATTAAACGGAGCAGTGAAGGATAAGTCTAAGGACATAGATCCTAATATAGAACTACCCGAATCGGATTCTCCGCAGCATTCCTCTGACCATCCATTATTACCTGTGCCTTTAGTAAATCCTAAGATTCAAGTGGGAGTAGCTCCTTTTCCTGAAAGATTGGTTCCTCCTAAGGAAGGGAGTAAAGATTATGTAGAATCCGTAAATAAGACCTATGATCTTTGGGCTGCATTAGAAAAAATATCATTGACTATTAACCTTCGGCAATTGCTAGAAATAGCGCCTGTTTGTCGGAAACAACTTTACCATAAATTAGTTCGGCGTCGAAGGAAGAGGATTGAGATAAACGCTTCTAAAGTCCGTGAAAATTCTTCCAAAGGAAAAACAACTAAGGATGTAAAAATAGTAGATTTATTTGTGGACCCAGGAGCTCCAGTTATCGATACTATTATTAATGGCCACTTGCTACATGAAGTGCAGTTAGATGGTGGCTCAGCAGTTAATTTGATGACAGAACAAGCTATGCAAGAATTAGGGTTGAAGGATCTAGAACCTACTCATATTGTTTTACATGTGGCTGATCAAAGGAAAGTAACTCCTTTGGGGTTACTGCGGAATGTGAAATCTGTAGTAGCCGGATTAGAATTTCATGTGAACTATTTGATCGTTCGTTCGCAAACAAATATTTCATCATATTCTGTTCTGTTGGGAAGACCTTGGTTATACCAAGCAAGATGTATTCAGGACTGGTATAAAGGTTCAATTGTGATTGGTCCTCGAAATGATAGGGTTAAGATACAAGTTATTTCAAAAGGATTTTTGAAAGATTCAGGAGATGAAGCAGTTAGTGAAATGGATGAGAAATCCAAGAGTGAATTTTATGATTCAGAAATGGAGAGGACTGATCATGAAGGTCCTTACGCCTGGTTATTTAAGACACCACACCCAGCAGGAGCAGAGAAAGTAGAGGTCAATATAGTACATCAGCCTCACAAGGTAGAACAGATGGGTATTGGTGAGTATGCTGTAGCGTTTTCATCTGACAATGATTCGGATAGCGATATTACTCAGTGGTTATCCACATCCGAAGATACAACCCTCGACTGCTTAATGCTTTCAGCAGAGGAAGCAAAGTATCTTGATGATTCGCTTGAAACATGTTTCCAATTGTCTACGGATCAAGAAGGAAATGATCAAGAAGATGTATTTTTTGCTTACAACAGGTCGGAAGTGATTTCTATGGATGAATTAGAGGAGGAAGAAATGCCTGAGTTAATGATATCTGATTTGGCTGACATTTCAATAACCCCTTCAGAAGGTATGGGAGAAGATGATGTTACTGATAATCATAATAGTATGCTTGAGAGTAGGATTGTAGAAGCTCTTCCTTATGGGGAAAATGCTTTACCCTTTGGATTTGGACAACTGCCAGATAGAGCTAAAAGGATTTATTACTATCAGCTAAAAGCGAAGGAAAGAGAAAGGAGAAGTAGGCATAGGTGCAAACCCTTACAAAGACCACTATCTCGTGAGGATGAGGATGATTCAGCTTCGGCTTTTAACAGGTTTTCACAGACTTCTCGTGAACATCATGATAATTACGCTAGGATTATTAGAGAATTGGAAGAGGCATTGGAAGTAGAGCGTGAGGCAGCGTTGACTGCTGTAAATGAAGCAATGAAGAAGATTACTGAGTTGCAAAAGGAAAAGGCAGAGTTTCAATTTAGAGAAAGGCGATATCTAGATGAAATCTCGCTGTTAGAATTTTATTTAGAAGAAGAGAAATCTAAATTCAGTAGGGGTGAGTTACAGATGGACCAAGCGTTATCTATGGATACAAATTATTGGGAAGAACATGAAAACACTGATAGGGTTTTGGAAAAAAATAAATCTAAGAATACTTTTGAACCAGAGACTCAAGAGAAAAACCCTACAAATGTTCCCTGGTTGTGTCATTCTTTTAGGCGTTCAACCGGAATTGCACAGAAGATTTATTGCTGTTCTAGGGGACCCATAATTGGTTATCAACGAGTCCAATCTGAACCTACTAAGGTTAAATTGCACAATATGCAAGCGGTGGTGTTGCCTCATCCAAAAGAAAGAGTAATGGATTTTACTATTTATGGGGATGGGCAAGAGCCACAACTTAGATGGTTTGAACCTGTAGTACCTAGGAATTTTGTGGAACTGAAACAAGTTATACATTATTTGGGCTGTCGAATTCAGGGCGAGGAGGATGAGAATCTACATTCATTAATTCTCAAGCTTAAAGATAATCAATGGTTTTGGAGTTTAGATGATCAGGAATGTCTAGAAAAGAATAACGACATTTTACGTCGATATCGCCGTAGGTTACATGCTCAATATCCATGTACTTCAGAGCAGATACCTAGCGTAATTGACTCTATAAGAACCTCATTTACCATGAAATCTCGTAAAAATGTAAATGTCAATAATGGCGATTTAGATAAATATGGGAAGAGATATACTGAAAAATCCTTTCCCGAGTTAGTAAATGTCTATGGAGTAGAAGTTGATGGTGCTACGCAAGTTAACCTGGCTATTATTCCTTATAGGGCTTTACCCTTAGTAAATTCTGTGAATGTGGGAGAAGAAGCATTGGAATCAAGTACTAAAAATAACCTGCTTGAAAATGTATTGATGCAGATATCCGAAGATGTGCCCACAATTAAGCCACGAAGAATAGACTCTCTATTTATTGAAGAGCCTGAAATTGAAGTAGTTAAGCTTAAAATGGCAGAAGGAAAATATTTAAATTTAGGAGACCAATTGGAATCGCCACATCGTGAAAGATTCGAAGAAGTCTTACGATTGCATGTTGACGCTTTTGCTTGGTCATATAGGGACCTTAAGGGTATCAAAGCTGAATTATGTCAGCATTTTATTGATCTAGAACCAGGCACAAAACCTGTATGTCAACGTCAACGACGTACAAACCCTGTGTATGCAGAGTTAGTGAAAGCTGAAATTACTAAGCTTTTAGATGCTGGATTCATTTATCCTGTTGCATACAGTGAATGGGTATCTCCTATTGTGGTAGTACCCAAGAAGAATAGTAAGAAGATTCGCATTTGTGTCGATTATAGAAAGCTGAATAGCAAAACACGTAAAGATCATTTTCCTTTGCCATTTACTGATCAGGTACTTGATAAGGTTGCTGGTCATGAGCTGTATTCTTTCATGGATGGATTTAGCGGTTACAACCAAGTACTAATTCATCCTGAAGATCAATCCAAAACTACATTTACTACTGAATGGGGTACATTTGCTTATAGAGTAATGCCTTTTGGTTTGTGCAATGCACCCGCAACATTTCAGAGAGTTATGATTGCAGCTTATCAAGATTTTTTACGTCAATGGATGGAAGTTTTCTTAGATGACTTTTGTGTCTATGGTACGGCAAAAGAAATGCCTGAGCTACTAACGCAAGTATTTGAACGTAGTGATGAAGTAGGTATATCCTTGAATCCTGATAAATGTGTTTTTGGAGTACCAAAAGGAACCTTATTGGGGCATATCGTTTCTAAAGAAGGTATTGCCATGGATCCAGCTAAAATTATTAAGATTTCTGCACTTCCACCTCCAACAAATCTTAAGCAATTGCGTGGATTTTTAGGACATCTAAATTATTATCGGAGATTTATTTCCGATTTTGCAAAGGTGGCATCACCTTTGACAAATCTACTACGAAAGGATACTCCTTTTATTTGGGATGGTGTTTGCCAGAAAGCATTTGAATTTCTTAAACATAAGTTAATTGAAGGACCAGTACTCGCACCCCCAGATTGGACAAAAGAATTCCATATTCATGCTGATGCATCTATGTATGCTGTAGGAGCTGTTTTGTGTCAAGCAGATGATAATAAGGTGGATCATCCAATTTATTATGCGAGTCGAAATTTAAGTGATGCAGAAAGGAATTATACCACCACTGAGAAAGAATGCCTATCAATGGTATTTGCGGTGGAGAAATTTCGTCATTATTTATTAGGGAATAAGTTTACTATGTATGTTGATCATGAGGCGTTAAAGTATTTGCTTAATAAAGCAGAACTTTCAGGACGTGTGATTCGTTGGATGTTGTTATTCCAAGAGTTTGATTTTCAAGTAGTTACCCGTCCTGGTAGAGCTCATGTGCTAGCAGATCATCTATCACGATTATTAACATCAGACAAGGAGGAAGGTGTGGAAGATGATTTGCCGGATGCATCACTTTTTACTGTGGAGACACAAGTTCCATGGTATGCTGATATTGCGAATTTTCTTAGTACTGCTCGATATCCACCTGGTGCTGATAAGCGCAGGAAACGTCAGATATTAATGCAATCACGCTCCTATGGATTATTAGGGGGTTACCTTTATAAATTTTTTTCACGCGAAGGTATCTATCGACGTTGTGTAAGGGAAGATGAAGTACCAGTGGTTCTTAAGGCATTGCATGATGAGCCGTGTGGTGGCCATTTTGCCGGTGAATCGACTGCAAGAAAAGTTCTATTAGCTGGTTATTGGTGGCCTACTCTATTTAAAGATACTTATTATTATTGTCGCAAATGCGATGTATGTCAAAGGACTGGTCGTCCTTCTAAGAGTTTTGCTACGCCTTTGACACCTATATTAGCATTAGCACCTTTTGAGAAATGGGGAATTGATTTTGTAGGCCCAATCGATCCGCCTACTAGATATCGATCGAATCGTTATATCTTAGTCTGTACTGACTATATTACAAAGTGGGTGGAAGCGAAAGCGCTTAAAACGGATAAAGCCATTGATGTGGCTAAGTTTATGTATGAGAATATTATTACGCGTTTTGGTTGCCCACTGGAATTAGTAAGTGACCGAGGTTCCCATTTCTTGAATGGTCTTATCAGCGAGTTAATGGAAATCTATAAAATTAAACATCGCAAATCAACACCTTATTATCCCAGAGCTAACGGTCAGGTTGAAGTAACCAATCGCATTATATGTGGGATTTTAACTAAAACGGTTGCTTCCCACAGGCGAGATTGGGATGAGCGTTTATACGAAGCGTTATGGGCCTATAGAACTACTTATAAGGTGACAGTGCAAAATACACCCTTCAATTTAGTTTATGGCACTAATGCTATATTCCCTATTGAGCAAGAGTTGCCCACTTTACGAGTAGCTCTATCATTACGACTAGGAGAGGTTGAATCTTTGAAACAACGGATTTTACAATTGGTAAAGTTGGATGAGGAAAGATTATTAGCCCTACAAAGTCTAGAAGCAATGCAAAAACGTCGTAAAGCATGGCACGATCAGAATATTAAAGTACGTGAGTTTAAAGAAGGCGATTTAGTTTTACTTTATGATAGTCGTTATTATAAATTTCCTGGGAAGCTTAAAATTCGTTGGTTGGGACCTTTTAAGGTGATTAATGTTTATGATAATGGTTCTCTTGATGTGCAGGATATTAATGCTGAAAATGAGATATTTAGGGTTAATGGCCTGCGCCTTAAACATTTTGTGACTTAGGCTAGCTAGGTATAGTTAGGTTAGTAGTTAAAATAATATTTTGTCTAATCCACTCTTGGATGTCTTTTCTTTCTTGGGGGGTTTTTTAAATGGGATGCAGGTATGGCCTTTTTGTGGATGGATGCGCTTTACCCTCGTATTGATGCCGATAGTACTGATCCTGTTCATGCTGGACCTTACGATATTCCGCGTTTTCAGACGCATGACAGGTTTTTATATGCACCGAGAGGGGAGGCCTGTTGTGGTTCTTCCTTTGTGATTATTTTTTGTTTACAGTATCATCCACCTTTTGGTTGTAGGTCTTGTCAGCGGCATTTATTTGTGCGTGCTCAGCTCTTGTGTTGGCAGTGTCGCACATATTTTCGACGCTATGGTACCACTGCCATGCAGGAAATGATTGGTTATACCTACCAGCGTCATGATTATAATAGTGTTTTTTCTCCTGAGCGCGGCGCTGGTCAGTCTAGGGTAGGCCGAGAGCAAGCAGAATTTGCGAGATATCGTTCCACTGTCTACCGCCTTACTCCATCTTACCATGATTTGCAGACTAGTGTTCCCTGCCCATGTTGGGATTATATTTGTTGGTACATGGATGCGACCGAGGGGCATTCCTTAGATGCTTTACCAGTGGCCCCTATGCCCTACTATGATGATGCAGCTTCGGCTTCGCTCCATGATGTGATGGAGGTTCTTAGCGATGCACCTGATAGCGGATCTGTGACTTCTGATATGTCTACGCTAGAGGCTATTCTTGAGCATCCTATAGATGATAGTTTAGTTAATAGGTTTGACTTAGATGGAGTTGATGATTTCGGATTAGGATTATTGTTTTCACTAGAAGATCTCAGAGACTTTGAAGATTTTAGTCTAGATATTTTGTTTTCTTAGTCTTTTATGTTTTTTCTTTTATTCTACATTTAAAAAAAAAACAACAAAAAACCAAACAAACAAACATATATATATCGTTTAAAAAACATACAATGCTTTGAGTTATTGATATCCTGTAGGTTTTCATGCACTTTAGTTTTATTTTCCACGTAGTTAGGTAGTTAGTTGCACGCACGGTCAGGATATTCCTTTCAGTGCTGGAGTTTGGGATATTTAAGTTAGTAAGATGGACAGTTCTTTATGTAAGAATGGTTATCAAGTGGAGAGATATACTGCTTCTTAAATAACCAAGCAGTGGGAGCATTATGACAGTCTAGTTGATCGCGATTGTGACATGAGTATTTGACAATTCTTTGGTACAGGGAGAAGTTTTATTATTTATCTAACCCTTTAACCTTGTACTGGCTAGTGTATGTTTCATGTGCAGATTTGACTATGATTTTGCATTACACTGTTGTATGTTTCTGATTGATTCTTGGAGTTGCAATATCCACGAACATACAAGGTTGTTTCATACCTAAACTTTTTATTTCATATTCATTTTGAAAAATACATGAATAAAAAAATTGATGGAATGGAATTAGAGATGTCGAAGAAGAAGAAAAAAAGGAAAAAACACTTAAGTAAATTACAGAGGAATTATAAATGAATATTTTAAACAAATATGAATGATGTATATATAATTCTCTCTATATGAAGTCCACTCACAAGGGATGGGACTTAGCATTAGGGAGTGATTAAAAGGGGGGTGACATGTGTGCATAACATAGTGAATTTCATTGTATGGGTGTCCGATTAGGAATCCTATAGAGTTTTCCCTTATCTTTTGGTCGCTTTTCTAGCGATATGTGGGATAGCTGAATAACAAGGTTCTCTCCACGAAATTTTGACTAGGAGTAGCGTGGAAGAAAGATGCTGAGCTGGTGAGTATTCATTGCTTATCATTTGCCTAGGCAGAGTGACTAGTATTATGCGTTAGATTAGATTCCTCGAGCAAAGTTGTTGAGCTGAAATGTTTGACCGTTCAATTAAGTGATGTCTTCTTAGCTTCTTAGTTGATCCTTTAAAAAAAAAACAACAACAAGCAAAACAATCCTTAAAATCCAAATATTAAAAGTTCGGAAGAGTCTATATATTTATTCTTTTAAAGAAAGAAAGTAAGAAGAAAAAGAAAAGAAAAAGAAAAAACACCCTGAGACTGCAGGGTTTGAAAGAAAAAACAACAACCAAAAGAAGATAACCATCGCCTCTGAGGTCCTGGTAGGCTGTAGGGATTTCCTTGACGGGTGCCCTGTGTCCGATGCCTTGTATCTCTTTGGGGTGGGACCTTTTGGGAAAAAGAATCAATGTATATACTCTTTTGACATCACACTAAAAAAAAAAAAACCATTAAAACATAAACTTAAAAGAAAAGCCTTGGACAATTAGAAGTTATGAACCATTGGCTGGTTGTTCTAGTAGAACATGGAGGGTTAGCAGCTAAACCCTAGGAGTCTTATTTAGTGTTGTAGTATTAGTTTACCTTGTTTGGGTTCTTTGCTAAGTAACGACCTTATCAGTGATGCTATTTCAGAAGCAATATTTTTAGTAGGATAGTAGTGTGGCAATTTATTGCCTAGAGGGATTATTGTTGTTTAGCGGCTCTAGACAGTTTCCTAGTTGGTATATTCTATGCAATGGATGAAGCTCTGTTATGCATTTCAGTGGGGAGAGTGAGTAAGGGAGAATGTTAGTTTGCATAAGTTTTTATACAATTTACTTGGAATGTTTGTATGGTTTGTATTTTAATAGGACACCAACAAGTATTTTTCCTATCTTTTCAGTGTCTACTAGTTGTCCATGTGCGGTTTTGCAGATCTTGTAGCTGTGCTCGCGAGGACGCTTCGCAATTAAGTGGAGGAGAGTATATTTTTCTTTCAAAGTTGCGTAGCAGTGTTCGTGGTAGCAGCGTTCGTGATGCTGAATGTTCGTGATGTAGTTGTGCTCGCGAGGACGCTTCGCAATTCAGTGGGGGAGAATGACAACACCTAAAAACATGCCATTTATTGCAACAATTTTTTGGCAAAACTGTATACAATTGACACCTTATTACTAAATTTTTACATGAATTCAATGCAGATGCGGTGTTCGTTGTGTTGTCTTTGGAGACCGTGTCCTTGCAGTCTGGCCAAGAAATGTCGGTACAAAATTCAATCTTTTGGTCTGTGTACAACCATAAGAAACTCTTATATCTCATTTGCCAGAAACAGGGTATTAAGACCAAGGCTTAGGGACTGTAGGACATTGCAGAAATGAAGTCCTTTGAGCTTATGCAATCCATATTCTTAGAGCCACTAGAAATCATGTCATTCATGGAAGATTATGCAGTTCTCTTTGAGCTTAATGAGCCTAGGTTACAACAAAGGAGAATTGTGTTAAAATCCTCAATAGAAATTGAGATGGCACTAAAGGTACAATCGCATTAAACAAAGATGATCCATCATTGTGGATTCCCACTCATAAGATGTCTGATCATTCCCTTAGCTTCTAAGGATATGAATAACGGCAAGAGAACCTAGAAGAACTAAAGAGAACTCACTAAAACTCAAAGTGTGCCAACTGTATGAAGCATAGTAGTAGCACTAGCTAGCAATATAGACCAAGCCACTTAGTATTTACAAAGGGCCTTTTTTGGGATGGATATATCCAGAGATGTAGCTGCAGTTGCACATGAAGTACACTGGGCAGCAAGGTCATAGGATTCAAACATTGATTTGCAGAGGCCATTTGGTCCTTTAGGCAACATGAGTTTACATCCCATGGCAAAGGGGATCAAGTCAATAAATTTCTTCCAAAGCTTCAAACTCAGGCCATGGTATTTGTAAGCCATGCATGAGGGATTACCAAATGGCGTGGAAAGCAATTGCACAACCACAACTATCATGTACCATAACCTTTTGCAAGTTAAAATGCACAAAGGAGATTCCTTCTTTGCTAGGTAAAACACACCCCACATTTTCTCTTATTAAATTAGTGTTACTATCCTTGCTAGCTATGAATATGTACCACTTTGCCTCAATACTCCAATATTTACTATAGTGTGTGCATGAACTTCAACTCTATCTATATTAATTTCCTAAAATGTGTGTGCAAAAAGTTAAAATAAAACTCTCACGGTTATGGTGCCGATTGATGAAGGAGGAGGTGCAGATTGATGAAGGGGGAAAAAAAAAAACGGTTAAGAATGAGAAGAAGGAGGAGAGCGAGAGAAGGGGAAAGAGAGGGAGAGAGTGCCATGGCCTCTGCTCTTGGTGTTCTGTATCATCAAGGTCCGTCTGTCCATGTCCGTGCGTGCCTGCCTCTCTCTCCCTGTGCGTCTTCATTGATGGCGCCCCCTTCTATGTGAAGCTCAAGAATCCCCACAGGATCGCTCACAAGCTCGAGTTCTCTAAGTACAACCCAGTCGTCAAGAAGCACGTCCTTCAAGAGAGAGAGAAGATGACCGAGAGAGAGAGAGACACCCACATAGATCAATCATTGTGCATGTTGTTCACTCTCAAAGGCTTTTCTCTTCGAAGCCTCGGGATTCCTGCACTCGCTTTCTTCTGCTCAGGGCATGCCTATCAGGAGCACCCTTGCCGGCAAACTCCATGACATTCTCTTTTGTCACTTCGCACCATGGATCCTTCTCCACCTCCTGCTAAGCCTGTCGCAAAACTTGTCGAGCAAGATTGAGACACAGACGATTTTGAAATATCTAGTCTAAAGACTGGAAAGGAAAGTTCGAGCGTCAAAGAGAAGAATAGCGCCTTCAAAGGAACATCATACAAGGATAAGACACAGATAGACAGAGAATGTATATTTGGGGCCACATCGAGCTCCTCCATCTCAATTGAAGCATCAGGAGTTAAACACATCCAAAGGGAAGAAGAACCAATGGATACAAAAGATCAATGAGGTTGAAAAAACAAAAGCTTCCACGGAAGTCGAGAGAATAAGGTGGATGCTCTGTGGGATCTCATGGGAAGCAAGGGGGTTGTATTGAGTGTTAAAGGCTCTGTGAAGATGACGAAGAGAGAGACAACGACGATTTCAAGAGGAGAGGATTGAAATTCATGGTTCCTGGATGATCATCGCCACGATTTTTCCTTTAACATCAAACTCGAGCTTTTTATGTAAAAAAAAGTGGAAAACAATGGGAAGAAGCGATAGCTGGATTTTCAATCATGGATAGTGGTAGAATTTTGTGTAGTATCTCTCTCTTCGAAGGCTAAATGATACAATAAAGGAACAATATCTCTTAAGTTTCATTCCCACATAACCCCTAATCTCTTCTCTTCCACAAAGTAATCAAGATAAGGGTCAAGCCTAAGCACAAGCAAATTCATATCCAAGATTCATGAGAGTATGGGAGGAGATCTTCATCGACAAAATCATAAGCAAGGATCAAAGGCGGATGGGAGATCCTTTTTGTTTTCTATGCAACATGGAGGTTGAAGAATAAGTGTGGGAGTCATAGGCAAGAATAGCATATGGGAAACTGTGGGGAAAAGAAAAAAAAATGATGAGCTTCCATTTGAATCGACTGGATAGAAGACAGACATTGCCTGGATTGTAGGGGGACACGGTCTCCAAGGACGTGACGACGACCTGCGGGTTTTACAAGTAAGTGTCTAACTGGTTTATCTAAAGTAAATGATATGGCATGATAATTTCTTTAGTTTAATATTTTTAAAATATGTCTTTTAATATGTTTTCTTATGCTACATGGTTGTTTGTATTTATCTGAACTGGTTTTTATTTATTAAAAATCAAAAAACAGTCGAAAACACTAAAAAATGACTTAAAATTATCTTAAATAAAATTTTATAAAATTACTGATTGAAAATTTATAAGTTCTGATATTTTTCCTATAAAGCTTATGAGTCAGGGAATTTACTAAATTTCTATCAAGATTTTTAAAGATGGCTTGTTATATTTAAACAATTAGGAAAGAGTTATATTTAAGGAAAAGGCATAGTTTTCCTTTATCTAAAATGTGTTATTTATTGATATAAACTATGGATTCTTAGTGAAGTATTGGAAACAAAATCTTTGATTTGTTAGTGCATTTTTGTTGTAAGGGTTAAAGAAAAGAAATAATGATTTAATAATATTTTACTTAAGAAATGCTCGTATAAAGATATGGTGTTTTGGTTTTGATAAGAGAAATTATATACGGTGTGAACATTTAGGAAACATGGGAAATTACAAATAAAAAGTTTGACAACACTTTATAATGATTTATAATGTTAGGTTGCAGTTATAAAATTTAGTTTAAATTAAAACCAAAATAAAATCAAACAATTTGATGATTGGATGGCATAAAGAAAAGTCTCAGCATCTATATTAAATTTTTACATGTTATTCATTTTACAACCAATTTCTTGAATATATGGAGTGGAGGGCTACTAGGACTCATTGATAAATTAAAGGGTGCTATGGAAATTTAAAATAAATTATGAATGTGGACATGTGAGAGTATGGAAGAACTTGTTTTATTCTGGTTGATGTTTAATAATAGAAAAGAAGGAAAGGACGTTATATTTACAAAATGAATTAAGTATTTAAAAACTAATAAGCAACGACGAAATTAATATACGGAGTGGGAAATGTCTACCAAGGGAGATTAAAATTTAGGGGTTTATGGTATGTCAGAAATTTGATTTGAATGTTTGTTTAAAATTAAACAAATAAAAAGAATTAATTTTAATCAGGAGGAGAAACATAAAAAGGAATTTTAAACGGAGATATACAAATAGATCTAAGAGATCTATATCCCTGAAACAATCTTTCCAAAGTCAAACATTAAAAACATTTCCTGGATAAACCGCCACTAGCATGGCAGGAGTACATTATGAGGAGCTGCCTCTGAGAGATGAGGAGAAGCCATAGTTATCTTAGGTTTAGCAATTTAGTGCCCAGTATAATTTATTGAAGTCTAGAATTTTTGCAGTTGGACTACTACTACAAACAATGTTGTAGATTTTAGGGAAGGTTAAGTTAAGTTGAAATAAAACAATTAGTGCAATAATCACTTGTTTAGTGCAACAACTCTTAGGAGTTGGCTTGTTAACCTGGGTAAAAGTGGCTTGGTCTTTGGCCAGTCACACCACCACAAGTGGCCCCAGCAGTGGTCAAGTAGAACACCGAAGAGGGCCCGAACTTGGAGTAGGACGCTGAAGAAGAACAATGAAGAATGCCCAGTCTGCCTCTACCAGACCTCCCGCCTAAAGAGCTCGAAGATGACCACATGCCTAAGCGCATTGTGGTAGCCAGAAGAAGAAGGCAGGAACTGGAAGAGGATGCACAACGCAGAGCACGGTCACTAACCAGACAATTCCCTGACAAGCCGGTGTCACTATGAGGGGATCCCAACCCTATCGATTGGCCTCAAGAATTGATCATATGGTGTGATGGAGAGTTCCATATGAGACCATTTGAGCTTTCATTTGCCTATCCACGCTCCCTGGACCGTGTGTTGCCTCTAGGCATCCTATCCAAGATCAAGGACCTGGCCCCCAATGACCTGGCAAAAAGATGGATAGAAGAGAGGGGCCTTATAATAACCAAGTTGAGGCAAGAGCCTGCAGTTTACTGGTAGGACAAGGTGAACCAGGTTCCAAAATCTGTCCAAGGCTACGAGGCACATCCGAAGTTGTGGAGGAGGATTTGGGATGCCAATTTTGATGCTTGGACCAGCTTCTGCAGCTCACTTCCCGAAGAACGTAATGACCCCATCTACATGCCCTATCGCCGTAGGCATGGAGTTGATTATGACCGCACTATTCATGGGGATTTTGAATTTTCTAGAATATATAATGTAAATACCCGAAATATCGAGGAATGCCTAGTTTTTAGAGTAGAGGATCTCCTTCCATCCATCAACCGCTTCCTCGTGGATCTTTCTTCTTGCTTGGATCCAGCCTTCCTAACCACCTGCAATTATCTTAGGCTAATCAGATTCCTATTAATGCAGAGGCCTACAACCAAGGAAGCCCACCTCCCCCCCTCTTTTTTGACATCAACCTAGGAATAGATAGTAGGGCTATGACTAGATTAATGATGAGGGCAACCTTGCTTCCCTCCTTTTGCCTAGAAATTTTAGAGAATATGAATGATACCTGCTTCACGAGGTGTAATCATCCCTTCTTGTCATCCACACCTCTGAAGGCCCGGGCCGCTATAAAAGAATACCTACAAAGCCGTGCCTTTCTATCCCAATGCCTGCGCGACCACCCCGCACTTCAACTGAAGGAGATAGGCATTAGCCATAACGCCTCCTTTGTATGCAATCTTAAAAAAGAGAGAGGAAAAAACGAAAAGAAAAAGAAAAAGGGCACGAAGGCTCACTTTGCTCACCACACCTAGGGTTCACCCCTAGCCCCTCTCCCCACTTCACGCTTAGGGCACATCAAGGGTAGGACTTCCAGACCTGTCACCCTAAGTTCTGCACTACACCTCCAACAACACACGAATTGGGTCCTCAAGTGTGGGACATTACCGAGGGCATACCCAAGGTTAGACCCATCTCTCAGTTCCACTGCACATGCACTTACACCACATCGTGAGACAGACACACCCCTTAGGGAGTGCACAACTTTCTCTTGCAAGCTATGATTGTAACTCAGTGTTGGACCCACCATTGGCATAGATCTTGGAACCACGTGTTCTTCAACTGATTACGGAGCCCCGATGTTAGAAGTCAAGCTCCCCGTGTAGTGTGTGACTGTCTTTATGTACTACCGACATGACAGCTAGTGTATAGCTGTCTCCTGCTTGTGACTACATTAAATAAGTCGGTTAGCTAGTCGGTGACCTGACTATGGTTAGTCTGTCTAGTCAGCGGGTCACTTACTCTATGTTACTCTTGTATGTGTGTTTTACTCTATTATGGAATAATGAGAAGAAGCTGTGTGGAACCTGAATGGTTCAGTTAGTGCTCAACCCTGTCTCTCTCTCCTCTTTTAACATGGTATCAGAGCAGGACTTGGTGGATCTCTGAGAGCTGGAGAGAGTGAAGATCTACTTCCAGGAAGTGAAGACTCATTTTTTTCCTTTGTGCAGACAGGCTGCCATTGTGGACTGCAAGTAGACATTTGTTCACTACACACTCCAGGGTCAAGATCAGAGCTTGTGGCTTCTTGAGAGCCTTGAGGAGGCTGTTTAGAGTGCATTTGGGTGTGGCATTAACATCACCATCATCATCTCCATCAGCTGGAACAGAAAACAGGGGTCTGCAATCAGCGTGATTGCGCCTGGTTGGGCTGAAGGCCTGTACTGCTTATTGCAATCAATGGTCACCATAAATGGGTCATGAGAAGCATGTATGTCTACTGTAAAAGGTCTTTGTGAAGTACATGGAGTAACTACTTGTGGTTGAGCTCTGATATGAGCTGAAATAGAGTGGGCAGAACTGTATAAATTGTCTGCACTGCTGTATACACAGCATACATGGAGTCTACAACACTTTGAAGAGCACTGGAAGCTCTAGAGTATGCCCAGAAGCACCTGTGAAGTATAGGTACATGCTGGAGACTACATGTACTTGTCTTGATCAATTGCAAGCTGAGTTTGGTGGCTGAAGTACACAGATCTGAAGCTTCTTTTGTGGCTGAAAACTGTCTTGGATTGTGGGCAGCAAGCATTTTGCTTTCTACTGAAGCACAGAGTGACAGATGCAGACATCTGAAAGACATATATGCTGTCATATGCATGTTAGAATTGTTTTGGGTTGAGAAGAGCATCAAATGCCACTGAATACTGGAAGTTTGCAGCTGAAGTAAAAGAAGTTTTGTCTTCTTGGGGTGAATATAAATTGCAGATATATTGTTTGACTTACTTGTCAGATGTAGACAGGGTATTGTCACTATATAGTCATGTACTGACGGTGACATACTGAAGCAAATGTATGGTCTGATTTAAGGACTTTGTTGAGCTAGTTGAAGCGGGTTATGCTGGTTTATTGACTGCAATCTTTACATAAACTGCTGGCATTGGCACTTGTTAAGAATACACTGGCTGATGTCTCTAGGCTTATGTCTGAAGTGGCATATGTACCAGCAGTCAACTAAGCAGTTTTGGAACATGCATTATGTGTATTCAGGTGGAGTTTGACTTTGGAAAGGCTGCTGTAATTGCAGTTTACAGGTTTGGACTGCATACTTTTGGACCCTGGCAGTGGATCTGCAAGAGTTAAATCTGAACCAACATCAGGCATATGTATTGGCAGTTGTCTTTATGAGTTGGATCAACCAATTGTGACTTTGGTTGGGGCTGATATTTGACTGAAATTTACTGGTTTTTTTTCTGCAATTAATTGCAGAAAACTGTCATAAACAGTTCCGGGCTGAAGTTGAACTGTTAAGAAGATCTTGGTTTGCAGGTAGCCAGGCAAGGTTTGCAACATGGCAAATGCTGATAGAACTGATAATGTAACCCAGATTGTGGGAGAAAAGCTTGATAGCAACAATTATGCAATATGGAAGTTCCGCATGGAGAACTTTCTGATAGGCAAAGGATACTGGGACTTAGTGACAGGTGTTGAGGCTGAACCTGAAGTTCCAGATAGGAATCCTACAGCTGATCAAAGACGAGCGCATCGAGCTTGGACGGAAAGAGCTCGCAGAGTTTTACATTGGCTGTCCTTATGTATCTCGGATGCTATGGTGATGCAGATCATGAACTGTAAATCCCCAGCAGATGCATGGAACATATTGGTCAGGTACTATGGCACAACTACGAGTGCCAGGAAGATACAACTGAAGCAAAAATTCAATAACATAGAGAGGAAGAACAGATCCATACAGGACTATGTCACGGAGATTAAAACCTTAGCAGATCAGCTTGCATCTGTTGGCTCACAGGTAGAAGATGAGGATATGGTTGCAGTGACCTTAAATGGCTTGGGTCCGGAGTACAAGTCTTTTGACACTTCAGTATCTGTGCGGGCTGAGATGCCTGATTTTAATGAGCTGGTTGCGTTATTGATTCATGAAGAGGTGAAGCTTGGCTTAGCTACAGGGTCCAGCAGCTCAAAGAATAAGGATGCAGTTTTTTATTCGAATCAGCGTGGTCGTGGTAGCCGTGGTAGAGGCTATGGATCTGGCAGAGGAGGCCAGCAGAATGCATCCTATAGTAATAGCAATCAGCAGTCATCAAATGCAAGAGGTAGTGGCAACTTTCGAGGCAGGGGGAGATCTAACTCCCGTGGCAGAGGCTCATGGCAGCAGCAGCGTCAGTCAGACAATCCAAATAAAGATAAGGATTGTCACTACTGCGGAAAGTATGGGCATATTGCAAAGGATTGCTGGAAGAAGCAGGGAAATCAGAAGGGCAAGCAGCATGGACATTATGCTACGTCCAGTCAGGCAGATGACTCTGGTGATAGACTGTTTGCCATGCAATATGTCAAAGATAAGGCTGCTAAAAAATCATCTGATGATGCAGTGTGGTACATTGACTCGGGGGCATCGAATCACATGACCCCTCATGGTGATTGGTTCACGGATATGGTGGCTGAAAAGCATGGATATGTATGCACAGGTGATGACACGCAGCATAGCATTGAGCATAAAGGCAAAGTGCCTCTGGTTGTACATGATGGCAGGAAGAAGAATCTTCATGATGTTTTGCATGTCCCTTCGATTACGAAGAACCTATTGTCTGTGGGCCAAATGACAGAGCAGAACTTGCAGGTTCGCTTCAATAAGCATGGCTGCTTTATTGAAGAGTTTGGCAATGGATGCAAGTTGATCGCGAAAGGCCACAGAAATGGAAGAATGTTCACTCTTGATGCTACACTGCCAGAGCTGAACTCCGCTATGTTTGCCCAGGGTTCTGGCACTATCAGGGACTTAGAGATTTGGCACAAGAGAGTGGGGCATGTCAATTTGCAGAGGCTGCAGACCATGCAGAAGAAGCAGCTGGTAACAGGGTTACCTAGATTCCAGTATTCAGATATTGGTCATGTATGCGAGGCTTGCCAGTTTGGTAAGCAGTCACGATTGCCGTTTGTCAGGCATGTAAGACAGAGTACACGACCACTGCAGTTAGTGCACTCTGATGTTTGGGGCCAGCTCATAATGCATCTATGGGGGGTTCCAGATACTATGTATCTTTCATTGATGACTACAGTCGATATACTTGGCTTTACATATTGAAAACAAAAGATGAGGTCTTTGCTGTTTTTCAGAAATTTAAAGCACAGGTTGAGAAGGAATTTGAGTGTTACATCTCTTGCTTGAGATCTGATAGCGGTGGGGAGTATGTCTCCAATGAATTTGCTGTTTTTTTGGCTGAAAATGGCATTCGTAGGCAGCTAACCTGCAGCTACACTCCGCAGCAAAATGGAGTAGCTGAAAGGAAGAACAGGGTTCTGATGGAAGCTGCTAGGGCCATGATGAATGAGAAGCATATGCCGCTTTATTATTGGGCAGAGGCTATTGTGACAGCCGCATATATTCTGAACAGGACTCCCACTGCAGGCATTCATGACATGACACCGTTTGAGAGGCTCTATGGCTATAAGCCGGATGTAAGACACATGAAGGTCTTTGGCTGCCTTGCTTATGTGCACATTCCAGATGAGAAAAGGAAAAAGTTGGATCCCAAAGCGCATAAGAGTGTGTTCATTGGATACTCGCAGGAGAAGAAGGCATACAAATGTTATGATCCCTCTACCAGGGAGACTTTGGTAAGCAGGGATGTCATCTTTGATGAGCTGGGCTCTTGGTATGTCTCACCAGTTGCAGTGCCATCCGATTTGCCTTCCACTCATGTCTCTACAGTTGATATGCAGCAGAGCACTGCTATGACAGGACCTATCAGTCAGACAGTATCCCCATGGACAGGGAGATTGAGGAGCTCACCGTCCACTGACACGGGTATGTCAGTGAGGGGGAGACATGATGTCTTGGACAGCAAAGGAAAAGAGAAAGTTAGTGAGGATGGTATGATGACACCTGGCAGAATGACTTCGGGCTATGAGTCTAGTGATACTTTAGACAGCGAACTTGGTATTCCGACTGTCTATACGCCTGGCACGAGGCACAACAGGTACATTCCGCCTCATGAGAGAGGTGAATCGAGTAGTGCACCACAGCCTAGACGATCGCAGAGGGTCAGATATCCTGTTGACAGGTTGACGTACTCTGGTTATTCTGCAAAGCATTATGCATACATGAAAAAAGTGATGGAGATCAAAGAACCAGGTACTTATGCTGAAGCAGCAAAGGATGAAAACTGGTGCATGGCTATGGACGAAGAGATGAAAGCCTTGGCTGAAAATCAGACTTGGGATTTGGTACCACTGCCTGAAGGGAAAAAGCCTGTTGGCTGCAAATGGGTTTATAAAATCAAATGTAAGTCTGATGGCAGTGTAGAAAGGTACAAAGCAAGGCTGGTCGCTAAAGGATATGCTCAGCAGTATGGCTTGGATTATGATGAAACATTCAGTCCGGTTGCAAAAATGGCAACCATACGAACTGTTATTGCCTTGGCTGCTGCTAAAGGCTGGAAATTACAGCAGATGGATGTTAAGAATGCATTTCTTAACGGTGACCTAGCAGAGGATGTCTATATGGTTCAGCCGGAAGGGTATGTGCACCCTGATTTTCAGCATTATGTATGCAGGCTGAAAAAGGCATTATACGGGCTGAAACAGGCTCCGAGAGCCTGGCATGCTAGGATCAGCAGTTACTTGCAGAGTCTTGGATTTCTTGTTGGCAGGGCTGATCACAGCCTGTTTACAAAGAAGACTGACAGTGGCTTGGTAGTGCTGGTCATATATGTTGATGACCTGATAATCACTGGAGATGATGACATGGGAATTCAGCATGCTATGAAGATGCTGAAATCTGAATTTGACATGAAAGATCTGGGAGATCTGAAGTATTTCTTGGGTATTGAGGTTGTACCAGCTGAAAATGGTTTATGGCTGATGCAGAAGCACTATGCCATGGAAATGCTTAAGAAGTATGGTATGGCTGAATGCAAACCACTGGATACACCTCTGGACCAGAATGTAAAGCTAGACATGAACACTGGGGCTGAAGTAGAAGATGTGACTATGTACAGGCAGATGGTCGGCAGTTTGATTTACTTGACCATCACTAGGCCTGACTTGAGCTATGCAGTAGGGCTGATAAGTCAGTTTATGCAGAAGCCGAGAAAGCCGCACTTGGATGCAGTTAGACGCATCATGAGGTATGTTAAGTCCACTGTAGACTATGGGCTGTTCTATGTCAAAGATAAGCCCTTGACACTGATTGGGTACACAGATGCAGATTGGGCAGGATGCTCAACTGACAGACGATCTACGAGTGGCTATGCCTTTGGCTTTGGTAGCGGCATGATCAGTTGGAGCAGTAAGAAGCAGCCTACGGTTGCTTTATCTAGTACTGAGGCAGAGTACAGGGGGGCTGCATTGGCAGCATGTGAGATTGCTTGGTTGCTCAAGCTTATGGCTGACTTGGATATTCAGGTTGATGCTCCAGTGAAATTATTATGTGATAATCTGAGTAGTGTACTCCTGGCCATGAATCCAGTTTACCATGCCAGGACAAAACACATAGAGGTACACTACCACTTTATTCGTGAGATGGTCCTTGCAGGAAAGGTTGATCTTATGCATGTGAGGACTGATGAGCAGGTAGCAGATATCTTTACCAAGTCTCTGGGTAAAGATAAGTTTTGTAGTTTTAGACAGCTACTTGGTGTGCAGATGTTGTCTTGAGCTTGAGGGGGAGTGTTAGAAGTCAAGCTCCCCGTGTAGTGTGTGACTGTCTTTATGTACTACCGACATGACAGCTAGTGTATAGCTGTCTCCTGCTTGTGACTACATTAAATAAGTCGGTTAGCTAGTCGGTGACCTGACTATGGTTAGTCTGTCTAGTCAGCGGGTCACTTACTCTATGTTACTCTTGTATGTGTGTTTTACTCTATTATGGAATAATGAGAAGAAGCTGTGTGGAACCTGAATGGTTCAGTTAGTGCTCAACCCTGTCTCTCTCTCCTCTTTTAACACCCGATTTTGGCAGTTGTCGCAAAAGGGAAGTTACAATTGTGTGACAAATGCCGAGCATCTGCCTAAAGATCAAAGCACGCCGAAATATCTCCCAATCAATAGGAATCAACACTCCATCATCTCTCATTCACGGCAATATATTTTTGATTATGGTCATCTTCCCACCAATTCCACTTAACAGCAACCCCAAATACACTGCTGCTCCCCACCCCAATGCCATGGGACTAGCACTCCGCTAGGAGGGGGGCAATGTTTACCGCAACACAGAGGATCGAAAAATGGAGAAGAAGTGCGGGAAAAATGGAAGAAGGAGATAACCAAAAAGGCACAAGACAAAGGAAGGAAAATGTGCCCCGGATGGAAGTAAGACCCTGAAAATTTGAATGACGACCTCCCCAGAAGGATTCAGTGTAGACTTGAGAAAAGAAAAGAGTAAAAGCGCGCCATTAAATATGAAGGCGCTCCCGAACCCTTGTAAAAAGAGCGTTGAGCCCACTCCTGTGCAAATTGTATGCATTAGTGGGAATGGGATAAGTAGACCGGTGGGAAATAGGAAAACAGGACCTAAGGCTAATGGCCGGCCATGTAAAAAGTGGGGATGACCGCCCAAAAAGTAGGGCATGTATATAAAGTTCAAAGGTGAATGAGAAGCTCATTCTTGTGTGTGGCCAAAGTTTCTTCTTCTTCTTTTTCTCTTGTTTCTTGCCTTCTTGCTTGTGCTTGAGTGAGGGAGTGAGGGAGGGCGTGTGTGAGAGTGAGGGATCGTGGAGAAGAAGCTCCCCATCTTCTCTCTTCATCTTCTCTTCTTCTCTTCTCTTCTCTTCTCTTGCGCGGCTATGGAGGATGGAGCTTGACGAAGGGGACTTGAGGTTGCTTGTGCTTTGCCACAAGGATCGTGAAGCTACCGGAGTGCAAGAGAGAGGAGGGAACTCAATCGAGCATCAAGGTAAGCTCACTACACCCGTAAGGTGGGCATTGCACGTCGGCTATGTGAGAGGTAGCCATGGCCGCTCGGCTTGAAATGCTTGATCAATAAGCGGTCCGTAGGTCTAGGGGCAGAGCTCCATAGCTCCCCTCCACATGGCTTGGATTGGGGAGGCTAATTTTCAGGGGAGTTATTATATGTATATCCTCTACATCACATGCATTCAAGGCCAATTTATAAATATCCTTATCTGTGAATTTTTCTTGAATAAAACATAACCCTTTTCTATTCAATCTGTAAATAACTCCTTTATATTTCCCCCTTCTGTATGTTAAAAATGTATAAAATGGTATTTAAAAAACACCTTATTTTGAACCCACGTGATGCACACATATATTCATGAGTAACTTACCCGAGGGCTAATTGGTTAGCTACATGGCATGTGGTGGCAGGGAAAATTCTCATAGGGACAAGGAAGGAGGTGGTCATCAGTGAAAGGAGGTTGGTGCTCCTAGATGTGAATGGTGCACTATAGTGTTGTGAAGGTTACATGTGGATATGGCAAAAAAGAAGGCAGAGAATGAGGGTGAGAAATATTAACAATGTTATGGAGGGGTCATTTGAGTGTGGTGGGCATGGTTGAACACTGAAAAGGAGGGAGGGTGCTCCTGATGGCATGCTCCACTACACGTAGAGTAGGCAGCAGTGAAGCTTGTGGGTGGCAGGAGTCAACGGTTATGGGGGGTCCTCTACATGTGTGGCAGATGCATTTGAAGACCCGAAGAAGGAGGTGGGGTGCTCCTAACAATGCACTACACGACATGTAAAGAAGGGGAAGATAGTGGGAGATAGGAGTCAATGGGGTGGTAAGGAGTGCTGTAAGTGGGTGCATCATCAACTGGGGTGGGACCAAAAATGGGATCATATGGAGACTTTGTTGCATGGTAGCTTTGAAGTGATTGTCAAGTTGGTAGCCATGTGGAGTGGGATTCATGGGTTGGGGAAGGTAGTCGATTGATTGGAGTTGGATAGGGGGTGGGTCATATGAAAGACACCCACCCCTTGTGTAAGGAGCAAGACATACAGGAATTACAAGAAAAATACCAATCACATCGACAATATTTGAGGTGTAAGAGGGTTACGTCAATCATCATGAAATAACCAAGAAACTCTCTCTTCATCTTCATAGCATCCATAGCTTCCTTTTGGAAGAAGGTCTTCAATTCCATGAAATCTTCAAGGGGAAGGGACTTGAGTTGTTGCCAATAGCTCCTGGGGTAAGAAATTGAATATTCTTCAAGAAAGCTTGAGCTGCAAGGAAGGTGCCATGGCTACCATTGATGTTGTCCACTCTAGGACTTTAGGAGAGCGCCAAGATCAGATATCTAAGTCAAGAGGTTTGAATTTTGCTCAAATGAGTGCCAAAAATTGGGAGATGAAGCTGGAGGTCAGTGCCATGTGCTTGAGCAGGAGGAGAAAGATGATATGCATTAGCGTAAAATATGCCAAAAAATGCAGGGCTGTCCTTGGAGGCTGGAATTGGGTGAGATGAGGCTTATGGGTGCTCTACAAGCTACCCAAGGTGTTAGAAAAGCAGTGGAAGATGGCACTTAAGCCCAAGAAGAGAGAGGAGAAAGATCTTGGTAGTTCTTGGATTGAAGATTCCATGGCTACCTCAAGAAATTGTGAGGAAGAAAAGAAAAACTCACTTTTGGGAAAAGTCGTCACATTTAAGCCATCCTCTAAGTCTTGAGAGTCCTCCTTGGGTAAAACACCTCTAATATTGAGTTCTAGAGTAAAAACGAGTTGCCATATTTGTCTGATTGCCTCCAAATTTGGTCAAAGCTCTAGTTAAAACTCCAAGAAAGACTGCCATGGTCTTCAAGAAAGCTCCCTGCCTACCTGGGATACTCCCTAAGTACATGAGTAACTAGGGTTTTTTGAGACTGAAAAGAAACTATATCTAAAGGGGGAGAGAGAAGAAGGATCAAAGACCAATGCTCTGATACCAACTGTATTGAAGTGAACCTAACAGGACCTAAGAGAGAGAGAAGGAGTGTAAAAGAGAGAGAACGAGAGCGATAAGGAGAGAGAAATACTAGAATAAGAGAGAGAAAGATAGAAAGAGAGAGAAAAAGACAAAAAGAAGAGGAAGGAAGCCATGCAAGTTGTGAAGACGAAGAGAGGGTTTCTTGATTAATTCATTATGAGATTGACCTAACCCTCTTACACCTTAAATAATTTCAGTGTGATTGCTATCTTCACTATAATTTCTATATGTCTTACTTGTTAACAAGTCTCTCTCGTTCTGCACTCCTTCTCTCTCTCTCTTAGGTCCTATTAGGTTCACTTCATTTCAAGGGAATTGCTTCATTTTCTCCTATAATAGTGTATTTTTTCCTTTTTTTCCTTTTCTGTTTTCTCTCTCTTTTTTTCACTCTTTTTCTTCTCCATGTTCCTAAGTGTGGTTCCACTTTTTGTTAAAGAGTAGGTTGGCATGGTCGAAGTTCTTTTCTATCATAATCTATTTATTTTTTTTTCCTTTTTTTAAATGTGTTTTTTCTTTGGTTTGACAAGAATACCATTTTTCAAAACCATCTATGCCATCTTTGATAGATTAAAAGGGAAGGTAACAAAGAAGGGGCGAAAGCTGGAATTGAGGGGATAGAAGAATGAGACCACCTTCTCAAAATGAGAGTGATCACTACTAGTAGCAATAATAAAAGTAGTAATGAGTGATGTCCCAAGGGAAAAAGGTACTAGCGACTATGATTATCAGGATCTCAAGGGAGGGACATACTTCTTTTTAGCCAATAGCTATTGTTTAGGAAAGGATCATTTGAGGCATCTATGACTTGTATCTGAACAAAGCCATTAGGGTGCGTTACAAGGGGGAGGTCACCTTCCTTGAAATCTTGTGCTTGATAAAGCTATCATAGTAGACTTTGTGTTGAGCTTGTGTGGCTTCCATGCACTATAAGGTTAATCTTTGGATCTCATCCCAAGTATTGTAGATAGCATTGTAGGGACTCATAGTCTTCTAGCCACTCTCTTATGTCCACTCGCAAAGAGGGAAATTCCAACTCAATAGGGAAAATATCTTTTGTGTCATATACCAACTGAAAGGGTGTTTTGTAGCGGTCTTATGGAAGGTTTTATATGCCCAAAGGACCTATGTAAGTCCATTGTTCCAATCATGAGATGACGAATAGCAATTTCCCTTATTAAGATTAAATAAAGGATACGATTGGTGACTTTGACTTGGATGTTGGATCTGGGGTGGTAGAATGTTGACTTGCAATAATAGATCTTGTAGATCTCTATTAGCTCTTCCATAATCTCCTTAAGAAAGTGAGTGTCTCTATCATTTACCACCTCCAAGGGACTGCCAAAAGTGGGTGATAATATTCTCATATAGAATAGAGCCATGTTATTGCCATTATCTCACTTGAGAGCTTTGGCCTCACACCATGTCATTACACAATCTATACAGAACAGGGTCTATTTGTTCTACTTTCTTTTGGTTGGAGGATCGATTGGCCCCACAAAAGTGATGTCCCGGTTTCAAATGAAGGATCATTTGGTTCTAGTGGCATGGTACTAGTTTTGGTGGCCTTTCCATTCATTGATAGGTGTCATGGTGCTTAAGTAATCATAGGCATCTTTATAGAGTGTTGGCCACACCAATACCATATGAGTAAAGGTTTCTAGGGGTGGTTGGCCTGATGCATCATCATCATCTTTTCATGAGAGGGGTAGATTAAGGCGGCAAGAATCGCTGTTGAAGGAAGGCTTATTCTTCTTAATCCATTTCTTATAGAGATTTTGCATATAACGTGACTTATTAATCAATCCAAAGGGTATCAGAGTCATTCTGTTGAACAACAAGGGATCTTCGGCTTTTGAGGATTCTAAAACTTCTGAAACTTCTTCCTCATCTCTGCTTCTGCGAGGATGATAGATTCTTCTAGCTCACTTTCATAGTCTTCCTCTGCATTATCATCTTCGTCCTCTTCACATTATATTTCAACCTCTGTGGGGGCACTATAAGAGAAGAACAAATTCTTCATTATGTCCTCTACTTCTGCTTCTATTTTTGTCTCTACTTTTTCTTCTGGTTCTGCTTCTATTTGTGGCTCTGCTACGGCCATCTAACAAGGAGAATAGTACATCCATGCTTCTATCTTGCTGTATTCACCCATTAACAAAGACTTTGCTTCTTTCGATAGTTGGCTTTCAGTGCCCACTGTTAGGGACTTTGCCTCTATTTTCTTGGGAAAGATCTGTGCTCTTGGGTTTTCCCTCCTAGGCCTCTACCTCTACCTTTGCCTAACGCCATCACCGACACTAGTTGATAGTTCATAAAGATTGGATTGTCCTCTTCATCATATGAGACGTAAGGTGTCAAGACCTAAAATGGGCCCCTCTCTAACACTGACAAGACAACCCCACACAGTCTCGTGACCAAGAGTGTCCAAGGGACACACTACCCTAATTGCTACTATAGATACTGCGTTTGTAGTGGAGCATAGTCCAACGATTGCCCTTTCCTACTCCTTAGAAGAAGATCCCACACATCTTGGTGTTGTACACCAATGTGATACAACAATGTTGTGGTCCCACTACAGCTCTCCTACACCTTGGGGATTAGGCCCAAGATGCGCTACTCTAACTTAAAGCACATATAAACACACTCCACTCTTATATATTTCATGTTCTAGGATATTTTGTGTTCCCTTATCAATCTCAACCCTAAAGATTCAATTTTCTAGCCTAGAGCTTGGGTTTCCTCACAACTCAACGTAGGTCATGTGTTTGACAATCAATTGCTATGCATCCAAGAGTTAGCATGTGATATACACAATGCAATTGTGGATGATACACCTCGTGCTCAAATATTTTATGATAAGAAAACTAGCAACGTGAGGTGCAAAGACAATCCTTTAATAATTTCCAAGCTACTCGTAGTTGCGACGTTGCTAGAGAGTAGCACATAGTTTCCTTATGCTACTTGTCTCTCTTAAATTTAAACGGTGATCGGTCTGTATGCTATGAATAATCAAATACATTAGAATTTAAAACATTTTCAACGACCACTCACTTTTACAACGCCTCTTCCCTCCTACCGTTTAGGTTTTGCATTCGTTGGATAAGTGTAGCATTCATTTTTGTGTAGTATTTCATGTAAAAATTGCTAAAAACATACTCTAACATAGAAACAAGGCTTGACTGAGTCTTAACCCTCATGCTCCAGCCTTGTTATATGTTCACAAATATAAAATATATTTTTTCCTAATTTTTAGGTGAAAAAACTATTTTTCCTTATTTTTTCTAATTTATTTGTTCATTAAAATGTGGCATCTTCCAATTTATGTGTCTTGATTGATTTTATTGATTGAAAAATGGTTTTGTTTAGTTTTTTTATCCCATATGAACTTCATTCCCTAACTCAAAACGGAAGAAACAACATTTTTCCTTTATTAAGACACATTTTGGGTTTTAAATTATTAATTACGACTATGTATGACTACAGGTTCTGCATTTTATCATGTACAACCATCAAACATACTTCAAACATGATTCATACAAATTTTCTTTCCATGCACACATCATTAAAGCCATCAAACATCAAAACAATGGAATTTTCTTTGTAAAAATTTAGCATACTGCTTATTTGTGTTGCGTGTTTTAATAAATGATTTCAGGCAGCCAACAAACCCATCATCAGTTTTCCAACAATGCTGGACATTGCCTCTCATCCTCCTTTTGATCTTGGAGCAATTCGAACAAGCATCCTTCATCCCTCTTCCTTCTTTATTTTTTGCATGTGATCAACCCCTTAGAGGAGAGAGGAGAGAGGAGAGAGGAGAGAGAAATACTAAAAAGAAAAATTTTGATTGCTTCCATGAAAATCAGCATACTTATGACCAAAGCGAAGCCCTCAGGGAGTAGATTGGGAATGTGCAGTCGGTTCTTGTTCAATCCCAACATTGGAGAGGCACGGATCTCCCAAAAAATGGGTGCAAAAAAATTTTGCACCCCCTCCCTCCTTAGGATTGAAAAGTTGAGTTTTCTTTCATTAATTAAGGGTGAGGTTTTAATGTTTAAAATATGTAGCTTGTCTCTTTGTATTCACACTACAATCGAAGTGTATTTTTCACTTTTGGAGGGACAAATGAGCTTCAATTTGAGATCCGCCTGGCCAGATGACTTCGTGATGTCGAGATCTATAAACTTTGGACCTGCCATGCACTTTTCGGCTTCCAAATCATGTAGCTGCTTCAAAACCTGAAACCTTGCAGAGATTAAATGGGGGGTCAAATGGACTCCGATCGACGAACCAAGACTTGCATTGGGTTCCTGGCATTGAACTCCATCTAGAAGAACTCTAGCTCATCAATCCAAAACCATTTCATTTTGCATGAAAATTTGGTCTTTTATAGCCTCCCAGGCTCTTTTTCGCTTCAAAAAGGATCTTTAAAATCCGCGAACACTGGTTCCTTTGAGTTTTTATCCCATATGAACTTCATTCCCCAATCCAAAATAGAAGAAATCCTCATTTTTCCTTTATTAAGACGCATTTTGAGTTTTAAATTAGTAATTACAACTATGTACGACTACGGGTTCTGCATTTTATCATGTACAATCCTCAAACATACTTCAAACATGATTCATACAAATTTTGTTTCCATGTGCACATCATTAAATCCATCAAACATCAAAACAATTAATTTTTCTTTGTAAAAATTGAGCATACCACTTATTTGCGTATTGCATGTTTTAATAAATGGTTTCCAGCAGGCCAACGTACCCATCATCATTTCCCCACGAGCGCTGGACATTGCCTCTCATCCTCCTTTCACTCTTGGAGCAATCTAGACAAGCATCCTTCATCCCTCTTCCTTCTTGATTTTCTGCGTGTGATCAATCTTTTAGAGGAGAGAGGAGAAAGAAAGACTAAAAAGAAAATTTGATTCCCTCCATGAAAATCAATGTGCTTATGACCAAAACAAAGCCCTCAGGGAGTAGATTGGAAATGTGCAGTCGGTTCTTGATCAATTGTAGCATCGGAGAGGCACATATCTCCTAAAAAATGGGCACAAAATAAAATTGCGCCCCTTCCTCCTCACAACAAAAATTTTGAGTTTTCTTTCATTAATTAAGGTTAAGGTTTTAATGTTTAAAATATCTAGTTCATCTCTTTGTGTTCACACTGCAACCTAAGTGGATTTTTCACTTTTGGAGGGGCAAACAAGCTCAGATTTAGTCGGATGGCTTTGTGACATCGAAATCTAAAAACTTGGGACCCACCATGCACTTTTTGACTTTCAAATCATGTAGCTACTTCGAAACGCAAAACCTTGTGGGGATTAAATGGGGAGTCAAATGGACTTCGATTCGACGAACCGAGACTTGTGTTGGGTTCATGGCATTGAACTCCATATAGGAAAAATCTAGCTCATCAATCCAAAAATGTTTCATTTTGCATGAAAATTTGGTTTTTTAAGGCCTCTTGGACTCTTTTCCACTTCAAAAAGGGTCTTTAATGTCCGTTCTCATAAGGGTTTACATATGCCCCTTCGTCATTTAGCTCCTCCATGTAGTGGACTGGAGCATCACACGATGGGTGGGTTGCAAAAGGTCCGCGAGCAGCCTAGGTATGCTTGTGCAGTTAATTTCCATCCTAGGAATGGTTGGTAGGTGTTGGAAGAGCCAATGGGGCTCCCCTCCCAAAGAAGTTTGATGGCCTAATCCCTAGGTATGGCTGGTCGTAAGGTTGCGAAATCTACAATGCATGGCATCATGATCAAACCTACTACAATTGGTGCAGGGCTGAGATCAAGGGTTTCTGCCACAATGCACACATTGGACATGTGGGCACGTAGGTCTCCTTACTATCTCTTGCATTCTGCTAGCTCCATCTTATTAGCTCTTGACTTTGGTCGATGCTTTTTCCTTTATCTTGGGTGCTTGGGATTGCTGACCGTTTGCTAGATGTTGTGACTCTTTGGGGATCTAGAATTAGCTTCGCCTCGATTAGAGCTCTGAGAGCTTCTCTCCTTGAGTTGGTCGTCCACTCGAATGGTCTATGGTCTCTTCAAAGACTCTAGCTAGTGCGTCTCTTTGCAAGCTTGATTTTCCTACAAGGCCTTGTAGAGTTCCTCACTGTGTATTCCTTGTGTATTCCGCTTATAAAGACTGTGGAGAATGCTCTCTTAGTGGGTCATTCATTTGTTGGGATTCTCTTACCACAAGAGTAACATAGTCCCTAATGTTCTCTTTGTCCTTTTGCTTGACATTCATAAGCCAAACTATGAGATTGTTAGAGTACCTAGCCTAAGAGGATCTCTTAATGAAGAGATTCTTGAGGTTGTTGAAGTTGTGTTCTACCGTATCCTAGATCGTTTACCATGTCCTACCCTTATCACATAGGCATGGGCTTAAATCTTGTGAGTGCTAAGCAAGATCAGTGAGGTCATTAGCCTCACAAATGTGCTCAAATTGCTCTATGAAACTATACAGGTTGTTTCCCAATTGATATTTGTTGAGTTGCTTTGTGAATGCAGGGATCTTTGATTGGGCACTTGGAGACTTGGGTGACTCCTAATCCTACAAGCAATGAGGTTGCTAAGACTATTGTGCTTTGCTTTGCTAATGTATTGTCAATGAGCCACTTTGTAAGAAGCTCGCTTAGAGTTAAGTCTCCCTCTAGTACTCTCTCTCTCTCTCTCTCTCTCTCTCTCTCTCTCTCTCTACGTAAGGTCATGTTCAATTCATAGTTGCTAGAGTTAATACTCATTGGACTTCTTGCATCTCTATGCCCTGTCGCAATTTCCTAGCTTGCTACTCTTGGTTGTAGGCTGCAATGCTCTGCAGTGCCTTATGTGCTAAGCTCCTCTCCTCCTCCTCGAGGTCTGCGATGATATCCTCTGATAGTCTACCATGGTGGTCCATTCGGGTTTGGAGATCATATTTACTCACCATATGCCGGATTTCAAATGGGAAATCTTCCAAGTCGAGCTTGTCGCTTCCATGGGTAACACTGGTTCCTGTCATGTCTGCGGCCTCTTGCTCCACCAAGTTGTTACTATGGTTGGTCAAGTCGGGTAGTGTTGTGCCTCCAATGGAGTTGATCATTCTACGCGTCTGGCTCTCTGTGTGGGATCTCTCTCTTCATCCTACAGATCCGGATTCTTGATTACACGTCTAGGTTTGAGGATCATCTCCTATTTGTGGGTTTGTTCTGCTTATTATTTCTGAATGTGTTCCTTTCTTTATTACAAATAACCCTCAACTTATGTACACTCTGAGTGTGTGGTGTTCTTTTCGTACATTGTGCGCAATCATGCTTTTAGTTTTTTTTTTAAAAAAGTGCACTTCAAGTGTTGAAAGTAGTGTGGGGTGGAAATGCAAGATGATAGATGCAGCTCTCTCACTCCCCTTGCATGTTCTTGGTCAAGTATGCTTCTAGACTCAGTTGTTGCCCGCTCTGAAGGGTCTCTATTGCATGTTGGGGGTAAAGGCGCCTCTGCCTAGCCGCCCGTGTATTACTACACTGACAGTCACACTGCCACTGCACACTGCAGGTGGCGAGCACCCATCACCGTCACTTTATTCTTTATTCTTTTAGTGACAGTTTGAATAAAGGAAGGCGCGGTCACACATTGTGACTGTTGGAGTTCCCATTTCTAGTCTCTCCCTTTCTTGCTCTTGCTCTCCTGCCATAGCTCTTGAGTCCAATTTGATCCATCACTCCCTTTCAACTGGTATCAGAGCTTTGCTTTCCAAATCTTGAGCTTGGTTCATGGCATTCTCAGCATCCCATCGACTCCCTATTTGCATTGGGTCTCCTTCTCGGCAGCTATATCCGACTCCTTCGAGCTCCCGTCACTCCTCGGCTTCCTGAACGAACTTCTTCCCAACCTATTGAGGCCGGAAAGAACTTCTTCCCGGCCTATTGAGGCACCATCAAGGCATTGACATTGAGGTATTGCTTCATTATTTCAGAGTTTTACTTTAGTTCTCAGGTCTCACAGGTTGTAAACAAGTTGTGCCCAGCCATAGCTCACACCTCTTGGAGCTTCCTTCACCTGGATCTTGCTTCCAGCCTATCAAGGCTTGCTGAGGCTTGGTGTAGGCCTTCTTTGGCCCTCATTTGTGCCCCCTTTGGGCCCCATTGTTGACACATGGGACAACAGACCCCCAGCCAGCTCACATCTTTTTTACGCCTGTTTCGAAATCTGACCTAAAAATCACTCTTTTTGTTATATCTCGAGCATTTGGAACCCGATTCAGGCAAGGTAAGTCTAAGTTGGGATTTTGGCACGCTCTAGATGCGATGGTGATATTGGATTTTCCAAATTCTGATGAAAGAATCTTTTGCAACAGATTTCAGGTCTAAGACCATGTATTTGTATGCCTATGCTTGTTTGGGCATGACTATATAACTGGTTTGATGCCTATTGCATCCCGATTGATTGGGGGATTGAAGCTGTATGTAATGCTATGATTTTGGCTTGATTTTGGGCTAGAAATACACAATTTATAATAGTGAATGCATGCTGAATACTCTTGGACTGAAGCTATCTTTCATGCTTTGACATATGCCTATTGGTTCCGGATGTATGTCTTGGGTTATGCTATGATGTATTGATCATTGAGGGACGACTTTGAGCTTGTCATTGAATCCATATGCTTTTGGAAGCTTGATCTTATTTCAGCCTGCCCTTATTGACATTGGTATATGATTTCACAGTGATGCTTCTTGGGTTTATGCATACCCGTTGCCTACGGTTTGATGTTCATGTCACGGTTGATTACCCTATGCATACATTGAGCTTGAGTCCTCATTGAAGCTCCACCTTGGATGCATTTTGGATTATCTGGAGTAGCCTTGGATGTTACTTGGCTTGTCAAAGATTGGATTGGGATGTATTTGATGTCTTACATGCTTATGGATGCTACATACGGATGCTCTACCGCCCACATGTTCGAGATGTACTATTGATGTATTGTCTTGGACTTATGTCATTGCCACTGTGTCTTGCCTTGGCTTGAGCTCTTGAGCTCCTACATACAACTTTTGTGCCAGTGGGAGCATTCTTCAATGCTTATCAGACATTGAGCAGGTGGTACTTTTATGTATTGAGCCGTTACATGCTATTGAGCAGTTACAGACACTTGAGACTTTGGGACTTCTTACCTTTTGGGATGATACATCATATGTCTTGGTTCACTGTATGCTTATGAGCTAAGTCTCAATTTTGGATCCGTATCTTTGTGAACTGACACCTGCTTGTGTCAAGTTTTGGTAGTGGCAGGAACACTTTGCCCCGTTGCCTGGGGGGTGTGCCTACTCACTGGGGGCAGATATTTGTATGACATACTTGGGTGTTGGATTCATGCTTATTGACTGCCATATGCTTATGTTATGCCCGCATGATGCTGGCTTTGGTCTTGGCAGTATCTGATTGCCTTGGGATTCGATTTTGGCACTGTTAGCTCTCTTTTATTGAAATCTGAAATTTATTACAACAAGCATATATGTATGGACTACCATGGATTTTTCATGCTGAAACACTCTGAAATGATGTACTTTCACTAGTACTTGGTGGGCAATAGATTTGGTTCCACTTTCTTTGCCATTTTTCCTCGATTTTGGTGATTTTTTGATCATTTTCTGTAGTAAACAGTAAGCAGTTTTGAATTGTCTATAGTCTTCTAGCCTGCATTATGGCGAGTTCGTGCTATTTTCAACATCACTAAGCTTGATGGTACAAATTACTCTTATTGGAAGAGCCAGCTTTGGGAGGTGTTGGTGCAAAAATCGCAGATCAAACCTTTGAGGTTAAGCAGGCATTTGCCTGCAACTATGCCAGATGAGGAATGGCTTGAGCTTGATGAGTTATGCAAGTCCACTATTGTATTGTCTCTCACAGAACACAGGTTCACTATAATGTCTTTGAGAAAGAACAGAGTGCATGGCAGTTGTGGGATAAAATCAAGAATCTCTATGACAAGAAAAGTCCAGCGAGTCAAATGTATTGACTGAAGCAGCTTATGGATCTGTGCATGAAGGAGAATGTGACTATGTCTGCTCACTTGAGCCAGTTCCATGCTATACTCAAGAACTTGACTTCGTAGGACATCACTTTTGCAGAGGATGTCACTCCTCTTTTCTTGCTTGGTACTCTTAATGAGTCATGGGATGTATTCCGCACTGCATTATGTGCCTCTACTGCTACCTTGAAGTTATCTGATGTTGAGAGTGCTCTTTTGCAGGAAGATGTTAATCGTAAGAATTTGGATGCCTCTCCTGTGTCTCATGCTATGAAAGTTAGAGGCAGGAATGATGGATATGGAAAGCATGGCAGTGGTAGTGGCCGTGGACGGGATTCTCAGAAATCTCGGTCCAAGTCTTGTGGGAAGTCACGTAGCAAATCCCGTGGTAGGAATGCAGATGTTACTTGTCACCATTGTGGGAAAAAGGGCCATATTAGGCCACGATGCCATGAATTGCGCAATGAAAGGCGCAAAGATAAGGGGAAAGACAAAGTGCAGGATAAGTCTTCTGATCGCAGCATAGTACCTGCAAAGTCCAATGTTAAAATTGAAGAGATCAATGTTATGCAGCCTGAGAATGTTGATGATGATGATTATATCCTAGCAGCTTCTTCTAATGTTTCGCAGATGACAGAGATACACTCTATGTATGCACAATGTTGGCTCTTGGACTCTCTCTTGATATTGTGGGCATTGGTGATGTTAGGTTGCAGTTTCCTTCTGGCATCAGTTTTGTTATGTAGGATGTATGTCATGTACCTGCTTTGACACGCAGTCTCATGTCAGGGACAGCTTGATGACACAGGATATCATGTATGTTTTGGAGACTCTGCATGGAAGATCACTCGTGGCAGACTTGTGATTGCAAGAGGTGCCAAGGCTGGCAGTCTCTACCCCTTGATTGTATCAGCTTCTTCCCTTGATCATGTTTTGTATGTGGGTTCTATCCCACATGTATCTCTTTGGCATGCCCGTTTGGGCCATATGTCTTTGAAGAGAATGAAAATGCTTTCTGGTTTGCAGTACTTACCGCCCCTTGATTATGCATGTTTTGATTCATGTGAGCATTGTCTTTATGGCAGGCAGACTAGGTCTATGAATAAGAAGTCTGGTAGGCCACGCATGAGTGAGCCCTTGGCATTGGTACATTCGGATGTCTGTGGGCCCATGCCTTGTCAGTCTATGGGTGGTGCAAAGTATTTTGTAACATTCATAGATGATTTTTCATGGAAATTTTGGGCTTATCCCATTAAGCTGAAATCCGATGTCTTGGCTGTGTTTCAGAGATAGCTTGCATTGGTTGAGAACCAGTCTGGGTATGGACTAAAATGCCTAAGGAGAGATAATGGGGGTGAGTATGTCTCACGTGCTTTTGAGCAGTTATGTGATGAGAGGGGTATCCGTCCCCTACACCCCCACCAGAATGGTTTGGCTAAGCGGATGAATAGAACCATCCAGGAGCGTGTACGCAATATGCTTAGCCATGTAGGCCTACCATAAAGCTTTTGGGCTGAGGCAGTTAGTACAGCTATGCATGTCATAAATAGATCACCTTCTAGTGGTTTGGATTTCCAGGTTGCAGAGGAGGTATGGACTGGAAAACCCCCCTCTTATCGCATCTCCGTGTCTTTGGATGTGAGGCATTTTGCCATGTGCCCAGGGACAAGAGAAGTAAGCTGGATCCCAAGAGTGTCAAATGCATTTTCCTTGGTTATGGGGATGCAAGCGAGATGCGTTACCGTCTCTAGGATCCGCAGGCGTGAAAAGTCATCCGCAGTCATGATGTAGTCTTCCATGAAGACAAGATGCATAGGCAGCCTAAAAGAGTTGTTGAGATCTGCAGGGTCATATTTCAGGAGGAACCGAGAGCTCTCGCACTGCCAGTTGGATAGCCTACAGCTGCAGTAGATGCTCATGGTCAGGGTGTTGGATAGGCAGCTAGGCAGGTAGTAGAGCCTGCCATGAGACAGTCTACTAGAGACAGACGTCCACTAGATAGATTTCAGCCCTCGATGCATTATGTCTTGGTTACAGATGCAGGAGAGCCTTTCACTTATGATGAGGCTATGCGCAGGGGTGACAGTCACTCCTGGGAGAGGGCTATGCAATCTGAGATAGACTCCCTGCATAAGAATGACACTTGGAATTTGGTTTTCTTGCCTACGGGCAAGAAGGCTTTTCCATGCAAGTGGGTGTACAAGCTAAAAAGTACCCCTGGACACCCCAAGCCGGAATACAAGGCTAGATTGGTAGCAAAGGGTTTTAAGCACGAGCATGGTGTGGACTTTGCTGAGGACTTTTCTCCTGTGGTTAAGATGACCACCCTGCTCTTAGTCTTGGCTTTGGTTGCTCAGCTTGACTTGGATTTATACCAGATGGATGTCAAGACGACTTTCTTACATGGGGACTTGCATGATGAGATTTATATGGAGCAGCCTAAGGGCTTTGCAGAACCTGGCAAGGAGCACCTAGTGTGCAAATTGAAGAAAAGTATTTATGGCTTGAAACAGGCATCTAGGGAGCGGTATCATAAGTTTGATGCCTTTATGCAGTCACGGGGCTACAGCCGGAGTGCTATGGATCCGTGTCTTTACACAAAGAAAGCTTGTGATGGTTCTTTATTGATTTTGGTACTCTATGTGGATGATATGTTGATAGCAGGGAAACACTACAACAAAAACAAGGCATAGACGCGCATGTTAGACGCGCAAAGTTGGGCGCGTCTATCATAGCATCTATAAGTGCGTGTAAATAGATGCGAATTGTGCGTCTATATATCTGCGCAAATAGATGCTAATATAGACGTGCCAGCAGACACACAATTATTTAACGACCTAAAATTACAATTCACATAATTAAAAAACCAAATTTAATAATTATTTAACTACCTGAAATTGATTCTTGAGCATGCACGTGTGCGCATGATAAAAACCATAGAATTAAGAATACACATATATATATTGAATCATTGAATTTAAAAAATAGAGTTAATAATTACTCGAAGTACCATTGGCATCCTCGAAGTGAGCAAGGACACCACAATCTTGGGTATTTCTATTTTCATCTATACGTTGAGTTCAAAGATGTTTACCCTCACACCAAAGTGCATTGAATAATGTGCACTAGTCGTAAAAGATAAAAGATCAAACTAGACATGCTGGACCCTCATGAGGTGTTCAAATAACTAGACATGGTAGACCCTCACGAGGTGTCTGTAGCAAAATATATTGGGTAGATGAAAGAGCCCTTAAGCTATGGTACACTTACTTGGGCCTTAAAACAAAGATCAGCATTACTCCTACTCTAGACTTGGATAAAAGTGCCAGTGAAGACTCGAGTGTTTTATGGCTCGAGACTTAATCTATGAATGGAAAAACATCACGTCCACATCTAGGTTCTATCCCACCCTTCAAGTTCAAAAAGGGCATGGGGTTTGGAATTCTTGGCTTTTTTAAAGGCAAGCCAAAACCATTGAATAGTTTGATGGAAGGCCCTCCCTTTTTCTATTTTGAAAATGTTGAGAATGTTCCCAATTCAGAGTGGGAGACCATCAAACGGCATTTTAATGGCATAGATCCAGAGTTCATAGACTCTAGATATTTTTCAGCATGCTTTAGGCTGAGGTGGTTATATTTATAACCTTCCAGTAGATGGAAGAAGGTTGATCCTTCCCCCTGCTCCCATGACAATCATACGGACATGATATACATGTATAGGGCATATACATGCATAGGACATATTATACATTACCAACTTTAGTTCTTTCTGAGTATTACAAATATACATCCAATCATGCCCTATACAAATGTGATTGGATAGGGCATGATGATTGGATGTATATATCAATCAAAGGTTGACTTATGCATTTGCAATATATATATATATATATATATATATATATAGAGAGAGAGAGAGAGAGAATTGATCAATACACTCACATGTCTCATTTAATGTTGTGCACTTAACCTAGCCATGCATGCCAATTCATAGCATGAGTAGATTGATGTAAATCAGTTGGCTTGTGCATATGCAAGCTATTCCAATCATGTCAAGGTGCACTTATAGCTCACATATAATTTTAGATAAGGTGGACCACATGTAACCAATGTGCACATGTCCTCTTTTCATCATCTTTAGCCAGTGTGTCCACTTGTTGGTGACTAATACCAACAAGCCAACTACAAATCTCTTATCTATGAAATGTATAAGTAAATTAACTTGGTTAATTTGATGAGGCCAAGTTTTCCTTCCATGGATAGTGTGATTGGCTATATTCTACTTCAAGGTTATAGGAACTTGCAAAAGTCAATGGAGCATCCTAAAAATGACGATACTTTAATTACTATATCAAGTCACTTCATGTACATATCTTTGATTGATTGATGGATAATATGCCTTTCTCTATCTCTTTCGTATACATCTTCATTGCATTATCTTTCTCTAGCTAAAAACCATTCGTGCTTTATCCACCTATTGATACGTAAGTGGGATAATATGCAATTGTAAGTGGGATGGTCTAGTAAGTCACTACATATATATGTGCCAATTGACTTGCCAATGTGTTATCTCTTATCCTCAAGATTTGTTATATATGTCACCACATAGGTCAATTGATTCCCTAAATGCATGCATTGATTCCTTAAATTGTTCCTGCACGTTGTCGTATTGCTGCGCATTCGAGGTGTGAAAACCACCCAAAAGTTGTGCATGAGATTTGTTACTTTGTACATATTTAGTTGTTATGTTTGCTCTTTCATTCTATGCCGAAGATGGAGAAGAATAAGGTTTTTGATGGATTGGAAACTCGAGATGCAATCTCATGGGCTACACTTATTTCAAGATATGCCGAATATGGGCTTTGTGAGGAAGTACTAAAATAATTCCAAGAGATGCAAGTCGAAGTACATTGGTAGATATGTTTGCCAAATGTGAGAGCATGCTTGATGTTTAGCACACCTCAGAATGGTGCAATACAACTAGTAGGAGCATCAAGTCAGGCTTGATTGTGAGTGTCATTGTATCACAGTGGACTTGGGCAGCAACTATTTTGCAAAGCTCTAATGTTACATGGGAGTATGGTGTCAATGGCCCTTTGTGGTATGCGAGTGAGACGACAATTCAGGTGCTCCTTTTTGGAGTATTTGCCATTGAAATCAAACGGAAGACATCATCAGTACATACAATTGGTGAGATTGTGTGTGTGAGGTGGGTTCTTTTTGGTGCACATTGTTGTTGTTGGTGTTTGTTTTGCCCACTTCACCAAGATGGATACGCATAGTGGTAGCATGTTTCGGCTTCTATAGGCCTCATCGTCTTGATTACTTTAGTGGATCCTTCCCCCCCCACGACAAGTAATAGTGCTACTTCAGGTGGCAGTACAGCACTGTTTAATCTGTCTTGAAGGGGCAAGTTGTGTACATGCTATGCTAATCTTTGATGGGAGATTGTGCTATCCTTATCACTCTCCATTTATAAAGAAGGAGGCTACTTTTTGATAAGGACAATCTGCGTATGTATTAAAAAAATGAAAAGGGCCACTAATCCTGGAAAAAGGGGAGCGAAAAGGGAGGCCTCTCTGGTTTTTCCTGGGGGCAGAAGGAACGAAAAGAACGGCACTCTGGGGGGGGGAATAGGGACGAATTGGGAAGAAGAGGAGGTACACAGATGGGATGCATAAGTTTTTTTTGTGGAAGGGGCATATGGAGCCTTGCTGTTTTGCACGAATAATCCGGTACTGTGGGATAAGCCAAGAGTCGTTTTGCTAGTCCGCGAAGAGGAAGAGCTCTGAAGAGGATTGACGGAGGAGGAAGAAGAAATGCCGCAGGAAGATGATCACGCCTCAGGAAGATGATCGCGGATGCGTGAAGAGGCAAAGCAGATGCGAGGTCCAGCATAAATATTTGACAGAAAGGCCACAGGAAGATGACGACCACGGATGCGTGAAGAGGCAAGCAGATGCAGTGACCTTGAAGAAGCCGTTGAGATTGATTGAGCATGCATTTCCTCCACTGCAGCTGCTTTTGCATGAAAGTACGTGATCGGACCCAGTAAATCGCATCAAAACTCGTGGGGCTGGATTGAAACAGATATGGTGGCCAAGAGAATTTCAAATTTTCGTAGACTGATATTTTTCCTGCCAATCTTTTCGGTGCTTCTTTTTCACTTGTTACTACCTCAAAGTCCTCGAGTATGCCATCTTCTGAATCACAGTCCTCAGCACTATCGTCAACTTGCGCATCAACAATTCCGCCTTCTTCACCATTAGACAGATCGACCAGGTGTTCTTGGAAAAATTTGGCCCATTCCAATGTAGCGGCTTCCTCAACTTCCCCTTGTTCTTTTTTCTTGTCTCACGAAATTCACAGGAACAGTCGTGATGCAAGGGAAGGTTTGGTAAGGTGCAAAATAGTGCTACATATATGTCGGTGGTGGGGCGGTTCACTATTGGAAAGGACTTCATCAACTCTCTTCTTCAAGAGGCTCTCAAAGCCTAGAAAAAGCAGAAAAACTTTTCTTTCATGTTGCAAAGCCTAGCATTTACACTTGGAATGCGCTTATTGCAATCAATGTCAACTTTGATAGAACTCAGTAGGCTCTGGAATTGTATCAGAGGATGCAGGAAAAAGGCCGAAAACCTTCCAGAGTCATTTTTTTGACCTTGCTAAAGGCATCTAACAATGTAAATGCAATAGAGTTGGGAAGGTGGATTCATGAACAAATTGTAAGTTTTGGGTTGGATTCAGATGTTACTCTTGGGAATGCTCTTGATGATATGTATGCTAAATGTGGAAGCCTAGAGAACGGATAAGTTGTCCAGCATAACTTGATCTTGCTTGATTGATCTTCTATCCTAGAATTAGTCAAGGACCTCTGTGGTCGCGACTATGCTTTCGTAAACCCTTTGACATCTTTGGTGAACCCGACGTGAAAGCGTCGCAGAAATTTCAGGATGGGAGATTCTTCAGCCTCTATTTAAGCTTCTTCTACAACTCCAGCTGTGTCTACTTCAGTTCCATCAATGACTGCTGCGTCAAGTACTTCAACGGAGGATCTAAAACAGATTTTGCAGAATATGTCCATGTATATGCAGCTCCAAAATCAGCAAACACAAATGTATATGCAGCAGCAACAACAATTGCATCAACAGCAGTTGTCTCAGCAAAGGCAACTCTATTCGGAGTAGGAGAATGCAAACAGTGCGACTAAGGCTATTGAAGCAGTTGAGAGTGAGAAGAAGCTATTTGACGGGCGTAATGTTTCAGCATATTTGAAGACATATGAGATCAAGATGGGGTTTTTTGGAGTTCCTGCTGGACTTATGAGTAAGTACTTCCTTCGTCTTGTCACGCCTGCTTTGAGAACAAAAGTGACTGATTTGTTTATTCAAAATACACATTGGCAAGATTTTAAGAAGGCTTTAAAAGAAGAATACTTCCTTGAGGACTTTGGTATGGCTACTCGGCGGTCATTCCGAGAGTGGGTCTACATGCCAAACAAAGGTCTTGCTGCTTCGGAGTTGATTCGAGAATTTGAAGAAAGGTATAGTCAGCTTGATGCCATTGAACAAAGAGCATTGGATGTTGAAAAAGTTGAGCTTTTCTTGCAAGCTGCAGATCCTGCTCTTCAAGAAGAATTGGGTGAGCTTCTTGAAGATCGCACGAAGCCTATGGGTCTTAAAACTGATTGGCAGGATGCTCAGGATGCAGTTTCGACTTTGATCAAGAGGAGGATATGGAAGACTCGCCTACAGAATGGTTCCATGACACCTACACCATCATCTGCTCCCATGCCTACTTCTATCCCTGTTATTTCTTCTCCTCCTCAGCCAGTTTCTTGGCCTATGCTAGTGCCTATTGTTTCTACTCCACCTATTCCTCCTGTTCCACGACCAATGCCTACACCTTCTGCTCCAAAACCATCCGCTCCATCGGTGCCTACCTCTATTGATGATATAATAAAAGGTATCACAGATTTGACACTTGAGTCAGTCAAAGCGGAGTTGGTGGGTAAGTTGAAGGAGCAGTTTGCTTCGACTGCGCCTGCTACTTCTTCTAGTGCTCCTATTGCACCTAGGAGTGCTCCTAGTGCACCTAGGAGAGATCGGAGATGTATTTGGTGTGATAGTACGGAGCATCAGCATTGCAGGGATTGTGACTCTTTCCAGGATGCAAGGAGGCAGAATTTGGTATATTGGGGGCAAGATGGTAAGATTTGGTTGACTGAGACAGGAGCTCCACTTGCTACCAACTTTGGTAAAGGTGGAATGAAGAAGTTAGTGGAGGACATGGCTGCGCATACTTCTTATGTGACGGCTAGAGGTGATGCTTCTGCATATGGAGTACAGATTGAGAAGGGATCGGAGACTCAGTCCGCACTATGGACTTATGCTATGGAGACTGCAAACAAGGGGAAAATTCAGCAAACTGTTTTGACTAGCGCAGGTTCTAGCATCAGATCAGAGACAGGTTGGGACTCGCCTGTTGACAGGTATTCTATTTATGCTTATTTGGCTAAATCTCATGGTGCAGATGTATTTGTTGAGGAGAAGCGTAAGAGGGATGAAGAAAATCCAAGTGCAGCTAAGAAGACTAGAGGGGGTGAGTTTGTTACTCCACCTACTGCAGGACCGTCTTCAAGACCAGGGCCAGATCGACAGATGGAGGATGCTCAAAAGAGAGAAAAGAGGCAACAGCCTAGAGAGAGAAAGTAGCCAGGATTCAGATTGATGTCCGATATTGAGACATCTACAGACATGAAGAAAATCTTTAATGATAAGATACTTGGCAGTGAGGTGACTTTCACTATTTCTGAGATTTTGGGCATCTCAAAAAGAGAGTTTCAGGATCAGTTTCAGGAGGTCCTGAAGAGGAAAAGACATGCATTGGCTACCACTGATACGCAGGGAGTTTTGATTGGAGAGTTGGATGAGGATGATGATGAGGTCATGGTTGATAATGCTTCTGTTTTTCCGCAGGTAGAGAAGAGGGTTCAGCCTATGCATTATGCTGAAAATGATGAGCCTGTTTTGATACCGCGTAGTCACTTTTCGCGGAGCCATTGGGCTAGGGCAACTACAGAGACGATGGTAAAGGTTGGAGAAAAACAGGTGCCTTATGTTGCATTGGTTGATCATGGTTCAGAGATTAATCTCATAGTACGTGGGGTTTATGAGAGTAACAGATGGCCTATGGATGTAGAGCATGGGTGGCGTATGAGAGCCGCCAATAACACTGCAGGTGATTTATATGCTGCTTGCCCTAGTGTCAGGGTTTCTATTGGTGATGTAGAGGAGGATTTTCATTTCTTTGTGCAGGATTCATGCTCTTATCCCATAATTCTTGGTCAGCCATTCATTACAGAGATGCGCATGGAGACAAAGGTCATGGATGATGGATCTGCTTATGCACGGATTCGCAGTAAAGATGGTATGAGAGCAGTTCAGTTCATGACTGTATGTGTGAACCATGTTAGAAACAGGGATACTCTCAGAGATGCACCCTTGCCCACTGTGAGGGATTCGGGTTTTCATTAGGTACCGCCGTTTCGCGAGACGACGGTGGTACAGAGGAGAGGAGATTGGAGTTCTCGCCTCCTGGCAGCAGCAGTGTTTTCTCCTCCGGTTATGTTGGGATTTCAGCAAACAGTTCAATGAGCTATCAAAAGACTTCTAGATTGTCTAGAGCTGCCAGGCAGTATATATACAGGAAGGAGAAAATTTTGAAAAATGTAGGAATTTTGGAGGATGATGAGCACATAGATGGTATGTATGACAGTGTGATTTGTGCAGATACGATGACAGAGATGAGAGATATGCTGAAAACTGATATGCTGAATTGTCATGGTAATGTATTAGTGCAGTCCTTGGACATGTTTCATGAAATTGCAGATTTTATGTCACATATTGAGTCAGAGGCTGAGGTAACTCAGCAAAGAGTATTGAGTGCTGAAGAAATTCAGCAAACAGAGTTTCTAGCTGGTTATGATCAGCTTTCAGAGAGACAGAGGGCTGAAAATTTTCAGCCAACAGAGTTTACTGCTGAAATATTTCAGCATTCAGAGTTTGGGGCTGTTTCTATGCAGTCCATAGAGCAGAGGGCTGAGAATATTCAGCCATTGGAGTGCAGAATTGCTGATTTACAGCAAGGTTTATGTAATGCAGAAGAGCATAATGAAGCCAGGGTTGACACGAAATACAAGACTATGGATAAGAAGGTGGATTTTATAGGCAAGATTATGGAGTATTGTTCTACCACTTCAGAGATACAGAGATTCATTGGAGCTTGTGTGTTTTACATGATTTGGACACCCCATTTTGCACACATAGCAGATTGTTTATATGAGCTGTTTCGAAAGGGGCAGAAACTATTTTGGGATGAGAGCCACACTAGAACCATGCGGAAAATGAGGAAGTTATTGCAGATTTTTTGGAAGATGGTGAAAAGATGGTTTGGGCCGTACATAGTCAGACATGTCTTTGATAATGCAACATATGAGCTGACTGAATTGGATGGGACAGTGCTTAGAGTGCCTATTGCTGGAAAAAGAATCAATATTTTCAAGAAAAGAGATGATGAGGATTATGCATTGGAAGAATTTTCAAGAGAAGAGCAACGACAAGAAACTCTAATGGAAGAAACAGATGATATGGCTGAAAATCTTGTTGATCTACCGGAAATGCATAACGAAGAGATTGATTTGTTTGTGGAACTTGATGATAATGATCATGGGTAGTTGGCCCATCCGGAGGATGCGCAGGATTAGAGGGGGTGGATGTCGTATTGCTGCGCATTCGAGGTGTGAAAACCACCCAAAAGTTGTGCATGAGATTTGTTACTTTGTACATATTTAGTTGTTATGTTTGCTCTTTCATTCTATGCCGAAGATGGAGAAGAATAAGGTTTTTGATGGATTGGAAACTCGAGATGCAATCTCATGGGCTACACTTATTTCAAGATATGCCGAATATGGGCTTTGTGAGAAAGTACTAAAATAATTCCAAGAGATGCAAGTCGAAGTACATTGGTAGATATGTTTGCCAAATGTGAGAGCATGCTTGATGTTTAGCACACCTCAGAATGGTGCAATACAACTAGTAGGAGCATCAAGTCAGGCTTGATTGTGAGTGTCATTGTATCACAGTGGACTTGGGCAGCTACTATTTTGCAAAGCTCTAATGTTACATGGGAGTATGGTGTCAATGGCCCTTTGTGGTATGCGAGTGAGACGACAATTCAGGTGCTCCTTTTTGGAGTATTTGCCATTGAAATCAAACGGAAGACATCATCAGTACATACAATTGGTGAGATTGTGTGTGTGAGGTGGGTTCTTTTTGGTGCACATTGTTGTTGTTGGTGTTTGTTTTGCCCACTTCACCAAGATGGATACGCATAGTGGTAGCATGTTTCAGCTTCTATAGGCCTCATCGTCTTGATTACTTTAGTGGATCCTTCCCCCCCCCACGACAAGTAATAGTGCTACTTCAGGTGGCAGTACAGCACTGTTTAATCTGTCTTGAAGGGGCAAGTTGTGTACATGCTATGCTAATCTTTGATGGGAGATTGTGCTATCCTTATCACTCTCCATTTATAAAGAAGGAGGCTACTTTTTGATAAGGACAATCTGCGTATGTATTAAAAAAATGAAAAGGGCCACTAATCCTGGAAAAAGGGGAGCGAAAAGGGAGGCCTCTCTGGTTTTTCCTGGGGGCAGAAGGAACGAAAAGAACGGCACTCTGGGGGGGGGAATAGGGACGAATTGGGAAGAAGAGGAGGTACGCAGATGGGATGCATAAGTTTTTTTTGTGGAAGGGGCATATGGAGCCTTGCTGTTTTACACGAATAATCCGGTACTGTGGGATAAGCCAAGAGTTGTTTTGCTAGTCCGCGAAGAGGAAGAGCTCTGAAGAGGATTGACGGAGGAGGAAGAAGAAATGCCGCAGGAAGATGATCACGCCTCAGGAAGATGATCGCGGATGCGTGAAGAGGCAAAGCAGATGCGAGGTCCAGCATAAATATTTGACAGAAAGGCCACAGGAAGATGACGACCACGGATGCGTGAAGAGGCAAGCAGATGCAGTGACCTTGAAGAAGCCGTTGAGATTGATTGAGCATGCATTTCCTCCACTGCAGCTGCTTTTGCATGAAAGTACGTGATCGGACCCAGTAAATCGCATCAAAACTCGTGGGGATGGATTGAAACAGATATGGTGGCCAAGAGAATTTCAAATTTTCGTAGACTGATATTTTTCCTGCCAATCTTTTCGGTGCTTCTTTTTCACTTGTTACTACCTCAAAGTCCTCGAGTATGCCATCTTCTGAATCACAGTCCTCAGCACTATCGTCAACTTGCACATCAACAATTCCGCCTTCTTCACCATCAGACAGATCGACCAGGTGTTCTTGGAAAAATTTAGCCCATTCCAATGTAGCGGCTTCCTCAACTTCCCCTTGTTCTTTTTTCTTGTCTCACGAAATTCACAAGAACAGTCGTGATGCAAGGGAAGGTTTGGTAAGGTGCAAAATAGTGCTACATATATGTCGGTGGTGGGGCGGTTCACTATTGGAAAGGACTTCATCAACTCTCTTCTTCAAGAGGCTCTCAAAGCCTAGAAAAAGCAGAAAAACTTTTCTTTCATGTTGCAAAGCCTAGCATTTACACTTGGAATGCGCTTATTGCAATCAATGTCAACTTTGATAGAACTTAGTAGGCTCTGGAATTGTATCAGAGGATGTAGGAAAAAGGCCGAAAACCTTCCAGAGTCATTTTTTTGACCTTGCTAAAGGCATCTAACAATGTAAATGCAATAGAGTTGGGAAGGTGGATTCATGAACAAATTGTAAGTTTTGGGTTGGATTCAGATGTTACTCTTGGGAATGCTCTTGATGATATGTATGCTAAATGTGGGAGCCTAGAGAACGGATAAGTTGTCCAGCATAACTTGATCTTGCTTGATTGATCTTCTATCCTAGAATTAGTCAAGGACCTCTGTGGTCGCGACTATGCTTTCGTAAACCCTTTGACAACGTCTATAAGCGCGTGTAACAGGAATTATCTGTGCATATACATGCGCAATTACACGCGCCTACAGACGTGCCACGCAAGTATAGAAAAATTTAAAAAAAGTTGTGGCTTTCTTTTCAAACCTGTGTTGAGATATCGAGCTCCACTCGTGATACGCCAGGGTGACCATTGTGCATTTATGTCACCGACGTGTCAGTTGCAGATGCGGTTGGTACACCGCCCATGAATAATAGCTACATGATAGCTATCCTTATCTATTCTAGTTCGTGGCTCAGTTAGTATGCCACCTTAGTTAGTTGAGTTCTTTTTGGCTTACACAACTAAGAAGAGAAAAACTGTTTTCAGCCTCCACCTTTGTGTGTCTTCCCCCATTGTGCAAGCAAGAAAGCTACAAGTGAGACTCCTTCCTTCTCTCCCACAATCTTGACAACCTGTGCTTTCCTGCGTTTTTTGAGCGTTTTCTGCAGTTCGAGCTCGACATCACTATTCGTGTACATCTATCACTTCATGAAGACAATGAGGCAAGGAAATAAGAGTAAAAAGAGGATAGGAGGAAAGAAGAGTCAAAGAGTAAAGAACAAGAGCCAAACAGCAAGGAATAGAACAAGATTGAAGCAACTTACCAAGGGAAGGGAGAAGGAGGATAAGGAGCTTGCAACCTAGCTGCCGCCACCCGTTGGAACAAGCAAAGAAGGTGAGTTCTTCTCTCTCTCAATCTTGTTTGGTTTCTTTGTTTGTTTGTCTCTCTTCTCTCTCTTCACATGCTGGATCTTGTCATCTATGGAGGTTTTTTAGCTTTTTTTTAAAAGCAAGTTTGAGAAGAAATGGTACGACCGTGCGCGTCTATCAGCGCGTCCAGATGACAGTGTAGACGCGGCTATAGACGCGGAAATAGACGCGCTGACAGACGCCCACAGAGACTCGCTGACAGACGCTCACAGAGACGCAGGTATAGAAGCACACAGAGACGCAGGTATAGACGCTGTATGTAATATGTTTTATCTGCACAGGGTAATATGATTTTTCTTGTGTAGATGTGGAATCCTGGATCCTCCAGCACCCCATTCAACAAGGAGCAATTCATGGGGGAGATGACCAATTATCTTGGTCACCCTCCCACTACAGATGAGGTTTTCAGTGTGATGTCTGGGACACCTATCACATCTTTGCCTACACAGGGATCAGCTGAGGTACATGGATCGGCCGAAGCACGTGCATCTGCAGAAGCACGTGCATCTGCAGAAGCATGTGTATCGAGTAGGATAGAGGGTAGTGCACATCGAGGGAGGAGGGAGAGTGGTGCGGGAGGACGAGGAGGTCGAGGGCTTTGTGGGGGTTGCCTAGGTGGTGGCTCTCGATCACCCTCACCGGAAAATGAGAGAGGTGAGCCTCCACAAATGTACTACTCTATCACTGATGTTGGTGGTATCTTGCATGACTTTGAGGGGAGGGAAGTGATAGCCTACTTGAGGAGTGTCGTGCATGCCACATACAAAGATTGCATGATTCCCTTCAAGCACCAAAAAAATGGTTTGTGGCAAGAGGTGCTGTGGGAAGTACATAAAAGGTACCCTAATCCTGAGAATTCACGATTCTCAGATGATTGGGGACGGTCAAAGGTGAGAGACGCGCTTCATAACAAGAGGTCTCACCTTATGACGTGCGCCAAGGAGTCATTGCGGAGACAAGAGCAGGGGCGCCCTAGATATGGCCAACCACCCAATTGCCACCGCAAGGAGTGGAAAGAGGCCAAGAAGAGAGTAGCGGAGAAAATGACCAGTCACCAGCATGCAGAGGCGCGACGTATCCAGATGGCAACCATGGGATCATCGCATTATGGATCGGGTGGCAGGGAGTCATGGGAGGCTAAGTTTGTAAGTATTATTTGATTTCTTTTTTAAAATTAAATTTTGTAATTTGTTTCACTTCATTATGTAGTGTGTTTTAATACGTTGTATGTTCAAATTGTTTTGTAGTATCATATCGTTGGTAGGATGCTTACTCCTAGAGAGGTAGGCTACCATCGAGGTCATAACCGGGCATCCACTTGGCAGTATTTCTACGAGGAGGGACTCATCACAGAGGAGCAATATAATCGCGCCATGAGGATTCCACCACCAGAAGAGGTATATTTTATTTTTTACATGAAAAGTATAGATAACTCTAATTTATTGTTTGTAATGGTATTTATATATCTTAATACTTTGTGTAGGCAAACCTTGATGCAGTTGAGGATAGCGAAGGGGGGACTAGCAGTAGCGGTGGCGGAAACGGCAGCGGCACAGGCAATGGTTTCATCTATATATATGAAATTTCGTGTGCTACATACATTGTTTTGTTTTCAGTATCCAATCTTCGAAATAATATTTCTCTGTTATCCCTAAGCATACAATTTGATGTTGATGGGGGAAAAAAAACCAGAGAGCATGTGGCTTTGCAAGCCACATGCTCTCTGGTTTTTTTTTCATACCACTGTTTTGCGCGTCTATCAGCGCATCTAAATTGCAGGATAAATGCGCGTCTATTTTCATCAAAAACTTTCAGAGTAAACACGGTTTTAGATGCATAGATACACGCTTGTATAGACGCACAATATGAATATGTCCACTTTTTTAAAAATATGATTATATATTTACGTAGCGCGTTTATACGCGCATCTTTAGGCACATCTAAGTGTGCGTGTAACTCTGATCATAAGCGCGCTTTTAGACACGATTTTGTAGACGCGTTAATAAACGCACCCGACATTTTTTTTCACAATTCAAATATTGTGTCTACAAGCGCGTCTATGAACCCTTTATGTTGTAGTAAAAGTTCATGATGAGCTAGATGCTCTTAAGGCTTAGCTCAAGAAGAGCTTTGAGATGAAAGATCTGGGACAGGCCGCTCACATACTTGGTATGCGCATTACATGCGATAGGCATCAGGGACTCCTCTACTTGTCACAGAGGGAGTACATTCATAAAGTCCTTGAGCACTTCCGCATGCAGGACGTAAAGCCTATTGGTTGTCCATTGCCTTCTTATGTGAATGTATCACAGGCTGATTGTCCACAGAGAGAAGAGCAGAAGGCCGAGATGGCCAAGATTCCCTATGCATCCGCAATGGGCAGTCTTATGTATGCCATGATAGCCACTTGTCCAGATATTGCCTTTGCAGTTGGTGTTGTGGCACGCTATATGGCTACACCTGGCAAGAAGCATTGGGATGCCGTGAAGGGTATCATGACGTACCTGAAGGGCATTGCAGATATGTGCATATTCTATGGCAGCCAGGATACAGGAGTCGTGGGGTACACTGACTCTGATTATGCAGGACATGCAGATAGTAGGAAGTCCACTTCCGACTATGTATTCATCTATGCTGGAGATGCTGTTTCTTGGATGTCCAGGGTGCATAAATGCACGGCCCTTTCTACTACAGAGGCCGAGTATGTTGCAGCCCCACTGAGGCTTGCAAGGAGGCCATTTGGTTGGGTCGCTTAGTTACTGACCTTGGTATTGATGCTATCCCTACACTGCATTTGGATTCTATGAGTGCCGTTCAAATAGCCAAGAATCCGATCTTCCATGCGAAGACAAAACACATTTAGGTGAGGTATCACTTCATACGTGGGGTCATTGAGGACAAGTCTGTTGATCTTGTCAAGATCTCGACTGACCAAAATCCTACAGATCTGGTCACGAAAAGCCTCTCTACAGAGCGTTTTGCCTTCCTCAGGAGGTTGATGGGCGTGGGATGAGATGACGTCTTTCCTCATCATGTTGTACATGTGTACATGTTGTACTGTCTTTTTTTCTTTTTCTTTTCACTCCTCACTGGGATAGATTCGCCTTTAAGTGGGAGGTTGTTGGGGATAAAGGCGCCTCTGCCTAGCTGCCCGTGTATTACTACACTGATAGTCACCACCACTGCATACTACAGGTGGCGGGTGCCCATCATCGTCACTTTATTCTTTATTCTTTTAGTGACAGTTTGAATAAAGGAAGGCCCAATCACACATTGTGACTGTTGGAGTTTCCATTTCTAGTCTCTCCCTTTCTTGCATTTTCTCTCCCGCCATAGCTCTCGAGTCCAACCTTCGATCCGTCGCTCCCTTTCATTGCATCTTTCAGCTTGGTCAAATCTTAATTGGGGTCTATTGGTCAATTTGTGGCTCCAATTAGATTGGACAGCTAGTGAATGAGTTAGCATTGCTTCTAGGTTTGTAGGTCTCACTGTGCGCAGTCATTCAGAAGGCTCCATGAGCCGTCCAATGCATCTGGAAGGCTACCGAAAAGTTTTCTTGCCACAGAAGGTGCTTTGCTTTGCCCAAGATGTGCTGGATTAGTTAATTTTCACCATCAACCTTTGATCCAATTTGACAATGTTTGATTCCTAGAATCGGAGGTTCGAGTGCAAGTGGGTCCGATTTTTGTTTGTTTGATTTTTATTTATTCGATTTTCGTTTGTTCAAGTGGGTCCAATTTTTGTTTGTTCAATTTTGACATGTCTGATTTCCAGGCGGTCTAATTTGGGGCCTGAGATCTTGAAAGGGACACTAGGACATAAGGAAAAATTATATGTAAGATAGATCAAGACTCTATAGTTTGTAAATATATGATTGCTACTCAAAATTTCATCATTAGCTTTTATTATAGTAGATGTTATTATGTTGGCGGTAGTCTAGGTGCTTTAGACCAAAATCTTGATAATTTTAGCAAAGATCCTATAGTGGATCTTGATGTCTGATACAATGAGGAAATTATTGCAATCCTAAAGGTTAGATCATCATGTACGCTACATCAAGTGAGGATGGATTTACAGAATGAAGATATTGAACTACCATAATCATTTGTGTTTCAATTTAATAACAAATGAATAAGTTTTTATTTTATATTATATTCGTTTAGGTGTATATCTGATTTCACTTCCTGATTAATAAACATTTGTAACATATATTTTTTTACAGATATCAATGAGAAGAGAGAAGAATATACAATGCAAGGATATTGAAGAAAAGATCTCTTTACTTTCAATATAAAATACATGTACAAATTTTAGTCAGCCATCTCCATGACTTATACACAAGGACTTACAATCTGAGGCAAAGCTACTTTTTTTGAGAAGGAACATCCTTTCTAGGAGTCCTTTTCCTTATCTTTGATGCTTTGCTTGTTGAAGGGATAGCTTCACCTGCTATAGCTACATGTACCTCCTCTCCTTCATGTCCAAGCCCCCACTTCTTGTCGGTTGTATAAAATTGGTCATTATGTACTTCAAGAGCTTTGCTCTTATATACCAAATGTGCTCACTTGTATAGAAATCCCTCGTAAACTGTCATACATTTGTTAGAAAATATTTTTAGTTCATTGTTATTTTTTACAATGGACTATTTTGCAAAAAAACTCTATCTTAGAGTTTAGTATGTTTCACATTACCTTTATAAGTTTATCATCATTGAGATAAATAAAGTGAACCAATCTTCTAGCATTTACAATTACCCTCCAACCACAAGAGTAACTATCATCCTGATGAGGACACTGCAATCAACTTTCTTAGTATGTTCTAACCATATTAATCAAGAACTTACTGCAACTTATCTATATTGCATTGTTGTAAGCAAGTCAGAAGGCATGGGAGGCCTTTTCTCTAGCACTTCAATCAATCTTTTGCAAGCTCTGTACTAAAAATGCAATAAAATTTAGAATTATTACAAAAGAAAGATCAAAATATTTAGATCACCTGCTATAGCCAAAAGATCAAAATATCAAGGAGACCCTAGATTATATAATTTACGACTTGGCATTTCCATGGATTCCTTTTATAGAATTGATGAGAAAACATTCCCTCTCCACACAGTCTATTCCAATTAGGCTCCAATGAGAACTAAAAACAAAAGTATTTCAATAATCTAGCAAAACAAGATCTCATAAAATCTAAAAAAAATATCAAAATACTTACTTTTCATTGTATGGAATTAGAAGAAGCTCCAAAGATTCAAAGTCAATTGAATTGAACCAATGGTCAAAGGCACTTGCATCAAGCTCACTCCTCATAAAGTATGAGATGGATGGATCAAGAACCTCACTCTTTTATTGTATATCGAAGGGGAGCTCATGCATTACACACCTAGCAAAGGAACGGAGATAGTAAGCATCAACATGAAAGTCTAGTGCTAGAAAAATTTGGTGAGTTTAAACAAATTTTGGTAAACTATACCTCATCCCAACAAGAAGAATCAAGTCATTAACTTCTCTCACTTTATTTTGAAGAATTTGAACACAATCATGGTCCACAAATACCATATCAGATCTCTTGATGATATCAGTAGGTAAAAATGTGCATGAGCAGCACAAATATAAGAATCTTGGAAAAATCAATCAAAAAATCCTTTGTAGCCTCTTGAATACAGTTGAGACCTGCCCTAGTCCATCTAAAACTCTGTAGATTATGCTTGTCACAGATTTCTCTAACAAGCCTTTGAAAAGAAAACTTTGAAATTGCACTATTCAGAGCCTTTATTGCACTTCTAACCTCCTTAAGGCACCTCACATGCTCTGAGAACCTTCTTCTTGGCTTTGATTTCCTTGAAAGTTTGAAAGGCTTGGAGGACTGATGTATCTTTGAAGCAAGACCTTTGGGATCAACTTTTTGTTCCCTTGCAGTGGACTTAGTTCTAGCCATCTGAAACATCCAAAAAAAACAAAACTAACAAATTAGGAAAGATCTCCTAATCTCTCATATCAATATATCTACAATCATGAAGGAGCAGGCAAACACTAATCATAAAGTCTAAATCCAATTTCAATAAAATAGTATGAAGACGTATGAAACACAAATAGGCCTTGAAGATAGAGGGAACTCAACATCATATCATGATTCATACGGCACAATGGGAACAATGCAAGATCAAGTCGGATGAAACACGATATGGCCTCTTTCCTTTCAACTTAGTTATTTACTTGAATCTTGAAGTTCTATAATTTATGAAACTTAAAATAGATTCAAAGTTCTATAACCTAGCACCCACGTTACAACAGAAACTTACAGGCCTTAGTCGTATAAAATGCGAGGAGGTCTCATGTGGACACAAGAGAAACCTAGCACCCATCGTGTTTCATATGTTTGGCATTTTTGGGGATGATTTAGTAGGAGTGTTGAAGTGATTGAGAACTTACTCATATTTTAGAAAAAAACTTACATTCTTGAGTGTTAAGTGCATATGTTGTAGATGAAACCTTCTTTAATACCCTTGCGCAGAATAATAATTTTGTACTACGATCAAATTAGCGTTGTATTGGTATGGATGAGCATAGAGATGGTTTTGTCTTTGAAAAAAATCTTTTGCAGTTTAGAAATCAGGTTTATAACAATGTTGGTTTACATGTGTGGCTGCTGTAATGCGTGGTTAATTTCACACATGCGACTAAAGACTGTTTTGCATGGGAAGTTGTGCCATGTGTCACTTAATATTTCTATATGATAGCGCTTTTATGGTTTCGATTTTCAAGTTTCTTCCTTTTTCTTTTTCATTTTAAGCGCACGTCCTCTGAATTAGTGTAGCGTACTTTTTGATCAAACGTGTAGTGATTGTTGGCATATATATATATATATATATATATATATATATATATATATATATATATATATATATATATATATATATATGAACACTCAGGTTCGTGTCTTGGTTACTATTTCTTTCACGTATCTTGTCTTGTCTTCGACCAGCTTTTTACATTGTAAGCATCACAAGCCAAACTAAGCATAATATGCTTACAAGAAACCATTTATTCTCAAGAGCAAGGCCTGGAAATATCAAGTATCACACTTTTTAAAATATTTTTCTTTGTAATCGTGAATTTCGAGGCATTGAAGATGTTAGTAGGTTTAAAAGAAGAAAGATACATCAAGGACTTAGAAATTCTGTAATGGTTTTTTTTTTAATTTTTCTTGCAATATTGGTCTGGTAAACATGTAAAACGATGGGATTTTGATGTTCTTGAGGCATTGTTTTGTTCAAGTTTTTTGTATGTTTAAAATGCGAATTCCTCAAGTTTTTTTTTATAAGTGATGTGTGAAACGCGATTTTGTGAATTGTGAGGCGGTCTGAATCATTGTTTTTATGTTTCATGAGTCGAAAATGTTAAACAAAGTTTGATCAATGAGACTTGGAATTTCATGCTTTCTTTACTACATAAAGTTTTAATTCATTTCTTTCATATTGTATTTCCTAAATTTTCTTAGCAATCTTTCTTTAGTCTACTACATATGAGCAAATGTGGATTTGTATATTATGAGGCTTATTTTGTTTTTTGGATTTTTTTTTGGTGAGTAATTAGGATGACTAAAAGGAAGTTTTCATTAGAGGGAATGGAGGAGGAGGATCAAGAGGTCGCATGTGATGATGAAAAGCTGTTTGATTTTCTTCATGCAACTAGAAAATTATCAAGATTTATTTACATCAGAGATATGCTCAATGTTCCCTTTGATTTGCAAGAGCTTTTGAAGGATCTTGAAGATAAAATGAAGAGATTTAAGGTGTTTTATGATAGAAATGTGAAAGGCCTAGAGATTGAGAGATTTGTCCATTATAGTGATGTAACGAAAGCCTCTAATCCTACTAGAACAACTTTGCAAACAAGGTTTAGCCTTATTGATGAAGAATTTAAGAAGTGGAAAGCAGATTGCCCTTTTCATCAGAATCAGCCAACAATGTCTTCTTGTACAAAAGGATGTTGGATTTCTCGTATATCTTCAATATATGGATAGTTGTTCTTCAGACACAACACAAAAGAAGAAGATGGAGGATATTGCATGCAAAGACAAAGAAGTTGAAGAGAAGGGTGAAATGCTTCAGGAGGATATTGAGAACCAATTAGTGCAGGGATTTGATGTTGCTTTGTTTAAAAGTGAGAACATTACAAAAGTGGAGGAAAAAGAGATAGAGTTGAGTGCACAGATTGAAACATGTCCTCTTGAATGTGTCCCAGCATTTCCCAGTTATCTCATCAACAAAAAGAGATATGTATTGCTAAATGATATTCAACACCTTTTTTATCTTAGAGAAGATTACTGCTTGGTAATCCTTGCTACATAGGGACAAAATGATAATAATTTTATAGGTTATGAAGAGGAATTGCTAGCAACTCTTGATGTAGAGGGAGAGAATTTTCAAGACAATTTTGTAGCCTTGCATTCTTGTATTAATCAGATCATGGAATATGAAAAGGGAGGGATACCTTCAGAGGAAGAGTACTTACAAATTCAACAAAGACTTGGTATTGATGACATGGGCTATGAAGAGAAACTAAAATCTCCATTAGAGGAGAAACCAAAAATTTCAATAAATCTATATGATGATAGTCTTCTTGAAGAAGATGAAAACCCTAAGGTATGAAAGATAATTCTAAGATATCCATTGTGATTTATAATACAGTATGTTATGCATTATACACAAATATTTTTGGATATTTATCTACTGACATCTTATGCTATTGTGATTTATCGTACAGATAGAAATTGAAGATGCAGACAACTTTCTTGGAAGAGCCAAGAGCTCAAGGCCATTGAAGCTTGGCAAAAGTCAATGCCTTGGTCATTATATTGGAAGCTTAAATAATCAAATAGTTGCAATTTATCATAGAAGGTTGTTAAGCTCTCCAACCTTACCAATAATGACTTTGAAAGCTATCTCCAAGGTGATTGGATCCCAAGCTTTCAATAGAGGTTGAGACAATATAATTTTGGTAGAGAAGGAAGAAGCTGTAAGAGTTTTTGGCGTCGTGCCTGGATATAGTGGATCTAGGGTAAGATACTTTAGAGTTCTTGCCTCTTATTTGCTCTCCCATGTAGGAGATGCCAATAATTTGAAGCTCTTTCTAGGCTATAGGAAATAAGAGTTCCTGAAATGTAGAGGTCTCATTGAGTGGGATGAAACAAAAGATTCCCTTAGAGGACCCAGTGAATTCCCTGAAACTGATGCCAAGAGGCATATTCCACAGTGGATTCCGTGCCACGGTGGATTCCGTGAGGTTTTACGATGGATTCCGTAAACTTAGATGACTGGGGCTCATACATAAAGAGGATTCTTTGTGCGAGAAGTTGATGGGGACGCCTGTCCTTTTCGGGCGTTTCATTAATTTAGTGTGTACATGGGTGATTCCATAGCGGGTGATTCCGCAAAATGCATATTAAATTAATAAACGTTTATGAGTTTAGAGTGCGCACTCGTAATAAATTAAGGTTAGGATTTATTTCTAACCAGTTGATTTATTTATGTAGCTGAAGACTGCTAGGTATTCACTTTTGTTGGTTTAATTGTATTATTTTACTAACGATTGTGAATGCTTCAGTTGATGTGTAGAGATAGCAGCAGTGGCCAATCGCTCAACCCATGGCGCATGTCACTCAAAGAATAATTATTGAAACCCATAGCTTACATCTGATTTCAGAATCAACAAAGGGAATAGTTCAAAGGAAGTATGCCAATGTGTAGAGTTGATGGTGCATCCGTGTATCCCAACCCATGTAGCATATATGCAAGAAGGAAGGACAAGGAGCCTTATTGTGCAATGCATCAAAGAGAAGGAGGTGTAGAGTGATGGCAAAGAAGGTTTATCCCTTGTGTGCATCGAAAAATGAGAACGTACATGTATGCAAGTGTCAAAGCATCCCTCAATCCTCACCTCTCACTTGATGAAGGGAAATCAATCACGCTCACAATCCTTGTCTGTCTTACGCTCTGTTGATAATAACAGGAGGGCATCAAGAGTTCCTCATATCCCGTTGATTGAATCCTTACTGACACTTGTGCAAAGGTTGTATGACTTGTGCTCGATTGATGGTGCAATGGTGCATCCCACCTTGTTGTGCCAGCATACAATGCAAGAAGGAAGGCCAGGGAGCCTTATAGTGCCGTGCATAGGAACAATTTTGTGCTTTGTGCATTGAGAGGCCCATCCTATGCGTGCAACTCTCCATTCACACATCTCACCTCTCTATTGGATATAAAGGCAAGGACTGGTCACTCACCCCACCCTCTATCTCACGCTCTATCGATGAATATAGAGGGCAACCCATACTCGCATCCCCATCTGGTTAGGATGAAAGCTCACATTGCTCAAGGTTTGTCGATGAAGGTTAGCTTCATCTAGTTGATGATGTCAATGCGAATCGGTTGATGAAGAGGCATACCCAAGGAGGTAGCCAACAAGTCTGGTACTTGGATTGCATATGAGAAATATTGTCCATTGTTGGAGGAGTTAGCACACCAAGGGAGGCGGCTTTGGAACTTTTGCTGCAAGATTTCTACTAGAGATTTAGTTGTCCTAGACTATGGGGTGTTACCACCTTTTCCACAGCATACTTCCCGTCCAAGGGTGTGTGCCACCTTTTCTAAGAATGAAGCCTATTATGATAGGTAATTTCTTCATTTTCTCCCATAACAATTTTGTTTTTATTTTATTATTATTATTATTATTTTCTTTTTTATTGCTCTACTATGAAGGGTGTTTTTACCTTTTTTGGAAGAATAGGTCGGCATGACAGGGATGTAAGTCCTTTTCTCCCATAATCGATATATATTGATTTTTTTTTCTTTCTTTTCTTTGGAAAGAGGAGAATGGCAATAGTACCATGTATCAAAACCATCCTCGCCACCTCTCCTAGATCAGAAGAAAAGGAAGCCAAGAAGGATTGGAAGGTTGCTATGAGGGGTCAACAGAAACGAAGCCACATCATCATGATCAGCAAAAGATGGTTATCAGGAGCATTAGGTAAAGTCGTATCAACTGTCATGCAAGGAATGAGGAAGCTATCGATGGTGATTGCCAAGATCCCCAAGGAGGGTAATACATCTTGAGGGATAGCCGTTAATCATCAAGAAGGAATCATCCGAAGCATTGACTATCCAGACTTGAATAGAGCCATTAGGATGACGAAAAGTACCTTATAAGGGCCCATCCATCGTTGTTGAAGCTTGCCTCAAAATTTTTCGAATTGTGAATCATAGGCTAGGACTAAGTCACCTTCTTTGAACTGATCCTTCTACTTGATGAAGCTGTCATGATAGGCCTTTCTACGAGCTTGCATGGCTTCCATTCATTGTAGAGCCTCCTGCGAGTCTCATCTAGACATTTTGGATGCAAGAGATGGCATTGCAGGGACTCCTCATCTCCCAAGCATTCTCTGATAGCCATGCGCAAAGAAGGTAGCTCAAGTTCAACAAGAAATAACGCCTTCTATTCCATACACTTGTTGGAAAGGGGCTTATCCTTGTAGCAACCTTATGGCATTAGGGGAGTTTTGAGGTCTCAAAAATGCCATGTAAGTGATCCTAGAGAGAGAAAATATTTTAGAAAATAAAATAATTTTTACTTTTATTTTTTTAATATTTTGGTAAGTAAATATATAAAAAATGGTTAATAAGTCAGTGTCATGATATTCTCGTGGTCACTCAAACCTAGAAATGTAGGCCGCCATAAAGGTGACAAAGATTGTCATAATCAACCCTCATTAAAGTGAAAACTAATATTCAATTTGAATTTTTTTCGACATTTGATTACTTCCCTCCATTATCACTCTCTTCTTTCTTTCCCATCCTTACTAGTTTCTTCTTCGTTTTGCTTCTTGTTTCTAATTCGCATACTTTTTCAATCCAATCTTCTAATCACATCCTTAGCTAAGGATTAGTCATCCAATGATCTCGATAGCTCTAGTAAAAGGCATCTCTATCATCTTTATATTGAGTTGGATAGTGAGTATGAACCAATAAGGAAGAGAACAAAACCCATTACCATTACAGAGTCTAGGTGCATGGGCAGGGTTGGAGTTGCAATGGGGCCAGTCCATAGGGGGTGTACCAATCATAGGTGGATGTGAGCGTGGACAATTTCGGGGTGAGTGCGTAAGCTTAAGATTGTGGTTAATACAAGGGTGCCTACATTTTACAAGTTGGATATCGAATTGGAGTTCGTTTGCCCCGCCAAAATGTAAAAATCCACTTGCCGACAGTGTGAGAACATGCGTTCGAACGAATACATGTTGGGCACAAACTCGATAAAGCATTACGTATTAAATTTAGGGTATTCATTGTTGAGATTCATTGGTGATGGTTAGAATGCGTTTCTAAGCTATACACTTAACTTGGTTGCAGAAAAGGATGTCCTCAAATTGGAGAACCATCTTTTATCAAAACATAACAATGAGTTACTGCAGAAGCTAGAAGGCTATCAACAAAGGATTCATTTGTTGAAGAAACACATCAAATATTATCAATGAAAGCAAACTATTTTAGGTCTTTGCAATCGACAAAAGGCTCTTAGAAATTAATTTGAGAGTCTCAGACGAGGAGGAAGTGGTTGGTTGTAGTAAAAGAATCCAAGTAACAAGGTACATTTTTGTTCCACTTTAAAAATATGAAATATGACTTTGTTTATAATTAACTATATTGATTTATGATGTTGATTTTGTTTAGGTCTCTTTTTCAACCGAATGCAAGTGAAAGAGATTCTTTCAAAGCATCTCACTTTATCATCATCATCTTCCTTCAGTTCAAAAGATATTTTGGAGAAGAAGAAATTTAAAAAGGCAAAGAAACAATACTTGGAGTCATTTATAAAGGATCTCTCTTTGGATACTAAGTTATGCAGAAGACACTAGATAATATTGGTATCATTCGAGATGCTTATATACAGCTTTTCCAACTTTTACAGCCAAATATGAAGTAAGGACAAGTACGTAATTGTATACTTCCAAGGCCATTTGTGATTAGAACTATTAGACAGAGAGTGAATAACAAGGAAATGGAGATTCTGGGTGAGCCTTTCCATATCAAGACTAGCTTCAAGGGCAAGAAAAAGGAAGTTGTATTCAATGAATTTAACAATATTTTCCTTGACTTTCCCACCCTACAATGCTTAATGATTAGATTCTATGACCTGTCACTAGAAGAGGCACAAGGAGTGGCTAGATTTGTAGTCAAACTTGATGAAAGTGAGATTCTAAAATGTACAAAACTAGAGAGGTTCTCTATTACCTTGATGAATAGAGCACTTTCATTAGATGATTACAATCACTCAATGTCATTTAGTGTTCAATCAGAACACAATATCTGGTGGCTAAGAGCATTCGAAGTAGATACAGAGGATTTTGATATATTGTATTGGGTTTTTCATCGAACACCAATACATGATGTTATTAAGAGACAACAAGCAAAAGAAGAGATATTTGTTGAAGGATTTGGGAACTATAAGATTGAGTGGCACATAGCTCGTGACTCCAAGACACGTAAATGTATATACAATGTATCAAAGGGAGCCAAATCTAGATCTCCTTGCCTATATTGCATGTCCCTAGTCGGAGAGTTAAACTCAAGCAATTGGAATAGAGCTCCCTCTAGGAACAACAAGGATCCATATTTTAAGCCAGTCCTAGATATTCCTTTAGTGAATGCCCATATCTGTACACTTTATACACTTTTTAGGATAATTGAAAAACTTGTTCATCTTTATATAAGATTTGCATGGAAGCTGAAGCCATTATCAACTAACCAGATCTTGAAAACTCTAAGGATAGCAATTGTGTCCCCAAAAAGCCATCTATTGGTGGAGTGAAGGCTAGAAGGTTCCTAGACTTTCATGGGAGACTTGGTAAGATAAACTCTAAGAATGGTGGCTCAACTATTAGATACAATCAATGGAAGTGCCTACATAATGCAATTAAGGATCATGCTGATAATGGACAAGCTCGGAATAAAAAAGCCAATGTTTGAGAAACACTAAACAAAGTATACTTTAATTGTGATAAAACAAAGTGAAATGATAATGATCTCAAAGACTTCAAAAACCAATTGAACCTTTTTAAAAAAGTGATGATAAAAGCTTGGAGTAATCAATACTTCACTCACTATATGGCAAGAAGTTTGCATATGTATGACTCTTTATTGTTTGACTCATATAGGGTTTTCTAGTTGAATTTCTTTATTTGTTAACTATGTAGCATATTTTATACAACCATGCTCCATATTTTATCAAGAAATATAGATCTCTATATATTTGGTCAACCCAAGGTATAGAAAAATCACATTATCAAGCAAGAACAAAATACTTTAGACACACAAGACATGGAGGTGGAAGATACAAAGTAAACAATCTATTAGAGGTCTTTCAATGGTTTTAGAGACAAATTTGGCACAAACTCAAGCTCAAAGACACAATCACATCATGTAATACATCATCTTTGGCAAGGACTATATCGACTATTACCCAAAGAAGAAAATAGGGATATTTAAACTCTTGGGCAAAGCAAAGATATTCTGAATGGTTACAAACTAGACAAAGAGATGGAAAAAGATGGGTTTCAAGAAATCCTTAATATCTTTTAACTGACTTTGTTGCAAAAGAGTCTTTAGTTTCAGGGAATTCATTGGGTCCTCTAAGGGAATCTTTTGTTTCATCCCACTCAATGAGACCTCTACATTTCAGGAACTCTTATTTTCTATAGCATAGAAGGAGCTTCAAATTATTGGCATCTCCTACATGGGAGAGAAAATAAGAGGCAAGAACTCTAAAGTATCCTACCCTAGATCCATTGTATCCAGGCATGACCCCAAAAACTCTTACAGCTTCTTCCTTCTCTACCAAAATTATCTTGTCTCAACCTCTATTGAAAGCTTGGGATCCAATCACCTTGGAGATAGCTTTCAAAGTCATTATTGGTAAGCTTGGAGAGCTTAACAACCTGCTATGATAAATTGCAATTGTTTGATTATTTAAGCTTCCAATATAATGACCAAGGCCTTGAATTTTGCCAAGCTTCAATGGCCTTGAGCCCTTGGCTCTTCCAAGAAAGTTGTCTGCATCTTCAATTTCTATCTGCACAATAAACCACAATAGCATAAGATGTCAGTAGATAAATATCCAAAAATATTTGTGTATAATGCATAACATACTCTATTATAAATCACAATGGATATCTTAGAGTTATCTTTCATACCTTAGGGTTTTCATCTTCTTCAAGAAGACTATCATCATATAGATTTATTGAACTTTTTGGTTTCTCCTCTAGTGGAGACTTCAGTTTCTCTTCATATCCCATGTCACCAATACCAAGTCTCTGTTGAATTTGAAAAAAATACCATGATGTGATTAATACAAGAATGCAAGGCTACAGAATTGTCTTGAAAATTCTCTCCCTCTACGCAAGATTTGCTAGCAATTCCTCTTCATAACCTATAAAATTATTATCATTTTGTCCCCATGCAGCAAGGATTACCAAGCGGTAATCTTCTCTAAGATAAAAAAAGATGTTGAATATCATTTAGCAATACATATCTCTTTTTGTTAATGAGATAACTGGGAAATGTTGGGACACATTCAGGAGGACATGTTTCAATCTCTGCACTCAACTCTATCTCTTTTTCCTCCACTTTTGTAATGTTCTCACTTTTAAACAAAGCAACATCAAATCCCTGCACTAATTGGTTCTCAATATCCTCTTGAAACATTTCACCCTTCTCTTCAACTTCTTTGTCTTTGCATGCAATATCCTCCATCTTCTTCTTTTGTGTTGTGTCTGAAGAACAACTATCCATATATTGAAGATATACGAGAAATCCAACATCCTTCTGTACAAGAAGACATTGTTGCTGATTCTGATGAAAATGGCAATATGCTTTCCACTTCTTGAATTCTTCATCAATAAGGCTAAACCTTGTTTGTAAAGTTATTCTAGTAGCATTAGAGGCTTTCATTGCATCACTATAATGGACAAATCTCTCAATCTCTAGGCCTTCCACATTTATATCATAAAACACCTTAAACCCCTTCATTTTATCTTCAAGATCCTTCAAAAGCTCTTGCAAATCAAAGGGAACATTGAGCATATCTCTGATGTAAATAAATCTAGATGAATTTCTAATTGCATGAAGAAAATCAAACAGCTTTTCATCATCACAGGCGACCTCTTGATCCTCCTCCTCCATTCCCTCTAATGAAAACTTCCTTTTAGTCATCCTAATTACTCACAAAAAAAATCCAAAAAACAAAAATAAGCCTCATAATATACAATCCACATTTTCTCATATGCAGTAGACTAAAGAAAGATTGCTAAGAAAATATAGGAAATACAAGATGAAAGAAATTAATTAAAACTTTATGCAATAGAGAAAGCATGAAATCCCAAGTCTCATCGATCAAACTTTGTTTAACATTTTCCACTCATGAAACATAAAAACAATGATTCAGACCGCCTCACAGTTCAAGAAATCATATTTCACACCTCACTTATAAAAAAAACTTGAGGAATTCGCGTTTTAAACATACAAAAAACTTGAACAAAACAATGCCTCAAGAACATCAAAATCCCATCGTTTTACATGTTTACCAAACCAATATTGCAAGAAAAAAAAACTATTACAGAATTTCTAAGTCCCTGATGTATCTTTCTCCTTTTAAACCTACTAACATCTTCAATGTCTCAAAATTCACGATTGTAGAGAAAAATATTTGAAAAAGTGTGATACCTGATATTTGCAGGCCTTGCTCTTGAGAATAAATGGTTTCTTGTAAGCATATGCTTATTTTGGCTTGTGATGCTTACAAGATAAAAAGCTGGTCGAAGACAAGACAAGATACATGAAAGAAATAGTAACCAAGACACGAATCTGAGTGTTCATATATATATATATATATATGCCAATGATCGCTGCACGTTTGATCAAAAAGTATGCTACACTGATTCAGAGGATGTGCACTTAAAATGAAAAAGAAAAAGGAAGAAACTTGAAAATCGGAACCATAAAAGTGCTATCATACCGAAAAAGTAAGAGACACATGGCACAACTTCCCATGCAAAGCAGTCTTTAGTCGCATGTGTGAAATTAACTACGCATTATAGCAGCCACACATGTAAACCAACACTGTTGTAAACCCGATTTCTAAACTGCAAAAGAGTTTTTTCAAAGACAAAACCATCTCTATGCTCATCCATACCAACACAACGCTAATTTGATCGTAGTACAAAATTATTCTTCCTCGCAAGGGTACTAAAGAAGGTTTCATCTACAACATATACACTCAACACTCAAGAATGTAAGTTTTTTTCTAAAATATGAGTAAGTTCTCAATCACTTCAACACTCCTACTAAATCATCCCCAAAAATGCCAAACGTATGAAACGCAATGGGTGCTAGGTTTCTCTTGTATCCACATGAGGCCTCCTTGCAATTTATATGACTAAGGCTTGTAAGTTTCTGTTGTAACGTGGGTGCTAGATTATGGAACTTTGAATCTATTTTAAGTTTCATAAATTATAGAACTTCAAGATTCAAGTAAATGACTAAGTTGAAATGAAAGAATCACTTTTAATCTTTCAAATGCATTTATGTCTGTTGGAAAAACATATATTACAAAGTCAAAATTTAAAAAAATTATCAATCAAAAAGGATAAGGATGTTTAGGGTAAATAATTTTGTCCAAAAAGTAGTCTAAAAGATGAGTTTATTCTCCTAGAACGTATGAAACGCGAAAGTTGTTATGTTATTTTTTCTCAGTAAGGCCATATCGCGTTTCATCCTACTTGATCTTGCATTGTTCCCATTGTGCCGTATGAATCATGATATGGTGTTGAGTTCCCTCTGTCTTTAAGGCCTACTTGCATTGCATACGTCTTCATACTGTTTTGTTAAAATTGGATTTAGACTTTGTGATTAGTGTTTGCTTGCTCCTTCGTGATTGTAGATATATTGATATGAGAGATCAGGAAATCTTTCCTAATTTGTTAGTTTTTTTTTGGGGATGTTTCAAATGGTTAGAACTAAGTCCGTTGCAAGGGAACAAAAAGTTGATCCCAAAGGTCTTGCTTCAAAGATACATCAGTCCTCCAAGCCTTTAAAACTTTCAAGGAAATCAAAGCCAAGAAGAAGGTTCTCAGAGCATGTGAGGTGCCTTAAGGAGGTTAGAAGTGCAATAAAGGCTCTGAATAGTGCAATTTCAAAGTTGTCTTTTCAAAGGCTTGTCAGAGAAATCTGTGATGTAATATTTCCACACGAAATATTAAAGAATTTTGACCACTACACGCCTCGTGCAAAAGCAGTGCTAAGTCATCTCCCGCAACGGAATAATGTTAGTGGCTAAGTCCTTACCCCGCACGCGCTATAATAAATCCCAACCGCATTGTGCAAATAAGGCCAAGGCTAAAACCCGCAAGCTGCACGAGAACACCCTTTACGGGAAAGGCAAATGGATAATTGGTAATTTTGGTGCAAATTTTTTTATTATTTACCCCCTCCCCTCAGCTGATGCATGGCAGGGGAGAGGGAGTGGAGCTAAGTGGAAGAGAGAGGAGTGTGGTGTGGAGAAGCATGAGGGAGGGGAGGCATGCAAGCCAGCCACATGGGAGGCTATCCCCACCTCTCCCCCCCACACACACACTATATGAACCCCCCTTAGGCTTGAGGGGGGAAAAAGAAAGGGAGGATCGTGAGCAACCGTACTGTCGCCATCGCCACCGTGAAGTCTGCCAGGCTGCCGCCTGCTGCTGCTGCCTACCCCACCCCATCGCCATCATCATCATTATTATCATCACCTTCATCCTTATCCTCATCATCATCTTACTTTCTCTCTCCACGTCATGTTGCTGTCACAGAAGACAGGAAGCTTCTTTAGAAGATTCTAAAACAAGGCCTCCATAAGCCTTGTTCATCTACACCATCTCGGGTTTCTTTAAGAACCGCGATTATAAGACCGTGTCCTTTCATGAAGGAGAAGACATCCAACAGAAAGGGATTTGTAACGCGTAAAGAGCCAAAGAGGAGTTGCTGAACCAGAATTCGACTTGTCAATGGCTCCCAAGAAAATGGCGAGAGGCGCTCACGCGGGAGTTTCTACCCCAAGCACACGTGTGGACAATACCTCGAACCCCAATGCCCAGGTTCTTAGAAGATTAATTCCACATAAAAGGAATGCATTAGGCACATTTAATTTTCATGGGAAGAATGCATTTAAGCATGTCTTTAATATACGTAGTCGAGTTAAATACATTTGGAAATTTTAAATGCAATTATCCATTCGTTTACGAAGTTAGTGCATGTCATACCTTTGAAAAATGCTTGCACTTCCAAGTTGCAATCTCCTTGAATGTACAATGCATAAATTAGAAGAGGGATCGTGCTAAGAAGGATAGAGCTTGTCGCATGTTGCACTTACAGTTTAAATCCATGGATGTGATTCGTATAAAGGTTAATCTTAGATGCCATTGAACATTGTCCAAAGAATTGCATTGCATGAAAAGGAAACCATGACCTTACCTCTTGCATGCGAGGATGCTTGCATTTTTAAGTCGGGTTAAGTGCTGCTGAACGGATTAAGTCAACAATAGTCTTATGACATTCGTCATGCATGAACTTCTTTATCGAAGTTGTTTTAGAAAAAGATGCATTTCATATTAAATCATGAATTCAATGCATTGAACAAAGGGTTTATAGGTATAGTTCTTGCTAAAACTCAACATAGGTTTCTATACGAGTTAGTTCTAAAATTGTCAATCATTAAAGCTTGGTTCCGTTGCATCATTATAGTTTTAGCGCAAGGGAAAAGAAATGATCATTGAAATCTTTTGACTGCATACAAGGAAAAGTCTATGAATCGCATATTTGCATGGAATATTATGTTTTGCAATTATTTACATCTCTTAAGTAAAGGATTTGCATCTCTTCTAAGAAAAGATCACCTCTTGTCACAAGACAATTGGATCAGTTAGGTAATTTGTTGTAAGGGTGTAACTCAAATGATGACCACTTCAATGCGCTAGGTAGAGCTAAGCCGTGTGAAAATTCTGCTTAGTATCGCACTCAAAAAAACCGACTTGATAATTCCGACCTCAAATGTCCTACCCACATTCACGGAATGTTAGGGTTAGTTAGACGTCCATACAATAACGATCTAGGGTTTTTACCCTAGGGTAAATTGGCATAATACTAGACTTCCGATTGAAACTAGAAACCCTAGGGCCAACGTTATCGGCCTAGCAAGGTTAGGGTTGGGTTGGGTCAAGAGGACTCACAAACCCTTCATCTTCACCAAACGTATTTCTTGACCAAGGAACGCCGTTTGATGGGAGAGATGATCCCATAAGTCAGATGCGACCCCCTATGCAACAAGTTGCAACGTCACATGGTTTTGTGTTAAATCACAAAATAGAGTTGCCACTCCTTAGAACAGGGTTGGCAAGTCCTAAGTTCAAGTTAAACTATCTTGAGGATGAGTAGTCTTCCTGCTCCATCACCCCTCTGTGAGGCTGAGTTGCCAAGATAGGGTAACTATGAATTGCCTAGCAAGCAGTTGACAAATCAAGTTAGGGCGACAAGGTTGCCTAGGATTTATTGTCTTAGTTTAAGGAACCTAAGGTGTTTGTTAATTTGGGTTAACAAGGTACAAACCTTAACCCAAGGATAAAAGGGTAAACGAGCAACGAAACCCTTGGGGATCTTGCCAAGTCGCAATTGACCCTGGATCAGTTGTTACTGGATGCATTCGGAGAGAAGGAATTATACCTTAGCAGTTGGCCAAAAAAATGACCACTGGATTGATTGTGTTTGTACAATTAGGAGCACTGTTTGTACTTCTTTGCTCAAGGAATTAAAGATGGAAAGATAATTAATGCTTCAGGTTGAAGGCCTGGAGGGAGAGGCAGCATCAGCTACCCCCGACTGTCTGCGTGACCCTAACCAAGGGGTTGTTAGCCACACTGGGTACGTGGACTAAACCTGCCACAAGAGGTCTCTTCGTGTGGGTACTACTTGAAGCAGGAGGACACTTGGGTGCCAGGGGGGCTCTGGCCGTAAATCCCTTGCCTCCAGGTCCTACACAAGAGGCCATCGTGACTCCGGATTGGATCTCGAGGCTCGCATACTAGTCTATGGGCGGAAACTTGGATTAGTAATCCTTGAGGATTCTGGTGGATTATGGATCACCTTTGGGCGGATTATGGATTAGCCTTCGGGTTGGCTAATTCAAGAAGCTGTTTTTGCTTGTCAAACTAAATGTGGTAGGTAATTAGAAAACTAAAGCAACCCTGAGGAAAGTGCGGTGGATGTGGTCGTGGGTCCGTCCTACGAAAGGGTGGTCCTGGTTGACCGAGAACTTTTCTCAAAGAAGTTGAAAAAAGGTAACAATGACTTAGAATCTAGGAAGCTAGAGTCCCGATTTGTGCTATTTTAGGGGAACAGAATGGGACTATGCCTTATGGGCAGAAAGGTCGAGCTTTGCATCCCTCTCGTTTCCCATTCTCCTTGAACCAAGTGCAGCATGAATCCGCTTTGATCATGACGTTTCTGCGTAAAGTAGTTCACCTGGGGTTCGAGGCTAGCTACCGTTCTAGGAATTTGACCACTAGGGAAACCCTGATTCAGGTTGGTCCTAAGTGGGAATGACCGGAATGCTTCCGCTTCGTGGTAGACTCGGGAATACCTAGATCGCAAACCCCGTGACATTCCGTGGGAGTGCTGGGTGGCGCTTTCTGGACTCTCTTCCCGATGGGCTACTAAGACGTGTCCTACAAGTGAACAGGTGGACACGTTACATGTGACAAGCATAATCTACATAGTTTTAGATGGACTAGGGCAAGTCTCAACTGTATTTAAGAGGCTACAAAGAATTTTTTGATTGATTTTTCCAAGATTCTTATATCTGTGCTGCTCATGCACATTTTTACCTGCTGATATCACCAAGAGATCTGATATGGTATTTGTGGACCATGATTGTGTTCAAATTCTCCAAAATAAAGTGAGAGAAGTTAATGACTCGATTCTTCTTGTTGGGATGAGGTATAGTTTACCAAAATTCGTTTAAACTCACCAAATTTTTCTAGCAAATAGACTTTCATGTTGATGCTTACTATCTCCATTCCTTTGCTAGGTGTGTAATGCATGAGCTCCCCTTCGATAAACAACAAAAGATTAAGGTTCTTGATCCATCCATCTCATACTACATGAGGAGTGAGCTTGATGCAAGTGCCTTTGACCATTGGTTCAATTCAATTGACTTTGAATCTTTGGAGCTTCTTCTAATTCCATACAATGAAAAGTAAGTAATTTGATATTTTTTTAGATTTTATGAGATCTTGTTTTGCTAGATTATTGAAATATTTTTGTTTTTAGTTCTCATTGGAGCCTAATTGGAATAGACTGTGAGGAGAGGCAATGTTTCCTCATCAATTCTATAAAAGGAATCCATGGAAATGCCAAGTTGTAAATTATATAATCTAGGGTCTCCTTGATATTTTGATCTTTTGGCTGTAGCAGGTAATCTAAATATTTTGATCTTTCTTTTGTAATAATTCTAAATTTTATTGCCTTTTCGGTACAGAGTTTGCAAAAGATTGATTGAAGTGCTAGAGAAAAGGCCTCCCATGCCTTCTGACTTGCTTACAACAATGCAATATAGACAAGTTGCAGTAAGTTCTTGATTAATATGGTTAGAACATACTAAAAAAGTTGATTGCAGTGTCCTCATCAGGATGATAGTTACTCTTGTGGTTGGAGGGTAATTGTAAATGCTAGAAGATTGGTTCACTTTTTTTTATCTCAATGATGATAAACTTATAAAGGTAATGTGAAACATACTAAACTTTAAGATAGAGTTTTATTGCAAAATAGTCCATTGTAAAAAATAACAATGAACTAAAAATATTTTCTTACAAATGTATGACAGTTTACAAGGGATTTCTATACAAGTGAACACGTTTGGTATATAAGAGCAAAGCTCTTGAAGTACATAATGACCAATTGTATACAACCGACAAGAAGTGGGGGCTTGGACATTGAAGGAGAGGAGGTGCATGAAGCTATCCCTTCAACAAGAAAAGCATCAAAGATAGGCAAAAGGACTCCTAGAAAGGATGTTCCTACTAAAAAAAAGTAGCTTTGCCTTAGATTGTAAGCCCTTATGTACAAGTCATGGAGATGGCTGACTAAAATTTGTACATGTATTTTATATTGAAAGTAAAGAGATCTTTTCTTCAATATCCTTGCATTCTATATTTTTCTCTCTCCTTGTTGATATCTGTAAAAAAAAAATGTTACAAATGTTTATTAATCAAGAAGTGAAATCAGATATACACCTAAATGAATATAATATGAAATAAAAACTTATTCGTTTGTTATTAAATTGGAACACAAATGAGTATGGTAGTTCAATACCTTCATTTTGTAAATCCATCCTCATTTGATGTAGCGTACATGATGATCTAACCTTTAGGATTGCAATAATTTTCTCATTGTACTAGACATCAAGATCCACTATAGGATCTTTGCTAAAATTATCAAGATTTTGGTCTAAAGCACCTAGACTACCGCCAACATAATGCCATCTACTATAATAAAATCTAAGGATGAAATTTTAAGTAACAATCATATATTTACAAACTGTAGAGTCTTGATCTATCTTACATATAATTTTTCCTTCTGTCCTAGTCACATCCAAGATCTCAGGCCCCGAATTAGACCGCCTAGAAATCAAACATGTCAAAATCGAACAAACAAAAATTGGACCCACTTGAACAAACGAAAATCGAATAAACAAAAATCGAACAAACGAAAATCGGACCCACTTGCACTTGGACCTTCAATTCATCACATCTTGGGCAAAGCAAAGCACCTTCTATGGCAAGAAAACTTTTCCATAGCCTTCCATATGCATTGGACAACTCATGGAGCCTCCTGAATGATTGCGCACAGTGAGACCTACAAACCTAGAAGCAACGCTAACTCACTCACTAGCCGTCCAATCTACTTAGAGCCACAAATTGACCAGTAGACCCCAATTAAGATTTGACCAAGCTGAAAGATGCAGTAGAGACCCTTGAGAGCGGGCAACAACTGAGTCTAGAAGCATACTTGACCAAGAACATGCAAGGGGAGTGAGAGAGCTGCATCTATCATCTTGCATTTCCACCCCACACTACTTTTCAACAATTGAAGTGCACTTTTTTTAAAAAAAACTAAAAGCTTGATTTCGCACAATGCATGAAAAGAACACCACGCACACTCGGAGTGTACATAAGTTGAGAGTTATTTGTAATAAAGAAAGGAACACATTCGGAAATAATAAGTAGAACAAACCCACCAATATAAGATGACACTCAAACCTAGATGAGCAATTAAGAATCCCGATCTGTAGGATGAAGAGAGAGATCCCACACAGAGAGCTAGACGCATAGAACGATCGACTCCATTGGAGGCACAACACTACCCGACTTGACCAACCATAGTAACAACTTGGTGGAGCAAGAGGCCACAGACATGACAGGTTACCCATGGAAGTGACGAGCTATACTTGGAAGATTTCCCATTTGAAATCCAGCATATGGTAAGTAAATACGATCTTCAAACCCGGATGGACCACCATGGTAGACTATCAGAGGATATCATCGCAAACCTCGAGGAGGAGAGGAGCTTAGCACATAAGGTGCTGCAGAGCATCGCAGCCTAGAACCAAGAGTAGTAAGTTAGGAAATTGCGACAAGGCATAGAGATGCAAGAAGTCCAACGAGTATTAACTCTAGCAAATAGGAATTGAACATGACCTTACGTAGAGAGAGAGAGAGAGAGAGAGAGAGAGAGAGAGAGAGAGAGAGAGAGAGAACTAGAGGGAGACTTAACTCTAAGCGAGCTTCTTACAAAGTGGCTCATTGATAATATGTTAGCAAAGCAGAGCACAACAGTCTTAGCAACCTCATTGCTTGTAGGATTAGGAGTCACCCAAGTCTCCAAGTGCCCAATCAAAGATCCCTGCAGTCACAAAGCAACTCAACAAATATCAGTTGGGAAACAACCTGTATAGTTTCATAGAGCAATTTGAGCACATTTGTGAGGCTAACAGGCTCACTGATCTTGCTTAGCACTCACAAGATTTAAGCCCATGCCTATGCGATAAGGGTAGGACATGGTAAACGAGCTTGGATACGGTGGAACACAACAACTTCAACAACCTCAAGAATCTCTTCATTAAGAGATTCTCTTAGGCTGGGTACTCTAACAATCTCATAGTTTGGCTGATGAATGTCAAGCAAAAGGACAAAGAGAACATTAGGGACTATGTTACTCTTGTGGGGAGTCTCTATAAGAGAATCCCAACAAATGAATGACCCACTGAGAGAGCATTCTCCACAGTCTTTATAAGCGGAATACACAGCGAGGAACTCTACCAGGCCTTGGTAGGAAAATCAAGCTTGCAAAGAGACGCACTAGCTAGGGTCTTTGAAGAGACCATACGAGTGGACGACCAACTCAAGGAGAGAAGCTCTCGGAGCTCTAATCGAGACGAAGCTAATTCTAGATCCCCAAAAAGGGTCACAACATCTAGCGAACGGTCAGCAATCCCAAGCACCCAAGATAAAGGGAAAAGCATCGACCAAAGTCAAGAGCTAACAGAAATGAAGATGGAGCTAGCAGAATGCAAGAGATAGTAAGGAGACCTACGTGCCCACATGTCCAATGTGTGCATTGCGGCAAAAACCACCTCCGAGTAAAGTGTCAAGACCCTTGATCTCAGCCTTGCACCAATTGTAGTAGGTTCAATCATGATGCCATGCATTGTAGACTTCCATACTCGCAACCTTACAACCAGCCATACCTAGGGATTAGGCCATCAAACTTCTTTGGGAGGGGAGCCCCATTGGCTCTTCCAACACCTAATCATGCAAAACCAACCGTTCCTAGGATGGAAATTAACCCCACAAGCATACCTAGGCTGCTCGGACCTTTTGCAATCCACCCATCATGTGATGCTCCAGTCCACTACATGGAGGAGCTAAATGACGAAGAGGCATATGTGAACCCTTATGAGAGCGGATATTAAAGACCCTTTTTGAAGTGCAAAAGATCCCAAGGGGCCTTAAAAGACCAAATTTTCATGCAAAATGAAACATTTTTGGATTGATGAGCTAGAGTTTTCCTATATGGAGTTCGATGTTGGAGTTATAGTGTTCAGGTTATGACAAATCCAAAGATTTGACCACGTGTTCCAAACTTATGGGAAATTCCCATATTCCCCAATCTGATGGTAGATTCCACTTGGTAGATGGTACATGATAAGATACTCATAAATGAAAAGAGGTGGAAAATATAAACTTTGTTGACTTTTGAAGGCCTACCTGAGGTATTTGAATATTCTTCCAATAGAACTTGAGTGGAGTCCTTGTGCATAATTTCATTTTGTCTATAACAAGAAGAACAAGACTTGTGGAGTATAGATGGAACCCATCAAAAGACTTGGTGGTGTTGGAGATTAGTTCTTTGTGTGTTCACTCACAAAGAAGCTACACGATATAACTACTTTGTGAATGCTTCCGAAAGAAGGGGTATGTGCTTGGTGAATGCTTCCAAAAGGAGGGGTGTTTGCTTCCAAGTGGCGAAAAAGGAATTTAAATGGCTGCCCTTTTATAGGAACAATTCACCATGTTTGAGATAGCGTAATATATGCGACATCCCCCCTTATACCAATGAAATGTACAAGGATATGAATCATAATGGAGGACTATTAAGTTAGATATTTGAAAGAGCCAAGGGAATAAAGGCCACCCAGCGGCAGCAAGACATTTGAATTGAGTAACATGGAGGCTATACTCTCTGTTGTCGATTGGAGGTGTCTTAGAAAAGGTTACTTATTCTCGTAATTCAAGGAAAAACGGTGAGGGTCATGTGTTTTGCTTTCCTAAGGGCCAGAAATACATTGACATCGATGCCAGATGTTAATGAAGAGTAAATGGAGGCTTCTTATGCACTCAAGGAGACGGCGAGAGAGAACGATGGTTCGAAAGGACAAGACAATGAAAAGACGATAAAGGCAGAGATAAACAATGTAGGAAAGGACAATGTTAGCTGAAAGGGAAGGAAATAACCCGATGGGGATTGAGTAGAGACCCTGCAAAGGCGCACAGAGACATAGACACTCAGAGAGAGAGAGAGAGAGAGAGACTACTATAAAAGGACAGGTGCTGGCTCATCCCTCCCCATTCGTTGGCTTAGTACTCTCTCTCTCTCTCTCTCACACACACACACACTCCCTCTCTCTTTCTCTGTGTCTGTGCGCGCACGCGCGCTATATCATGGCCAGCTTCTCTCGCTTCCCTACCATTGCCAGCGTTGGCGAGCTCAAGGTGGACTGGCTCGAGACTGCGTCAGCACACCACATCAAGCTCGATGTACCAGGTGACCAGCAGAGCTCCATCTTGCATGTGTACTGATCAGCTCAATCGTGGCATAAACCTTGAGCACAAATTGTGTTGTTTTTGTAGGTTTGACCAAGGACGACATAAGCTTACAGGTGCTCCCTGGCAATGTGCTTCAAATTAGTGGCGTGCACATTGGTGAGTTAGAAAGGAGTAGAGACTATATGATTGAGCATATTATTGAGAGGCCTCGAGGTAGCTTTCTTCGCCAATTCCAACTCCCCGACAACATTCTTCTAGATAGAATCATAGCCGAAGATGAGGACGGTGTTATGACCATCACAATACCAAAAAGGAAATCCATCATTAGGCAAATCCCCATAGTGAGCAAGTACTAAGATCTCGCTTTTGTATTACCTCATAAAGAAGCCCTCATGCAAGATGGGCATGGCCTATCTAGACTAATTTGAACGTTTCAAGGCTTCATAAGCATCCTACCTAATATATCATTACAAGTATATCCCCCTCTCCCCCCAAACATAGAAAAAACAAAGACTGTTGAGACTTGACATGCGTCACATTATCTATAAGAGTTTTTCTCTCATTTTGCTTCTTGAAAGAGGTTGATGTAGTTGCCGAATTCCAAATTGCTTCATGAATAAGAGGTTTATACAATCTTGCAAGTAATGAGACATTTTTCTTGAATAAGAGGTTTATACAATCTTGCAAGTAATGAGACATTTTTCTTGTGTGCTAATACACAATTATCCATAATTTGATACTTGGGCTCTTAAAATAGATTGTTTTGCTTGTCCTTTCGATGATTCAATGAGTTATGTGCAATAATACATAAACACAACACAAGCAATGAATGATGCATGATTTATTATCTAACTAAGACACCCATTGTATATCTCCCTAGCTCCTCCCTAACATGATGAACTTGTAGTGGATAGTTGTAATATCCATGGAGCCAACACCAACTAAGAGACATCATCCATGCATAGTATGGAAACAGCCTAGAATGTCCAAAACAACCACAAAAAACATAGAGTTATTGAATTCCTTTTATATAAAAAAATTGTGAGTTTCCCATATACTAATCTCTTTGGTGATCTTTATCAAAGAAAAGATGGTTTGTGTAGATTATTGCTGCATACAAAATGAAGGAGATGCAATACACAAAAACACAAATGCATGCACACGTGCCCATGCACACGCACATGCATGCATGCGCACATGCACACACACATGCACATACATACATGCACTCAAATGCATACATGCACACACACACACACATGTGCATACTCATACACTCCCACATGCATGCACACACATATACACATGAACACATGTGCACATGCACATGCATATGCATATGCATGTGCATGTGCTCTCACACACACATGCATGCATATACACAAGCACATGTATGTAATGTACCCACTTCTCGATACGAAAGGTAACACATAGAAGTTGCTCAAGGCATTGTCCCAATCTCACGCCATCGGTACTCCACATGAATAATTTGACTTTGATATAACTAGGTAGCCTTGGGTACACCTTGTAGTGAAGCACTTGGCCTCAATCCATGAGGATCAACCTATGAGACCCTACAGATCTAACAATTGCTAATAGGATAGCTAGCACTCAATCAAAGCGATCACTTTGTAATCAATGGAGATCGAAGTAGCATGTTCGCTACAGTTACTTCATAGTGACTCAGAGATGAGGGATAGATAGACTCAACCCCTCTGCCCATAAGGTGAATTATTGTCTCCATTCCCCTAAAATGATGCTTGGCTAGGTTCTAAGACCAAACCCTAAGAAAGTCAAGTGACAGCTCTTACGCTACTCATAGGGTCCACCCTACTACCATTGAATAGTAAGCTTCACCTTGAGTGAAGAAATTTTCCATACCATGGAGCATATTTTTATCCTTTGAGATTACCAATTCAATTCGAATCAATGGACCCTATATCAAGGTTGGTGCTAGATGCCCATATATTTATTCGTCTATGTTGACCATATGATTGGTCTAGAATTTAGTTTATGGAGGCTATGTTGGGTTGAAAGACTTTAATTAGTTCATCTCTTCATGTTTCATAGAAGCTCTAATAATTCTATGGTCCGCAAAGAAGGCGAGACAATGACCTTCAACCAATGGGTTTATCCCAGTGTCACCAAGATTAATATCAGACTAAATCAAGTAAGTATAACTAGCCAATCTATTGAAAATAATAAGATTGAGGAGTTTCCCAATCTGTCCACTAGCACTGGATATTTGCAAGGAGAGTCTTACTTACTCCACCATACCTCTATCTGAGGTCCATTGTTGAGGTTATATAATTAGCCAAAATATCCTCGAAAAACTCCCGTATGTAAAACTTTTTGGCCTTGTATGGAAAGCTTTATATAAAATCTATATAACCTGTGGTGCAAGAATAGTGTGAAAATATAACTCTCTTTTTTGGATATGAATCTTGCTAAGTTTGGCAATATATTGTCACTTTTGGATCTAATGTTATAAACTTAAGCACTAAATGCGTTAAGTCCCAGGATGATATGAAAACACATTGAATATAAGATCTTGTTAGAGTGATGAAACTATTTTGTTTTCTAAACAATAATTTGATAAATCAAGTGGAAAATTTGATGTATTACAAAGTATGAAAAAAAAATATTGGTTTAATTAAAAGATCAAAGTGTCCTCAAGTTCACTTGACTAGTACACCTTCAACTCATGCTGCTATTGACTTGATTGAAAAGGAGATAAAAACTTTTCTCAAGCAGGTTAAGCCATCTAAATTTAATGGAGAAGCAGGTTAAGCCCCCTAAGATCCCTCTAGCTAGCGGCCATTTCTGTTGCCTATGGACCCCAAAATAGGAGTGCTTGTGATAACTCCCCCCAACTCAGTGCATTGCATCTTGCATTACTACCAACATAACTATTCTATCTAATCCAAAGCTTAGATGCACAAAATATTATCTTTTTGCCATCCAATCCATAGATCTCATCTACCATACAAACTAGGATCCAACCAATGTTCATGCTCACACATGACTTCTCCTCATAATTTTTTCTTTATAACTTAGAGCACCTTGGATCATTGGTGGCACCTAACGAGGATGGGGCACTAAGCATATCTAATAGCCTCTTCACATTTGGACATGTGACTGTCATCATGATGCTCCAATGAAATGCTCATATCTTGTATACTGATGGTTAAATTCGACCCTTGTGACTGCACCAAGTAGCATTTAATACACGCATTTTCCTTTTCGAATTAGCATTATTTAGTAAAGGTGTCAAAATTTGTATGGTGGGGGGACTTGCTTGAGTTGCTATGTCAAACATACACCACACATAAGAGAAATCTCATTCAAGAATACAAGAAGAGAGATGGAGGCCAAAAACGTTTTCTTACTGGTTTCTTCTTCTTCTTCCTCACACAATACAATGTACATAGAGTATAGATAAAATCAAACATAAAGGAAAGTGGCCTACACGATTGGTGCTATAACTAAGCCAGTTGTAGGTAGGTGCAACAAACTAAATATAATAAGTGATAAGTTAGTGACCATGTGAGAATTATAATGACTACAGACATGCTAAGTATAGACACGCGGACCCATCTAGCCAAGTAGTCCATCATCAATGTTTGCATGTGATGAGCTTGCCATCTCAATACAACTATATCTTTGCAACTCCAAGTAAGCTTCAAAACTTTTGAAGCTTCTCTACACCCAATGCCTTTGTGAAAGTATTAGCTATCTAATCATGCGTGCTAACATATACCAAGTAAATCTCTCTTATAAGTACCTTCTCTCTCACAAAGTGATAGTGCACCTCAATGTATTTTGTCCTAGTATGGAACATTGGGCTCCTAGCTAGTTGTATATTTCTCATTTTGTCACACTAAATGATAATTAGACCATCTCCATGCATACCCAAATCACCCAATAACTTTTGTAGCCATACCACCTTACATGCTACCATAGCAGCATCTCTATACTCATCCTCTATACTCGGTAAAGTAATTGTAGGTTGCCTTTTGTTGCTCCATGTAACTACTGCAATGTTAAGGGAAAATATAAATTTGTTGGTAGATCTTCTCTCTAACATGCTACCGGCCCGATCTACATCTGTGTATCCAAATGCATGTACATCCTTACATGCATCATTAAAAATTCCATAATGTAAAGTGGACTTCACATACCTCAATATGCATCTAATTGCATCTAAATGATACTTTTAGGCATTTGCATAAACAAACCAACAAGGCCAATAACATAGCTCAAGTTTGGACTTGTGATAGTCATGTAAATAAAACTCCATACTATCCTCTTGAACACAATAGGGTCTTCTATCCCATCCCCAATATCAGCACTCAACTTTACATTTTGGTCCAATGGCACTAAAAGAGGTTTATACGCTATCATACCATACTTGGATAACATATCCAATCCATATTGTCTTTGGGACATCCATAAATTATCATCACATTTGATCACCTCAATACCAAGAAAGTACCTTAGCTCACCTAAATCCTTCATCTCAAACTCCTTTAAAAATTCATTTACTTTATCACCCATAATAATCAAGTCATCGACATAGATGACTATGATGACCAAGCATGCATCCTCCTTTCTCGCATAAAGTGAGTGGTCAGCATCAAAAACATAAAAGTCAATGTTGACAAGACACTCTGTGATCTTATTAGACCATGCTTTAGGTACTTACTTCAACCCATAGAGCACTTTCTTTAACTTGCACATATATGTGGGATGCTCTAAATCCTCATAACCTATTGGCTGCTCCATATACACCTCTTCTTACAACTCACCATGCAAGAAGGCATTCTTGACATCCATTTACTGTAAATTCCAACCTTTTGCTACTATCAAAGCAATCACACATCTAAGAGTTGCCATCCTAGAAATTGGGCTAAATGTCTCTTCATAATATATTCCATATATTTGAGCATAGCCTTTTGCAATCATCCTAGCCTTATACCTACTAACCGAACCATTTATATTATTCTTGATTTTGTAAACCCACTTACATCCAATAGTTTTTTTTTCCCTTAAACATGGTATAAAATTTCAAGTCTTATTGGATTTTAATGCATCCATCTCCTCATCCATTGCTGCATCCCGATGAGTATGATCAATAGCATCCTCAAAACAAGTAGGCCCAACATCCTCAAATACCTTTACCATATAAGAAAAATAGTGAGTTGCATAACCTTCAAAACCAAATCTTTTAACAGGGTATTTGGCCCTACTAGACCTATGTACCATCAGATCACTCAGTGGAGCCTTTACATTATCATGTGCTCTCTGTACACCTGGTGTCCTCATTGAAAGAATACCAAGTTCATAATTCAAACTCTCTGAACCACTAGAATCCCCATCAAGTTCCATATGACTAGTAGATGTATCATTACCATCCAATACTTTCTTCTTCCCTTTGTCTTTACATGTGACACTTGTAGATCCTCTTGAAGATGTGGGGCTACTCCTTAGTCTCCTAGACCAAGGGCTAACCCTAGATGTAGTACTCAATGATGTTTTTGGTCCAGTAAGACTCCATGATTCTTGCTTTTCATTCTGCATATAATTATCATGATCATCCAATGCATCACCACTAGATGCATACCAACTACTCATCTCATCGAAAATAACATCCCTACTCACTCTGAACTCACCTATGATGATAGGGTTATAACAATAATACCCTTTTTAGCCACATATTCAAGAATTTGGGAATTTTCATAAAGCTTGAAAATTTCTAATGTGATTAATATTTGGACACATGGTCAAATCTTATCCCCTTACTTGAAAGCAGAATTTTTCTAGATACTATATAAGCAATCTCTCCAAGTCCCACTCTCAAATATAGGGTTAAGATTTAGCCACTTGGTCAAATCTTTACTCCTTATTTAAAAGTGAAACTTGAGAAATTTCCAAATTCTCTAATATAGTATTTTCTACTTCTAAAAAGTATCTTATAAAAATACATTGTTTGGCATTTGGATCAAGCTTCTTTTGAAGCTTATGTGGCACATGAACATATGCAATATAGCAAAACTCTTTTAAGTGTGACACATTGAGCTTCTTGCTTGCAAAGAATTCTTCAGGGGTCATCCCATGACATGCAGATGTGAGAGTTCTATTCATAATATAGATAGTAGTATGAGCAACTTTAGACCAAGTTTTTTTAAAAATATTGTTTTTAGCCAACCATCAATACATCATCAATAAACTTGACAAAGTATTTGTTGCCACTAAGAGATGTTCTATGTAGGCCCCTAAACATTTGTATGTACAATATCAAGTATATTTGTGCTCACATCTCTATCATGCAAAAAAGGTTGTCTTGTCTACTTACCAAAGTAATATGCTTCCTACACTTATGAAGTTATACAACTCTAAAAGTAGGCAACTATCTAACTAATCCTTTGGACTATAATAATTTCATCCTTTGCACATTTGTATGTCCAATATGTTTATACCATATTTCAATGTTTGTGAGACCACTCCTTTTTCTTTAGCAAACAAAACATCATTCATAGTAGGAATTCTAGTATCTAAGGTGACTAACTCTACTTTCTTTTGCAACCAATTTGCACTTATCTATAAAACTTCTACAAAAAAACATTTTGTATTAAGTCGAACCTGCAACTCTTGCTCTACCATTTGGCCAACAAACACTAGGTTCTTTGTGATTGATGGCACATGTAATACATTTGACAAACTCTTTGTCTGGATATTATACAGGACAAGGGAACCTTTCCAATGTGTGAAATTGGGTGACATGAATCATCACCCGTCTGCACATAGCCTGGATTTTGCAAATCCTACATCTCTCCAAACCATTTAGCATAATTGGTCATATGATTGGATGCACTTAAATTGACATGCCATACATGATCATGTGTCCTCTTTCCTATAACGACATTCATCATATGCTACATAAAAAATACACACTCATTTTAACCACATATTCAAGAATTTTGGAAATTTTTATAAAGTTTGGAAATTTCTAATCTGACTAATATTTGGATACATGGTCAAATCTTATCCCCTTACTTGAATGTAAAAATTTCCTTAGATATTATATAAACAACCCCCCAAGTCCCACTCTCAAATATGGGTTTAAAATTTATCCATTTGGTCGAATCTTTACTCCTTATTTAAAAGTGGAACTTGGGAGATTCCCAAAATCTCTAATATGGTATTTTTTATCTTCATTCTGTTGTGAAGATGATGTATAGTTTCCTTGCTATAATTTACCACTATCCATATCATTCTTCTTAGCATAACAATGGACTGCAATATAACCTATTTTACCACAATAATGGAAAATAATACTAGAATTTCTAGAGACTTTGTTCTACCGTCTGCCTCTTCCTCTAGAGCTCCTCCTGCCTCTAAAGTTTCCATGGTCTCTTGAAACCTACATTTTACCAAATTGTTGATTTCACCTTTTTGCTAATTATCACCAGCAGGTCCCATACCACAGCCTCTTGAAGAGAATTTGACATGTCTCGTTCTTGAACTTGAGCAAAAATTTGGATCTGTTCACTACTTCTTTTAGATGATTTACCTTGCATGTTGATCTCTTCGGTGATCATCAAGTGACAAATGATTTCTAGGTCTTCTCATTATTACGGTCATCCAAAGTAGATGAAATCAAATCATTATCATCATGCATTGCATCAATTGCTGCCAAAGTATTTGCAATGCTCCTCACTTTCGAAACTACACTCATTGACATGCGTTTTTCTTTCTTCAAAGTATTCAACTCTTGCTTGAGTTGAATCTTTCATGTCTTTGTATTCACTAAAATATGTTCTAAAAAGTTATCCAAGTTGTTTTGAAGTTTTTGTATTTTTAATATGCCCCAGCATAGTATTATCAATGATTACAAATAGACAATACATAAGCTTTTTGTCATTTGCATTCAATTCTTTCCCTGTATATGTTTACTTAGCTCTGGCTCTATCTCTTCACTTGAAACAAACTCGTAAAGGCATTTTCTAATCAGGAAGTTTGTCTCATAGAGCTTCCATGATGGTTAGTTGTTCTTGTCTAGATTCTCAATGATGGGGTTTCCACTATTTTCTATCATTATATAAAACAACAAGCAAGTCTTGTGCAATCTTCCACAATAAGTGTACTATAATACACCAAGCAACATTTTTTTATTGTGACTTCTCAACAATACATGTAATCTATAACATGTTTGCATATAAAACTTATATTTAGTTCCTCACAAACTCCTCAAAACTTATAGATTTGAAAATTTGAAATTTGTAGCCATCCACTTTCAATTAACATAGCCAAAAATGCAATATGCCCTGTAATTATTGTCCACAACCTTGCATATCTAAAACGGGGCTTAAAAAGGGACTCAAATGGAAAACAATTTAGTGAATATCCCAAAAGGACTATTGTCCAAAATTTACAATGCTTTGCTTGCACACCATATCTCATAGTAATAAAATATTTTCACTCTACTCTACTTTTGGTGCCTCCATGGACACTATCCAAGAGAAAGAGTGGACAAATGAGCGAGCTTTTTACCCGTTGCTTTCTTGCTCGAATCCTTACTTCTTCTCCTTCACTTCAATCTTCAAAACTAACCTCTCTTGGTGGCACCACTCTGATACCATATCAAGAATCATGTGATGGGGGGATTTTCTTGAGCTCTTGTGCCAAACAGATACCATACACACAAGAGAAAGCTCACCTAAGAACACAAGAAAAGAGATAGAGGCCAAAAATATTTTCTTGTTGGTTTATTCTTCTTCTTTCTTACATAATACAATGTACACAAAATATAGAGAAGATACAATATAAAGGAAGTGGTATACTAAGTCAAACAATACAGAACTAACTATACTAATCAACTGGCATTATAACTATGCAAGTTGTAGGTAGGTGCAACAGACTAAATATAATAAGTGATAAGTTAGTAGCCATGTGAGAATCATAATGATCACTGACATGCTAAGTATAAACATGTGGACCAATCTAGGTAGGTGGTCCATCATCAATGTTTGCATGTGTTGATCTTGCCATCTCAACATGATTTCTACCATCTCCACACAAGCACCAAGATTCTCATTATAAATAGAAATATAAAGTAGTATAGAGTCACTATGTTCTTTGGTCCTCTTAGTGGAGCCTATCTCAAGTAGCCTAACCAATGAAGTAATCTTTTCTGTGATTTCCCATACCAATTTTCCATCCAATGAAGCCCACAATCACTACATGACTAATGAAGGTGTGTGAGTTACCATGGTCCACTCATTAACAACAATCTCTCTAATAAGAATGGAAAGTAGTACCATTATATATTGTTGTCACTATCAAAATGACCATATGAGTAGTGATACAAGCAACTGTGAATACATGTCTACCTTGAAAATATTGGAAAAGAGTGATATTATTGTTGAAAAAAATCTCCAATGATTCTATTAGGTTGACTTGAACCTCTAGATTTGACCATGGTTATCAATCCAACCAACATTCTCTTAGTTTCCCCATCACCTATGTATTCTTATAAAATAATATTATCATAAAGACTTATGAGTATTTGCATAATGCTTTGTTGTACTAATTAAGGGGCATGAGGGATTAGTTGATGGGTAAGTATTTTTTCTAACAGAATTACATCTATCACCTCTATTGCCATCATGACGTTGTCAAGTGTTTTTTTGAAAACTGAAAAGCCCTAGTCAAACTGTAGTTAGGTTTGATTTTTGCTAGCTTAGTTGTTTGCGTGACAGTTTGTTTTGTTATTTCGTAGTTGGATTTCTTGTGTTTGTCTAGCTTAGGATTTGCTTTTGTCATTTTGTTTGATTTGTTGAGTATGAAACTTGATAGCCTTGGTCGAGCTTGGTATTTCTTTGAACAGGATGAAGCTTATGTTTTACTGAACATTCAGGAGCTAGGTATGTTTTCTTGTCGAGACTTTTGCACATCACGGGGATAATGGGTTCATGAGCACTTCACGTTGCACTTGTTGATACACTATACTTGGGGGTCGTCTCCTTTTTTTATCAAATACTTCCATGCCATGGGTTGGGATTATGCACATTTTGCACCATCATTGAGCACTAGTACGGCATGAGGTCCGCTGCAGCTATATGCAATAAATCTTAGATGCACGCGCACATGAGAGAGCACCTGTCATTGAGCACGCACATTGTTTGCACACACGATATTTGGGATACTTATCACAAAGCTAGGAACCTCTGGTTGAGTGTGTAAGGAGGTTAGGTGAGTTAGAGGGTCATGAAGGACGCTGCCAATTGTGAGATGGGTTGTTCTTAGCTGGTCAACATCTTAAGGACCATCTTTTCTAGAGTATTGGTGAGATTATGGGTGGAAGGAGCGGAGTATGTTATATTTTTTTGAAGAGCGTTGAGAGGTGAAGATAAGGATTTAAATTAACAAGGAACTATGTTTGTATTTTGCATGATGCACGATCACATCTAGATAGGCTAGGCACAATTCTTCAGTGCATCCATATTTTTTTCATGTGAGCATTGATTGATTGGTTGCATATCATGGATCAAACATTACATATTTTTTCAAATCATGGATGATTGGGTATGGAGTTCATTTCAAAAAACCATATTTATGCTAGGGCACACTGCATAAAAAATAGGTTCATATCCAGAGAATGTTTATTTTGAAGACTCAAGGATCAAAGGAAAAGATCGTATGTTTTACATCGTTAGTGAGTATTTCTTGAAGAAAAAGAGGACATGTGTGCTGAAAGTGTGTGCAATTACAAGAACCATAGGCCAAGGAAGGGAATAAGTCGTCCAAGATAAAAATGGAGAAAAATGATGCGATTTACAAAAATCAGTATTTTTTTCATTTTTGATAGATTTTCATAATTATGCACATGCTTGCTTGTTGACTAGGTGCATTCCGATCGTTTTGAGTACCCGAACAACTATATTCGGAGTTCAAATGACGAAGTTATGATCCAAACAAATTGCAAACAGGCATAGGGCAGAAAAACGAAAATAGTGAAAAGCAGTAGAAAAGCAAAAGCCAAAAGCTGAAAGAAAAAAGCCTAATGTGTGTGAGTGTGGATAGAAAACTATATAAGGAGATGAGAGTGGAGAGTTAAGGGCCTTCCCCCTTGATTACAATTGTATTTTGTGAGAGAGGAGAGTGGAGAGTCGCATGCTAGAGTGAGCTCTTGTCATACCAATTTGGAAGTTGGAGCTTTTGGGTGTCAAAGCGCCGAGCATCAGCTCAAGGTTGTTAAGGTATGAAAATATATGTCACTTGGTTTGTTTTCGAATTGTTGGTATTTTCATTGTGTTGTGGTTGTGTGATGCTCTACCCACATTCGGGTTTTTAGTTGTTTTGAGCTTCAAGAGGCACTGTGTTTTGTCTTGTTTTTATATGTCGCTTGTGGTGTATTATCGAATATTTGAATTTTTCAAGTTGTGTTGTGCATTTGACAAAGTCAATTACCCCAACCAACACTCCTTAACATCTCGTTATCGGGTTGTGAGTGAGGGTTGCTCTCGATTACCGCTCGCATAACAACGTCATCAAAACTCATAAGTGTATGTGCCAAAATACCAATCATGTTAGCCATGTGAACATCTAGCTTGTTGAATTCAATCTCTCTTATGAAGCTTATAACATCTTTTGCCTTCTCTTGCATTTGAAAGTCCATTCATCTTGTAATTTGAGCAATGAACTTTTCAAGAGAGGATTGAGTTTCATTCCCAAGTATCCAATTCACTGAATGATTTATCTCATGTTGACATAAGGTATTGTTCAAGGTACTATATGATCCCATTACATAAAATGCCTCTTTATAATCATCCCCATGAATGTCTCCATCATTAGGGTCCTTGGAGTCTCTGATTTGCTTGCCTTTTCTCTTCTTCCCTACCATTTGAAAGTGCAGTTTTGCAATACCTACTCTCAATAAATGTAATGTTCCCATTACTTAGTTTATTTTAATAAACAATGTGCATATATATTCCAAAGAAAATTGATTTATGTTGCACATTCACACATGGAAAAAAACTACATAATCTCTATAGGATTTACAAGAAGCACGACTGGTTTACTAGAATAGTTTGAAATCTCTAGTATCATGTTTAGATGACTTAATTCCCACTTTAGATTGATCCAAATATATAATGTGACTTATTTTGAAAGAAATAAGTCATCCAGGATAAAACATCGATTAAAAATAACATGATTTACCAAAATCATTATTTTCTCCTATTTTTGATAGATTCTCATAATTTTGCCAACCCTAGCTTGTCAAGCAAATATGTTCCGATTGTTTTAAGTACCCAAACAACTATATTTGGAGTTCATACGACAAAGTTATGATCCAATCAAGTTGCAAGGTAGAAAAAAAATGAAAATAGTAAAAAAAAGCATAAGCTTTAAAGCTAAGCACTAAAAGAAAGTGTTCTCTCTTTGTCATCAATGATGTCATCATCCTCTCTTTGCCCCCCCTTCTCACTACTATATAAATAGGGGTAGGGTGTCACATCAAAGACACACAGACACACAACGACCCATGCAAAAGTCTCTCTACTTCTATTGACGTGATGCAGCTCTGCTATAATCAGCCTCTCTCTCTCTCTCTCTCTCTCTCTCTCTCTCTCTCTCTCTCTCTCTCTCTCTCTCTCTCTCTCTCTCTCTCTCTCTCTCTCTCTCTCTCTCTCTCCAACCCTATGCAGAAGCACTGCTTGAACCCATCAAAGCTTCTTCTATGGCTCCCAAGAGATGTCGAGATGCTGAGGGAGGTCATGCTTAGAGAGCTCAGCAACACGAGGAAGTGGTCGCCACCACTGTTGGGACTGAACTCAATACGATGCTGAAGCACAAGAAAAAGTTAACCTCAAACCCATTCAAACCGAAGAACCAGCCATCCATAGTAAATCGAGGTTGGGGCTATAAATCGTATTCACGATGGATGGCCAAACGGAGATAATCAGGTTAGTACTACCTAAGAAAAGGATCACGATTAGCTAGAACTTACTTAGTCTTGTTAAAACACATTAGCATTATCAAATGATTTTTAGAAAGGGACATGATCACATACAGCCCAATCTCGAGGGATTTGAAGGTTCTATCCTAGGTTGGATGATGTCTTTCTACGGAAAGACAGTTTTATATCACTCTACGGAGTGATGGTGAAATAAAGTATCTGATTTCTGATTGTTTGTTATGTGCTAAAGATCAAGTTTAACGAACCCAATTTAACGGGATAATAAAAGGAAGCTGATTTTATATATCCAAACATTGTGGTAGTATGATTTACTAATTAGAAAACTAAGTAAACCCATCGAGGAAAGTGGGAGGCTTCAATCCTAATGATTAGATGCATGTGGCTAGATGGACCCGATAAGTCACTAGATAGAGCTGATTAAATCGTGACCCTCCCAATATCGGTAGGATTAGTTACCATATTTAACACCATTTTAGGAGGCAAGAGCTAAGATTTTACCTTGTGGGTAGGGGGATCGAGTTACACTCTCCCCCATCTCTCACTCTCTTTGAACGAAGTGCAGTGTTAACCTCACTCCTGCCTTTGATTGATTACAAAGTGGTCTTTTTGAGGTGGGCGTTAGATTGCTATTAGGGGTGACTTGTCCATGCTTCCCCTGTGAAGTAGAACTAAGATTCCCATGTTCAACTAAGTCCAAGGTTTTTCATGGGGAGACGGGATGGTGATGTGCATGGATATGACTTTCAGTCGACTACTAGAGGACTCCTCCGGGTTTGTTAGAGAAGGCACCTCACACGTGGTATCAGAGCCGAGGTTTCAAAAGAGATTTTAGTGTAAGGTTAAGTAGTCAACGTATAAAAGGAATTAAAAAAATAACCACACTTGTTTGAAGAAAACTATTGTTGATTATGCTGCACTAACACTAGCATACACATTGTGCTCATCAAGAACTTAGCGATGAGGAAGCTACACATTGCAATATATTTTTCTTATCATGTATCAAGTAGCCTTAGGGTCAAATAAATTCTTGTATCGCGAGGCTATATTTGAGATAATGGAGATGATATTTATTCCTCCAACTGTATTGCAACCTCATCAGATTTCTAGCCAAAGAATGGGTCACATATGGAGATATATTGTGAGCATAACATTCTTCTTCATTATGAACTATGAAAGGTTTGATGGGCTGAAAAACTAAGGATAGTTAAGATATACTTTTTGTTCAATGCCTTTGTTGAATGGTTACTAGACAATGGGGATGAGCCTGAATATGAAATCTTGTGGGTATATCGGAATGTGTTACAAATAGTACACCCAAGAGAGTTGTTGTAGTACCAAGAAGACCTTATTTTGGTACAGGATGTTTTGGTTATCCCCAAGAGCCACCACATTATGTTGTTTGCCATGTATATCCATGTTTATGAGAATCCCCCAAGTTATGAGAATATAGACCCTGATACTTTTCATGAGGAAAGGATCCATGAGATGATGTACTAGTAGATTATAGTATGATCAAATACATCTTTGTAAGTACTTTTCATCAATATAAAGTGTCGTTATTATTTTTGAAGAGTGTGAGTTATGAGCTTATGATGATAATTGAACTGCTTTGACAAGTTAATGATGAATTACGCTTCATGCGAGTGAATTTTGAGATCATGTATTACACTGCTTACTAGTCAAACATGTTGGAATTAAGAGAAAACATAATGTCTATCTTAGAGAAGACTCATTTATGGAGTTGTTTAAGATTATGAAGGAGCTAAAACTGGAGCCCAAATCTAGGGAAGGGAGGACCCTTACCTAGACTTTGACTCAACTCTATATGAAGATGTGAAAGTCCATCTCAAGTTATTGAAATGGCTTGAAGAACTAAAACTAATCGATGTTCTTATACTATGCCAATTAATGGGGAGCCAATGATCCTACATCGTCCAATATACATACAAAAGTTACCTCTCCCAACAGAATAACCCTTATATTGAGAGTGTAAAGTCAAAAAAATTTATGAGCTTCCAGAGTATCCCAATCTCCCAAAATCTTATCAATTCATAGAAATGAAGGCCAAACCACCTCGTTTTGTAACAAAGAAGTTACGAAAATAATCAAAATCGCCAATTAGTGCGAATTGATGAAACATACAAGGAACTCCAAGAGAAGAAGTTGCTTCTGAAGCAGACACCAACACCTAGGTTTAGCGGTGAAGGAACCAAGGTGGAGCAAGATGTAGAAGCGTGGATTGAGGGTTTGTACGACTATTTCCTAGCCGCTGAAACTAGTGCTGCAAATCAATCCATGACTACTCGTCTTCCTCTTATGGCAAAGCTAAGCTTTGGTGGAAACAGTTTTTCCAAGATAAAAGGATAACAGAAGCTTCCCAAAGTTGGGAGGAGATCAAAGAAGCTGTGAAATGATGTTAGTTTCCCCCATCTTTTGAATCAATCAAGACAAATGAATTCTACAACTTACGACAATTAAGCAGATACTATTCTAATTTTGTGAGTCTGTGCAAATATGCACCCCCAATGACAACGTCTCAGTAGATTGCAAGGTTTTGCCAAGGACTAGATCCACCTTTGGACACTTGCCTTGAATCAATGAGACCAAGACTCTCAAAGATGCTCTTATGTGAGCAAAACCTATGGCCAAGAAAATTGCTCGAAATTGGCCGAAGGAACTGTCCAATAAACAACTATGGAAGGGGCTACCCAAACTATGGTATTGACATGACCAATGCAAGAGAGAATGGTAGAGCTAATGCAATCACCCAAGGGCCAAATGGGATAGGAATCAGGCAATGCTAGTAGTGCGGAAGTACTAGACGCCTAAGGAAAAATTTTCCTAATCGTCCTCAAAATCCTAGCCCAAACTCAATTGGTGGAAGAGGCCGAGGGAATGGCAACAATAACCCAAGCCGTGGACGTGGAAGAATAGCTGATGTGGCTTGGTAAATACCATGATTGAACAATCCGAGGAATGCACGTTAGGTGAAGAATTTAAAAGAGGATCCATTCATGCTCCCATAGAAAAGAAAGGAGAGGACCACCAATGTTCAGTAATTCAATCTGCAGCTACATACAAGGGTATATCGTTTATGATCTTAATTCATTGTGATAGCACACATTCCTTTCTTGCACCCAAGACAATTAAAAGATTGCATCTAGAATCCAGGGGGACAAGGAAAATGATAGTACAATTGGCTAGTGGGAAAAAAATCGCCTCAACCGAAACTGTAGGGAAACTTCAATTTGAGTTAGACAGCCATATAGCTGAAATAGAATTTCGAATCGTGCCACTAGGATGCTACGATTGCATTCTGGGAATGGATTGGCTCAAGAAGAACAAAGCCCCGATTCTATGTGCTGAAGAGAAAATAATATTTCAAGACTTGGAAGGAGAAATCGTAAAGGCATATGGGAAAGCTGGAACAATTAGAGTCCAACTAACCAAGGCAAGTCAACTCAGGAAGGGATTGAAGAAAGGACAACCAATCTACATGATCCGCTTGAATAAGGTCAAAAAGACTAATGAAGACACTCTATCTTCATGGATCAATGACTTCAAGGATGTCTTCCTAGAATAATTGCTCACCTACCTCCAAAGTGTGAGGTTGATCTTGAAATAAAATTGATTCTTGGAGTCGAGCCAGTGTCAAGACGACTATACAAAATGTCTATTCCTAAAGCTATTGAGCTTAAGAAACAACTGAGACAATTGATAGAGCAAGGATTTATCCTCCCTAGTAACTCACCTTAAGGAGCGCTTGTCCTCTTCTAGAAAAATAATGACGGAACACTTAGACTTTGTATTGACTTTAGAGGACTAAACCAGGTTACAATAAAAAACAGGTACCCCATACCCAGGATAGACGAACTTTTAGACCACCTACACGGAGCCAAGGTTTTTTCCAATATTGATCTAAGGTCAGGATACTATCAAATTTGAATCAAGAAACAAGATATCCCAAAGACTGCCTTCACCACTAGGTATGGTCATTATGAATTTTTAGTCATGCCATTCAGATTGACTAATTCCCTAGCTACATTCAATTGTCTAATTTATGACATCTTTTGACCATATCTAGATGATTTTGTGCTACTATTCTTTGATGATATACTAGTATACTCCAAATCAATAGAGGAACATGAAGGTCACTTAAAGATCTCCCTAATAACACTCTGTGAAAATCAGCTCTATGCCGAGATGAGTAAATGCATATTTCTCACTGACAGGATTGAATATCTTGGATACATTGTTTCCGCTGATGGAATCTATGTAGACTCTACCAAAGCAAAAGATATCCTAGAATGGCCAATACCTAAGAAAATAAAAGAAATCCAAGGATTTTTGGGACTGACAGGATGGTATCGAATCTTCATTAAGGATTATTCCCTCATTGTTGCACCCTTGACAAATCTTTAGAAGAAAGATACAGTAATCATTTGGCCCAATGAGCATCAAGAAAGCTTTGATAAGACTAAAGAATTTGTAACCATTGCACCTATATTAAAACTCCCCGACTTCAATCAACCATTTGAAGTGATTATTGATGCAAGTGGACTTGCAATCGATGGGGTGCTAGTACAGGAAGGAAGATCAATGGCCTATACTTCCAGAAAATTGAAACCCTATGAGTCCAACTATGCTACTCATGACCTTGTGTTACTCGTAGTAATCCATGCCTTGCAATTATGGAGATACTATCTCTTGGGAAGGGAATTCACTTTAGTGACAGATCATAAAAGTCTTAAGTGGATCTTCACCCAAGCTGACCTAAACATGAGGCAAAGAAGATGGATAGAGATACTGCAAGAATTTGATTTTAAAATCAAATATCATCTAGGGAAGAACAATGTTGTTGCAGATGCATTAAGTCAAAAAACCTTTCTTAATAGTGTTCTAGAAGTTCGAAGCTTAAGAACCGTATCCATACCTGATAACCATGTACTTGAGCTTATACGCCAAGCTATTTCTCAGGATAAGGAATATGAAGGACTCATGGCTAAGGTACTTCAAGGAGAAAGCTCTAATAAAGAAATGTCTAAGATTAAGGATTATCATGCTAGCATTTGTTGTCTATATTACCATGACTGCCTTTGTATCCCAAAAAGACCAGAAGTGAAGGCCATCTTATGGAAAGAAAATGACAGCCCCATTGCACAACATCTGGGGTATGCCAAGACACTCAACAGAGTTCGTAAGAGCTATCAATGGCGAGAATTATAAAGGGATGTATTAAAGTATATAACTCAGTGCTTGACTTGTCAAAAAGTTAAGGCGAAAAAGATCAAGATGCCTGGAGAGTTACAAACCTTGGATATTCCACAAATGAAATGGGAGTCAATAAGTATGGACTTTGTTGTTGGATTACCTACTGCTGCTGGTAGATATGATTCCATCATGGTAGTGGTTGATGTCAAGAATCTCATGATGGGGAGATGTGCTTGAGCTGTTGTACCAAACACACACTGTATACACAAGAGGAAGCTCACTCAAGAACACAAGAAGAGAGATGGAGGCCAAAACGTTTTCTTGTTGATTTCTTCTTCTTCCACACACTATACAATGTACACAAAGTATAGATAAGATACAACATAAAGGAAAGTGATCTTCTAAGTCAAACATTGCATAACGGACTACACTATTCGATTGGCACTATATCTTTGCCAGCTGTAGGTAGGTGTAACAAACTAAATATAATAAGTGATAAGTCAGTGGCCATGTGAGTATCATAATGACTACCAACATGCTAAGTGTAGATGTGCGGACTCATCTAGCTAGGCGGTCCATCATTAATGTCCGCACGTGTTGAGCTTGCCATCTCAACACTCCCCCTCAAGCTCAACTCTATCTCTGCAACTCCAAGTAAGCTCCAGAACTTTCGAAGCTTCTCTGCACCCAATGCCTTTGTGAGAATGTCAGCTATCTGATCCTGTGTGCTGACATATACTAAGTCAATCTCTCTTGCAAGTACATTCTCTCTGACAAAGTAATAGTGCACCTCAATGTGTTTTGTCCTAGCATGGAACACTGGATTCCTAGCTAACCGTATGCTGCTCATGTTGTCACAATGAATGACAAACTGGACCATCTCCCTGCATGTCCAAATCACCCAATAACTTTTGCAGCCATACCATCTCACATGCTGCCATAGTAGCACCTCTATACTCAGCCTATGTACTCGATAAAGCAGCTGTAGGTTGTTTTTTGCTGCTCTATGTAACTGCTGCACTACCAAGGGAAAATATGAATCCACTAGTAGATCTTCTATCTGACATGCTACCAGCCCAATCTGCATCTATGTATCCAAGGACCTGTACATCCTTACCTGCCTCATAAAAAAGTCCATAATATAAAGTGGACTTCACATACCTCAATATACGTCTAAATGCATCCAAATGAGGCTTTCTAGGCATTTGCATAAACTGACTGACAAGGCCAATAGCATAGCTCAAGTTTGGCCTTGTGATAGTCATGTAAATCAAACTCCCTACTATACTTCTGAACATAGTAGAGTTTTCTATCTTATCTCCAACATCAGCACTCAACTTCACATTTTGCTCCAATGGTACTAAAAGAGACTTATATGCTGTCATACCATACTTGAATAACATATCCAAGCCATACTGCCTTTGGGATAGCCATATATCATCATCACATCTGATCACCTCAATACCAAGAAAGTATCTCAACTCACCCAAATCTTTCATCTCAAACTTCTTCTTTAAGAAGTCCTTAACTTCAGCAATCCCATTGTCAATGTCACCTGTAATAATTAAATCATCCACATAGATGACTATGATGACCAAACCTACATCTCCCTTTCTCACATAAAGTGAGTGATCAACATCAGAAATACAAAATCCAATATTGACAAGATACTCTCCAATCTTGTCAGACCATGCTCTAGGTGCTTGCTTCAGCCCATAGAGCGCCTTCTTTAACCTGCACACATATGTGGGATACTCTAAATCCTCATAACCTACTGGTTGCGCCATATACACTTCTTCTTGCAATTCATCATGCAAGAATACATTCTTAAAATCCATTTGCTGCAAGCTCCAACCTTTGGCTGCTGCCAAGGCAATCACACATCTAACAGTTGCCATCATAGCAACTAGACTGAATGTTTCTTCATAATCTATGCCATATGCTTGTGCATAGCCCTTTGCAACTAGCCTAGCTTTATACCTGCTAACTGAAGCATCTGTATTATGCTTGACTTTGTAACCCCACTTATAGCCAATAGCTTTCTTACCCTTAGGTAGGGGTACCAAGTCCCAAGTCTTATTGGCTTCTAATGCAGCCATTTCCTCATCCATTGCTGCATCCTAATGAGCATGACCAACATCATCCTCAAAACAAGTGGGCTCAACATTCTCAACTAGTTTCACCATATAAGCATAATGGTGAGCTGCATAACCTTCAAAACCAAATCTCTTAACAGGGTATCTGACCCTGCTAGATCTACGTACCACTGGATCACTCAATGGAGCCTTTACATTACTATGAGCTCTCTGTACACGTGGTGTCTTGACTGAAGGAATACCAAGCTCATCATCCAAACTCTCTGAACCACTCGAATCTCCGTCAAATCCCAAATGACTAATAGATACATCATTACCATCCAACACTTTCTTCTTTCCTTTGTCCTTTCCTACAACACTTATAGATACACCTGAAGATGTGGGGCTACTCCTTAGTCTCCCAAACCAAGGGCTCACTGTAGGTATAGTACTAGATGATGTTTCTGGTCCACTAAGACTGTGATTCTTGTTTTTCTTTCTGCACATAGTTGTCCTGATCATTATCATCATCATCTAATAATACATCACCACAGCAGGTGCATACCAGCTGCCCATCTCATCGAAGATAACATCCCTGCTCACTCTGAACTCACCTGTGACAGGATTACAACAGTAATACCCTTTCTACTCTAAAGAATATCTAATAAAAATACATTTTTCAGCCTTTGGATCAAGCTTTTTTCGTAGCTCATTTGGTACATGAACATATGCAACACATCCAAATACCTTCAAGTGTGATACATCAGGCTTCTTGCTAGTAAAGCACTCTTCAGGAGTCATCCCATGAACTACAGCTATGGGAGTTCTGTTTATAATGTAGACAGCAGTATGGACAGCCTTAGACAAAAAAATTTAGGCATATTCTTTTTATCCATTAATGCTCGTGCGACTTTTGCAATATGCCTATTTTTTCTTTCTGCAACCCAAATTTGTTGTGGGGTATACCTGCAAATAAATTGCCTCTTTATCCCATGAGTCCTCAAGAAGCTAGTAAACTCATCGGAAAGATACTCTCTCCCTCCATCTGATCTCAAGCACTTCACTTTTAAGCCTGTTTCTATTTCAATAGCTACCTTAAAAGATTTGAAGTGCTCAAACACATCACTCTTTTCCTTCATGAAGTATACCCATAACTTCCTTGAACAATCATCAATAAATGTGACAAAGTATTTGCTGCCACCAAGAGATACATTCTGTGTAGGCTCCCAAACATTTGTATGCACTACATCAAGTATTTCTCTACTCACTTCTCTGTCATGCGAGAAGGGTTGTCTTGCCTACTTACCAAACTGGCATGCTTCACAGACTTTATGCAATTCTGCAACTCTAAAAGAAGGCAACCCTATAACTAATCCTCTAGACTGCATTAATTTCAGCCTTTCCACATTTGCATGTCCAATACATTTATGCCATATTTCAATATCTACAACTACTCCTTTTCCTTTAGCATACATAGCAGCATCCATTGCAAGAATTCCAGCATCTAAAGTGAACATGCGGCCAACTCTACTTCCTTTTGCAACCAACCTGCACTTATCATTAAAGTCTTCTATAAAATAACATTTTGCATTGAATCGGACCTGCAACCCCTGCTCTACCATTTGGCCAACAGACACTAGATTCTTTGTGATTGATGGCACATGTAATGCATCTGTCAGAATCTTTGTCTAGCCATCATACAATGGCGATCATACAAGGACAAGGAAACCTTTCCAATGTGTGAAATTGGGTGGCATGAATCATCACCCATCTGGACATAACCTAGATTTTGTAAGTCCTGCATCTCTCCAAACCATTCAACATGACTGGTCATATGATTAGATGCACCTGAATCGACATACCATACATCATCATGTGTCCCCTTTCCTGTAACTGCATTCATCATATGTTGCATAACAAACAGTCGCTCATTTTTGTCTTCATTCTGTCGTGAAGACATTGCATAGTTTCCTTGCTGCAATTTACCATTACGAATGTCATCTTTCTTAGCATAGCAATGGGCTGCAATATGGCCTATTTTGCCATAATACTCGCAAACAATAGCAGAATTTCCAGAACCTCTATTCTGTCATCCACCTCTTCCTCTAGAGCTCCCCCTGCCTCTAAATTTTCCTCAGCCTCCTGAAACCCGCATTTTACCAAATTGCTAATTGAACCTATTTTGCTGGTTATCGCTAGCACGTCCCATACCACGGCCTCTCATAGAGGATCTACCACATCCCCTTCCTGAACTTGAGTAAAATGCTTGGACCTGTTCACCATTTCTTTCAGATGAATCACCCTGCATATTGATCTCTTCAGTAATCATGAGAGAGATCAGCTCATCAAAATCTGGAAATAGCTTCCATATATATACTGAAGTAACAAATGATTTCCATGCCTTATCATTGTTAAGGCCACTCAGAGTGGATGAAACCAAATCATCATCATCCGGAATTGCATGAATCATTGCTAAAGCATCTGCAATGCTCCTCACCTTCAACACATACTCATTGTGACATACATTTTCCCTTTCTTCAAGGCATTCAACTCTTGCTTGAGTTGAATCTTTCGTTCCTTTGTATTTACTGAAAACATTCTCTCAAAAATTGTCCAAGCTGTATGTGAAGTTTCTGCATTCCTGATATGTCCCAGCATAGTATTATCAATGACTGTAGATAGCCAATACATCACCTTTTTGTCTTTTGCATTTCACTCTTTCCATGCTTTTAACTCATCTGCAGTCGGAGGGATACCCAGCTTTGGCTCCTTTTCTTCACCTGAAACAAACTCATAAAGTCCCTTTCCAATGAGGAAGTTCGTCACACAAAACTTCCATAAAGGGTAGTTGTTCTTAACGAGCTTCTCAATAATGGGATTTCCACTGTTCTTTGCCATTATCACAAACAAGGATACAATACAATAAGCTATTCTTCTGCAATCTTTCACAACACATGCACAGCAATACACCAAGCAACCTTTTCCACAGATTGCTCAATAGTACATGTAATCTGCAACCTGTTTGTAGATAAACCTTATGTTTGCTTCCTGCAAACACCTCAAAAATTACAAATTCGCAATCTGTAACCTACACACCCACTTTCGATCAATACAGCCGAAATCATAGTGTACCCTGAAACTGTTGTTCGCAACCTTGCGGCTCTAAAACGGGGCCTGAAACGGCCTCAGATGCCCAAAATAACGATCTGAAACAACATTCTGAGATTTTTGCTTGACCCTGCTTGTGGTGCCTCCATAGGCACTATCCAAGAGAGAGAGTGGAAGAATGGGAGAGCTTCTTACACGTTGCTTGCTTGCTCAAACCTTGCTTCTTCTCCTTCACTTTAGCCTTCAAAATCAGCCTCTCTCAGTGGCAAGGCTCTAATACCATGTCAATAATTGCGTGATGGGGAGATGTGCTTGAGCTGATATGCCAAACACACAAACACTGTATACACAAGAGGAAGCTCACTCAAGAACACAAGAAGAGAGATGGAGGCCAAAATGTTTTCTTGCTGATTTTTTCTTCTTCTTCCACACGCTATACAATGTACACAAAGTATAGATAAGATACAACATAAAGGAAAGTGGCCTTCTAAGTCAAACAGTGCATAACCGACTACACTAATTGATTGGCGCTATATCTTTGCCAGCTATAGGTAGGTGTAACAAACTAAATATATTAAGTGACGAGTCAGTGGGCATGTGAGTATCATAATGACCACCAACATGCTAAGTGTAGACATGCGGGCTCATCTAGCCAGGTGGTCCATCATCACTGTCTGCATGTGTTGAGCTTGCCATCTCAATAGTTGAAAGATTCACAAAAGTTGCACACTTGATCCCAATCAAAACAACCTATAAGTCATCTGACATTGCTCAACTCTTTATCAAAGAAGTATTTAGGCTACATGGATTGCCAAAGAGCATAATCAGTGAACCGAGACTCTAGATTCACCTCTAAGTTTTGGACTCTCCTATTCCAAGCAATTGAAACGTAGCTATGCTTCAGTATTGCTTATAATCCTCAAACTGATGGCCAAACTGAGAGGGTGAACTAGACCATTCACGAAGATATTCTAAGGTCTTGTTGTGGCAAAGAACTAAAATGGTGGATTGAACATTTACCTTTGATGGAGTTTACTTATAACACTACCTTTCAACAAACAATCAAGATGTCGCCATTCCAAGCCTTGTATGGGTAAGAATGTCATACACCTCTAAACTTCTCAGATCCCACTCTCAAAGTAGAGGCTTCTAAGGCTATTCTTGAAGAGATGGACCAACAAATCCAATTGATCTGACATGACATCCAAGCTGCTCAAGATTGAAAAAAATCCTATGAAGATCTTGAAAGATCCATAAGAACATTCAAGGAAGGTGATATGGTGTTTCTAAGGGTAAGACTCGAAAAGAGCTCATTATCATTAGGGAAATACAAAAATCTTAGTTTGAGGTACTGTGGACCATATGAAGTAATCAAAATAATGGGAAGGCAAGCCTACAAGCTTAAATTGCCACCCCATCTCAAGATTCACAATGTATTTCATATAAGCCTATTGAAACCTTATGTGTCAAACCCCGATCATGTGCTAAATGACGAACAAATAGTTATACCTACCCAAGGAATTTTGAAAATACAACCCGAGAACAAGGAAAGAACCTCTAAGAAGTCGAATTCTAAGAGAAAACCTAGCACAATGGAAGGATTATCTTGAAGAAGATGCTACGTGGATCAATGACGCAACCCTTGTGAAAGAATATGTTCAGTTTCTCTCGAGATGAGGATATCTCGATTTCTCTAAGGAGGGGAGAATGTAATGTACCCATTACTTAGTTTATTTTAATAAACAATGTGCATATACATTCCAAAGAAAATTGATTTATGTTTAATGTCCACACATGGAAAAAAATTACAGAATCTCTACAGGATTTATAGGAAGCACGATTGGTTTACTAGAATAGTTTGAAATCTCTAATATCATGTTTAGATGACTTAATTTCCACTTTAGATGGATCCAAATATATACGGTGACTTATTTTGAAAGGAATAAGTCGTCCAAGACAAAAGATCGATAAAAATAATGTGATTTACGAAAACTCTTATTTTCTTCTATTTTTGATAGATTCTCACAAATTTTCCCACGTTGGCTTATTGACCAGATGTGTTCCAATCATTTTAAGTATCTGAATGACTATATTTGAAGTTCATACGACGAAGTTATGATCCAATCAAGTTGCAAGGTAGGAAAAAACGAAAATAGTAAAAAAAAGCATAAGCTTTAAAGCTAAGCGCTAAAAAAAAGTGTTCTCTCTTTATCATCAATGATGTTATTGTCCTCTCTTTGCCCCCCCTCTCACTACTATATAAACAGGGTAGAGTGTCACGTCAAAGACACACAGACATACAACGACCCATGCAAAAGTCTCTCTACTGCTATTGACGTCACGAAGCTTTGCTGCAATTAATTGAGCCTCTCTTTCTCTCTCTCTCTCCAACCCTACACAGAAGCGCTGCCCGAACCCATCAAATCTTCTTCCATGGCTGCCAAGAGACGTCGAGATGCTGAGCGAGGTCATGCTCAGAGAGCTCCCCAACACGAGGAAGTGGTCACTGCTGCTATTGATGGAACTCAACACGATACTGAAGCACAAGAAAAAATTAACCCCGAATCCATTCAAATTGAAGAACCAGCCATCCCACAATAAATCGAGGTTGCGGCTATAAACTATATTCATGATGGATAGTCAAATAAAGATAATCAGGTTACCTAAGAAAAGGATCACGATTAGTTAGAACTTACTTAGACTTGTAAAAGCACGTTAGTATTATTGAATGCTTTTTAGGAAGGAACAGGAAATTGATGAAGGGGATAAATTCTATGCATTGCATTGACAACTGTGTTAAAATGTCGTATGGTTATGTCTGCTTTTGAATTTGTGAATGATGAATTATGGCTCTTACGATTCTAGGCTTGCAGAGCCAAACGAATTGTGGATTGTGGTGGTTTGGGACATTGGGGTCCCTAACCCAATACTCCCTTACACTTTCGGAGTGTGGAAAGACTTACCTTGGGTGGGGGTCCTACCCTCCCCAGGGAGGTAGGTGTTTTTGGTTTTTGATCACTCGAGCACTTGAGAGGGTAAAGGGTCGAGTGATAAGTGCCCTTGTTATGTAGGATGACACCCGAGGCTCACGAAAGCTTAGAGGAACTCTGAGCCAGTAAATTCCCTATTGCCACAGATGGAGTGTGATCACATACAGCCCAATCCCGAGGGATTGGAAGGTCCTATCCTAGGCTGGACCGTGTCTTTCTGTGGAAAGGGTTTTGTATCACTCTACAGAGTGATGGTGAAATAAAGTATCTGATTTTTGAATTTTTTGTTATATGCTAAAGATCGATTTTAACGACCCAGTTTAATGGGGTAATAAAAGGAAGCTGATTTTATATGTCCAAATAGTGTCGTAGTATGCTTTGCTAATTAGAAAACTAAGCAAACCCATTGAGGAAAGTGGGAGGCTTCGATCCTGACAATTGGATGCCTGTGGCTAGGTGGACTCGATAAGTTATTAGATAGAGTTGATTAAATCGTGACCCTCCCAATATTGGTAGGATTAGTTACCAGGTTTAACACCATTTTAGGGGCAAAGCTGAGATTTTATGTTATGGGTAGGGGGATCGAGTTACACTCTCCCTTGTCTCTCACTCTCTTTGAACGAAGTGCAGTGTTAACCTCACTCCTACCTTTGATTGATTACAAAGTGGTCTTTCTTAGGTGGGCATTAGATTTATGTTAGGGGTGACTTGTCCATGCTTCCCCTGTGAAGTAGAACTAAGATTCCCATGTTCAACTAAGTCCAAGGTTTTTCATGGGGAGATGAGATGGCGATGTGCATGGATATGAATTTCAGTCGACTACTAGAGGACTCCTCTGGGTCTGTTGGAGGAGGCACCTCACAATAAACCTGATATAACTTTTGCTAGAGAGCTTCAATTGATAAACTATTTTATTCAAATTGAAGCTTACTTTTCCTATTCAAATGAGGCACTTCATTTTGCAATTTTTTTTAAGAGAGAAAAATTTACTGCAATCTAAAGTTGTCTGATAGAAATTGTCTAGGACCTATCCCTATTTGAATGACATTGTGGGAAACTTGTTCATTAAATTTTAACCATGTTTAGTCATATAAATTCACTATGTAAGCTAAGAGAAGACTATAGGGCAGTAAGAGATAATTTTTGATGAAAAATCCTCAAATTTAGAATTCATTCAACTAGCTTAAGCCTTCATTTATGAGAGATTTGTAAGGTTGTTGATGAATCCTTCTAATCCAAGTGTAATCGGGTCCAAGCACCACTACCACCATAGAGTAGAGGGCAGCCATACATAGAGTCGACACAAGTGGACACTGACATCCTACTCTACAGTCAATGTCTGATGTATAGAGTTTGTTATAGTCAAAGCCATAAAAATAGACACCAACATAATCAATCAAGAAAATACCCACATGTGTATTGCTAGATGAATCTATTATAACAATCTCAACAGAGATGGAAGTAATAGTTGCAAAATACTCAAGAACAATCAATGGAGGAATAACAAAATCTCATAAACTCAAGACAACGAGTGATACGTAGACAAGGGTAGTACTAATGCCATAAATCTTGACTCAAGGCATACAAAAGAGACAACTCTACTAATGTTATAGCACTCAAGATGCAAGGGGACACACAGAAAATCTAGCAGTTGAGCTGCGATCCCTCTAATATTGTTGTAGCACTCAAGATGCTAGTGCAAGGACTGGTCAAAGGGACACATAGAAAATCTAGCAATGTTTTGATCCCTCGATCCTCTCCTAAACCTTTTTCTTGGGCAGGTCTCTTCTTTATATAGTCTATTACCTACTGCAATATTCCCTCCATCCATGTGCCATGTCAATGATCTTTAACTACTCCTACACTAGTAGACTCGTAAATGTACAGCTAGTGGCCCTTACTTTAAATGCCACTACTATTGCCACCTTTAACACAAGCACACATGGTGAATTCAAACCCATAGAATTACTCATTGATGTTGCCATGATCCTTTATGTCATGCACATCATCATGCTAGATTTGGTCTTTGTGCAGAGGTGGGATAAGGAGGGCTAAAGGAGGGATGGGAGGTAGTAAGGGGTGAGGTGGGTTGGGGTTGGGGGAGGCTAGAGGCAGGGTGTTGTTAGGCAAGGAGGTTGGGGTTGCAATGGGGGAGATGGGTTGTATTGGAGGCGGTGCTACTGCAACCAAAGATCCATCCAAATCTAAAGGGGAGACTGTGAGACATTGTGGAAGATGAGCTCGATTGTGAGCTTTTGCAAGTTGATGGCTCCAAGCCAGATTTGTTGCTAGAGCTAGTCACACTCAAATATAATCCTCGCAAGGTGGGCCTCTAATCCTTCAAGCTTGAGTTTATGCACGGACTTGACAGTCAAGAGGGTATGGATGCAATACCATCACTTGAGGGAGAGGGCTTTAGATTTGGTCAAGCAACATGTGGGGGCCTAGAGCTAGTTAATAGTGGCCAACTTCATGATATCTAGGATGGGAGTAGAGGGGTTTTCAAAGATTAGATCATCCGAACTAGGATCTCTTTCTCCTTGATCCTTGCTTGGATAATTAGGATTTTGGGACTCTCGTCCTTGATCTAGGATAAGTTCCTTCTTGACTCTAGCTTTGTGATGGAGGCAAGCACTCTCACGACATTTTAGTGGAGGGCAAGGGTTGACTGGGATGGGGAATACCCACCTTCTTCATGTCCCGGTGTAGTACCACTGTGCAGACGTAGTGTGAAAAACATGGAATGCATCATCATCTCACTTTCTTATTGATCTAGAGAGTCAATGTCATCTTATCATTAGTGCTAGTGTCCGTGAATATTGGATTTTTGGGCAAGTTTAGCCTATTTTTTATATTTTGGATGTTATTTCTTATAAATATCCTAAAAAGCTATGGAAACTTCTAGAATAGGGTGGCATGCAAAAAGCAAGTTTCTTTTTCAACTAGTTTGGGTAGATTTCATGCAGAAAGGAAGGACTTGCGAAATCATGCATGGTGTGATTATAGTTTACAGGCAGCAAACATCACTCCGAACTAGAAGAAGAAGGAGTGATCTGGAAGAATTCTGGTCATGTGTCCTAGGGTTTTATCCCCCTTTTGGAACCAAGGGTGGGATAAGGAGAGCAGGTGGAGGGGAACAATAGAGTAAAGAGAGTGTTGTCCACACATCACCTTCATGGTTTTGGTGCTAGGTGGCCAATGGGCTAGATACAAACACTTACATCACTTTTGAAAATCAACAATTGGGTTACAAAGAAAGGCATAATCATAGCAAAGAGATCAAACACCAAATCTACTCAAAGATCAATGCAAAATATATTGCTAAACTAAGGATAATACAACTATAGGCTGATATAGTCTCAACACAAGACTTTGAGAACAACTAGTGCATGACCACAAGTATTGAACAACTACAAGATATAAGACAAAGACAGTACTACTATCAGATGTAGTGACAATAGACAATACCACATAGGCTCTGCTTATTGAAAGAGAGCACTCAAGATGCCAATCAAGAGAGACAGGCAGAAGAAACTCAGGAAGGATATGGTAGTAAAGCAAGAGAACCCTTTGAAACTTGATCTCTAGGATTGTTTGAACAACAACAACAATGATTCACTCCCTTCCTTTATATAGGTCATTTCTTGTAGCAATGTTCCCTCTGTCCAAGTACCGTACTAGGTAGTTTTTATTGCTTCTACACGTGTTGGCTCCTTAATAACCTGCTGGTAGCTCTTGGCTTTAAAAGCCGCTAGTTGCTGCCAGCTTTAACAACATTTGCTTTCCTTGTAACCCATGGAGGTTTTCTTGCACCTTTGGAACATCGCTTCTTATCCTTCTCCATTTTCTCCAAATGTAATTTCAATGAAGCATTACCCTCCTCCAAGGTCAAAGTTTATTGTGTGTCCTCTGCCGTCTCTCTTTGTGCCTTGTCTTTGCATTGCTTCAATTCTTCTTCATGTTTTTGCACTTTGTTTTCGTGATCCTAAAGGACTTATTGCAATACATTTAGAGACCCTTCGGATTGTATCAAAGATTGGTGAGTGTTATATAACAATGATTGATAATATTGATGCAACTGAAGATTGCCACCTAAGCATTTGTAATAACCTAGTAGACCTTGTTCACCAACTAACAAAAGTGAGCAACAAAGAAGTGGAATTAAAAGGTGGATCTAACCTAGTGCTAGGATCATTATAGGATACAAAGAACTATCTACCCAAATATTGATATTTTTCTTTCTCTCTAAATGATATTAGAAAGTGATTATTGCATCTAGGCCATGCTTTTTATAAGTGGTCATTGTTGTAAGAGCATACTCTTATCCACTTGAATATGAAAACCCACTTTCCTCTTATGATTATTTATGTCCCTAAGTAGTTCCATTAGGACATACAATATAGGTGAGAGAATGGAGTAGAGTAAGTTTGTCATAATAATAATGATTTAGAAACATTAAGAGCAAAATAATGCATAAAAATGTTTAAATGTGTATATAATGTGGTCAAGCACCATTAGAGGTAGAAAATACCAAATTTTTAAGAAAAAAATCAACTTTTAAAGTAAAAAAGTCACTTAGGAGGAGTAGTGGGGCATAAGGAAGGTATACTTGTGCAAGGTTCTAAGAACCACTTATGAGGGTATAGAAAATTATAAACTAATTTGGAGGTTATTAATATAAAAAGGTGTATTAAAATTAGTATTTTAACTTGGAACAAGATTGGGTACCTTTTGAGGAAAAAATTTCTAATTTCTATGGGATATTTAAATTTTTCATTTTTTGGGCAAAAAATAAATCTAAGTTGCTAACATGGCACTTTTGGAAGAGTGGTTGGAGGATGAAAAATGCTAGTTACTAGGATGAAAAGAAAAGGAGAACCCCTCATTTCTAGGTGGATCCTACAACAAAAAGTTGGATGAAGCCTAAGAATGTTGGGAATCTAGGGGACAAAAGAATATGCAATGATGACCATGGAAGAGACACTAATCCAAGGTTAAGGATTCCTCTAATCAATTTCTTACAATACCCTTTTTGAGTTCATATGTTTCCTAATGCAGAGCCTGTTTGGGCTTCTTGATCCTATCCATGCATACATTAAAATAGAGCAACTAGTGGCAGTATATATGACTCATCATTCCCTCTTGGATCAAAGAGAATACTACTACCAAGATCAAAAGGGAAAGTATCAATAGGATCATAAAATTGTTCTTGCCCAAGGTCCTCATCAATATCCTCATTTGCAATAGCAACCCTAAGTGCATTTGACTCATCATTATCATGCTCTGAATCCTCAACTCTAGAATGTTGTGAATCTTGGCTTGAGCATTCTTGTAGGCACACTTGGTTGCATGATCAATTGTGTATTTCTCTCCACATTTAAAACAAAGCTCTTATTTGATTCCATGGGAATAGATTTTTGTTTGCCAAATGCTAAAGTATTTTTAAACTTTTCCCCCCTTGTTTATGATCCATTCTTGAAGGGCCAAAGCCTCTAGGTGTAAGGTAGCAAAGTGGATCTCTTGATCATCAACCCTTTGAAATACATCAAAGTAATCTTTTAATTTGGAAAGCCACTCTTCAACATCTGAGATGATTGGCCATTATACTTAGATAATATGATCTTATCTCTCATTCTTCTATCATCATGATTGGCTATCCACCATGAGGTTGATCATTATTTGTACCACTATAGCTACCATTGTTAGAGTTGTTGCTACCAAATGAGGCCTAAGGTCTAACACCTAGAATATGTACTCTAGTGGCAAAGAAACCACATCCACTTGTGTAACAAACCCCACTCAACAAGGCCTAAACTAGTCATTGCAAAGATCTTGGCATATGTGGTGAACGTGGCATCAAATTGGAGTAGCCATTGTATTTTAGCGAAATTAATTTTCTTTTTCAGTTGAGCAACCATGCTATTTAATGGTCAACATACCAGTAAACGTTGGAGGCTAGGAGGGTCAGGTTTAGTAAGGTTGATTTAGAGGTTAGTCTAAGCAATGTCCTCTAGAGGATTAGGTGATTCAAGTTGCTCAACTGGGTCTAAATGATGGGATGGGTTACTAGGGACATCAATAGCTTTGGTATTAGGATCTAGAGTCTCAAGCATGTTTCTCTTTGCTATTGTCATCTTGTTAGTTGAAATTGTATGTACATCACTTTACTTCACATCAAGTAATTCAAAAACATTCTGGGTGGTAGTAGAAGCACAGGAACGATGAGGCTTGATGTCACTTAGCCTTGGGGTAGTTCACTCACACAAGGAATCTATTTCAACAAATTTGGAAATGTTGAACCATGGACAATCCTAAGTACTTTGAGATGTATAGGGCCTACATATGTTACATCATTCATTAAAGTCCAAAGTGTCTTTCTTTACTCACCAATAATCATTAGATGGCTACCATACCATGCAGCTAAACCTTGACTTGAATACTATTTTCTTTCAAAATCACTTCATCCTTTATCTTTCTTAGCTAATGCTACAACTTCCTTCTTGCTTACTTGACACAAACCGGGTGAAACATAAGAATTAAGCAATGCTTCTCTTGCTCTACCTTGGTTAGTTTCTTCATGACTTCTTATAGGACTACTGGGACAACATCAATAGATTTGTGATTGCTCTAACCATGTCAAATGCATTTCTACAAGCTTCTCATTATCAATGCTCTAAATTCCAATATTAGCATAAACATGTGTACCAATGAACGAAGTTAATAAGGTTTCATCTAGTATCATGGATCTCATAACCTTGGATTGATTCTTTTGTTATCCCATAGTTTGTAAAGCCTGCATGAGAGATCTCTTAATTAGCTTTAAATTTATTGGAGTTTCTAGATGAGAAGAACAAGACTTACGAATAATTGGATTCACTGTGCTGTTTGGGCTAGATTTAGTATTTGGTTGTGAGGTTGAAGTACTAGAGACTTGTTCCTTAGTTGAAGTGATAGGCTGCTCGGTCACAACAGCTGAATACTATGACTCTTTGGGTTCCACCTTAGAATTGGAAGTAATAGTTTCCAATGCAATGGATTTTTGAATCTTGTTTATCAGAGATGACTGTGCATTAGGATCCTTGGATCGATGGGAAGTAATCTTGGTGTGAAAATTTTCAACTATGTGCTCGACAATACTCTTAGAGGGAGATAGTTGATCCTTTGATGTTTACTTAGCTATCCCTTGTGGATCCTTTTCCTTTGATTGAGAAACTAAACTGGGCTATTGTTATTGGATTCTATGCTTGGGTTTAGGTGACAACAATTCTTTTAGTTTGGGATATGTTGGCTACAGTCAACACTTGATGACTCTATCTTCTCCTTCTTTGGACTTTCCATGTCAACATGAGTAGTATTATGAGGAAGTGGCTACTTAGTCTCTTTTGCTTGACTCACAAAATTCTGAAATAGTGTGGGTTCCTCTTGTGGCTGAACAATTGCCTCAAGCAATTGCACTTTAGAAGGTATCACAAGAACTACTTTTTAGTTTTTGACTTGTCCTTTTTATCTCCTTGAGTATTTGGTTCCTTGACATAGATCTATGTTTGGGTTTCTTTCTCTTTCAATTAGATTTTGATGGAACTTGAGCTATGGTCAATGGACATGGATTTGCGGGTAGTTTAGACCACCAAATCCAATAATTTCTTACATAAAACCCTTAAGGAGGTAGTTTAGGAAGCCATCATGGCATGAGCACAAAATTGTGCTAATTCTCCATCAATACATGCAAGGATATGCCTTAGATCTTGTCTTTTTTTAGATGGTGCTCTTTCTAACAGCTTGAGAATCTATTGCAGGGTTTCTAACAACTTTGGTCTTTCCTTGGATTCCAGAAGGATTATTACTGATTGGTTTCTTCTCACGTAGAATGAGCTATTCCCTTAGACCTCTCTGGCTATCCTCGTTAGATTTTTTATCTAACTCTAAGACAAGTTGTTTGCCTTTCCATGGAGAAGAGACAAGATTTACTTTGCAGAAAGTAGTGAAAATCTCAACTTCTAGTAAGCTTAGCTCTATTCGATATGCTTCATAGTCCACATCACATTTGGTTGCACACTTGAAAGGTCTTCTGAGTAGGACTTCATTGCCCATATCTTCTTGGTTTGGAAGCACATAGAAAATGATGGGTATGCTCTCAATCTCTATATTTAGAAGTATCTTGCATTGTTCTAGGAGGAGATACAGTCCTCCACATGGTTGGATGGATGTATCGGTTGAAATGAGTTTAGGCTATCCATCAATCTTAGTCCATACATCATAGGTTGGGATGTTCTAAGATGAATATTCATCCTATGAGAGCATCAATGATGAACTCTCACTTGGAAATTAGTTTGACCCTAAGGTATGCAAGAGATGTTGGCTCTTCTTCTTTTGGGTCAATGTTGTCTGAGGCTTGGACGTTTTGAATATGAGGCTATGCATACTTGGTTAGGGTGCAACAAGAAACCTTGCATGTTGGACAATCATGATACATGTTAGTGATGCTGCACTCAATGCATCTTATATTAGTCTTTGTGAATGTGTCTATCCCCATCCAATTTGCTAGCTCTATGGCCTCGACTCTAGAGTTGTTAGCTCAATCATCTTGTCAATAGGTAGTTGGATGGGAATGTACCCTCTTAGTTGACTCATATAGGCGATCCATAGTTAAGCACACCAACCAAGTATAAGGCTCTTAATAGCCACATCAAAATCTTTGTGACTCTTCTTGCTAAGCTAAGGTCTTTTATGGCATTGCATGTGCTTTTACTATTTTAAATCTCTAGAATTATCAACTCTTCTAGGGTCTCTCAACTTGTTTCTTGGGGTGCCTATCCTTCAAATGTATCTCAATGGTATATACTTCAAATGCTTGATTTCAAAACATGCAAGCTCTCAAGGAGCTTTCTAACACTTTGATTTCAAAATTCATAACAGTGAGTTGTGCAAAACTAGGCTTTCCTTCTTTTCAAAAGCAAGGTACACTTGTGCAAGCAATACCACATGTATCACAGTCAACAAGCTATTAGTTTGTCACAATGCAAGGACAAGATGCCTAGATGTAATGAGATGTGTTTGATGTTGGGCAAGGATGGACAAGTGCATGCATGGAATTGGGTGTGTATGGGGATAGTGTGTGTGCAGAGGTGGTGTATTGTGGAAGTGCCTAAGGTGAAAGTGAGTGCAAAGGCTTGGGTAGAAGCACAAGGCTAATGTAGAAGTCCAAGGTGAGGGAAGGATTAGGCTAAGGTAGAAATCCTAGGATAATGTAGAAGTGAGCAAGGTGTAGAAGTAAGTGCATAGAAGAGGGTGTGAAGAAGTACTTAAATAGAAGTGGATAAGTAGTATTGGGTAAGTGGAAGCGAATAGCTAGAAGTGAGTGCCTAGGTGAGAATGAACTTGGCAAAATTGACCTTAGTGGAAGTGAACTGGTAGATGCCTTTGGTAAAATTGACTTTGGTTGAAATGAACTTGGCAAAAGTGACCTTAGTTGAAATGAATTACAGAGTGGAATTGATCTTGTGTCGAAAGTGAATGTAGTGGAAGTGAAGTTAGGAAAAGTGCACATGGTGGAAGCGAACTAGGTGTGGTGGAAATTATTTCGGCCCTAGTTTGGTGGAATTGATCTTGGTCTAGTGAAAGTGAACTTCTAGGGTGGAAGTAAATTTCTCAGTGGAAATGATCTTAGTGGAAGTAAACTTTTAGGTGAGAGTAATCTAATGTGAAAGAGAATTTCTTTGTGGAACTAAACTTTGCGGATGTGGAAGTGACTTCCTTGGTGGAAGTGGAAGTGAATTTGTGGTGGAAGTGGATTAATTTTTGGGGGAAGTAAACTTGGTGGAGATGAATTCTAGGGTGGAAGTGATCTTGTAGTAGAAGTGAACATGTGGTGAAAGTGAATTTAGTGGAAGTAAAGCTAGTGAAATAGAATTCCTTGGTGGAAGTAAATTTGGTAAAAACGAACTTGTGGTGGAAGTGAATTTAGCGGAAGTGAAGTTGATGGAAGTGAATTCCTTGGTAGAAGTAAATTTGGTGGAAATAATCTTATGGTGGAAATGAACTTGTGATGCAAGTGAATTTAGTGGAAGGAAAGTTGGTGGAAGTGAATTCCTTGGTCTAAGTGAATTTGATGAGAAAGTGATACAGTGGGGACTTGGTGGAAGTGATGTTTGTGGAAGGGAATTTGGTGAAAGTAAACTTGGTTTTAGTTGAGTGCCTAGTGTGAGAGTGAGATGGTGGGTCCTAGGTTGATTATGAGAGTAGGTATAATGTGCGATAAGGGGGTCTTAATTGAGGTTAAATAAATTACGAGGGCCAAAAGCAATCAACTAACTTAACTTATGGCAATAAGCAACACCAAACCAAAACTCAAATCACAAGGCAAATGGCCTTCCAAATGTAAGAGAAGGAGAAAGGGCAACAAGATAAAGAGAAAGAGAAGGAGCATGCTCAACAAACTTAGTTCTCTATATGACAAACTTGCTGCTCAAATTAAAAAATAGGTGGAATCCCAAATGAAAGAAAAGTAGAAGGAAAAGGAGCCACAAATTATTTTAGCTAAAGTGCTAGGGTGATTAGTTAAATGAAAATCCTAATCCTTTGAGTATCCTAGGAAAGATTCTCCATACCACCTATGAGATAGGTGAGGCTTCACATAAAGGAAATAATTTTTTGGGTAAGATATAAGTTGCTTCTAAATAACATCCCACTTACAAACACAATGAACACCTCTATTGCAAAAGCCTATTGGTTTAAGAAGAATATACAAATACCCTTCCTCGCAAGCAATTGTAATCATGTTGACTTATTCTCTCTTGCACTTTTATGACAAAAAAATCAAAGATCAATCAATACTTGATGAGCTTGAGTATAATTGCAATTCCTCGAGTCCATTCTTAGAGAAGCAGTTTTCTCATCACCTTGAGCTTGCTCGTGATGGTGATCATCTTATGACAATGGTAGAGCTACAGTATATAGTCTATACACTGCATCGATTTGATCTAGCTTATTATGAGAATTTCTTTCATTCTATCATCCTCTCTTAGAATTTGTCATTGCCACAAAAATGGAAATATCACCCATTCCTTCATAAGATTTTGATTGTGGAGGAGATAAACATTGCCAATCCCTTTGTAGGCTCATCCTTGCTTAATTATTTGATTACTTACATTTATGGACTTGCTACAAAACCAACTAACCTGGATGCTTTTACTTACTTGGAATACAATCTAAACTTCTATGATTTGTGGATCCCAAAAACTACAAAATACTAACCCTTGTATATAACTTATCTTACTTTTCTTGTATATAGTTATATGTTTTGTTGCATTGACAAGAGTCAAAGCCCTTCAAATTTTGAAACAATGCTACATCTTATGTGAGGGAAAGATCCAATGTACAAAATCTAACTTTTGTTTTAGGTATAGTGGCACATAAAGTAACAAACTTGTCATTAAATCTTTCTAGTATATTTTGCCTTTGATCCCATTACATGGATCCTCTCAAAGTCTCACCAAGTGAATGGAGGCAAATAATATTTAACACAACAATGCCATGCACTTCATTTTTCAATTCAACATCATCAATAATAGAGTCTTTATTTGAAGATTCAAAGATATGGAAACATCATAATAAGAAGATCATCAAAGAGACTGTAACAAAAGACAAATACATCAAATATCCATTGATACCAACCTTCCAAATTCTTTGTCCACTAGCACATACTTTCACTACAAACATCTACTGGTCATCTACTTCTACAGGAGGAATTTGAAAATTGCTTCATCCACCTACATTCAAATATTTATCAATAAGAATAAGTTCTTCTTCAACAACAATTTCATCAACAATGTGGCAATGTGCTTCCAATGTCTAGGCTCAGTCTCTCAACTTCATTGTATGCACCTCACTGCATTATCCCTCTTGTGAGCGAAGTTTTCTATTCTCAATCAACCTTTTAATCTCTTCTTCTTCCATTTTAACATTGAAAAACTACCTACCAAGTTGTAAAAAGACTACTACTATGCCAGAAAAGAAGAGTTAAAGAAAAAAAGAGAACAAAACAAACAATGAAAAAAAGAGAAAGATAACAAGAGAGAAAAAAAAGGAAGAGGTATGCACTCACATATGCACTCCACTATACCTAGGGGTCCTCAAGTTGGATGCATGCGTTGTGAACCTAGTTGGTTGGCTCCATCTCTAATCCCCTAGCCCTTTTCCTATTTTTCCTCACATTTTCTTAGGACACATCATGATCAAGACATACCTACAGAGTCTCAGCTTACCTAGGTTTGACCTATCTCCTTGAGTCAATTGCAAATTTTCCCTTTTCACTTCATTCATCTTAATGCAAGAAAGTCACTAAAGCTAGTTGGAAACAATGCTTCATGCAACAATATCAAAATTGCATGTGCTACTATATGTGGTTGATTCAATGGAGCCACATGTTCTTCAAGAGCTTAGTAGATTGGACTTTAGCTCCTATCCATCCCATATTAGTGTTTTCCATATCTTCACCCACCATCAACAACTTCCTTTTCCCTTGGCAAAAATTACAATTTGTCCCACCTTCATCATGAGTTTAAGCTCCCATGCTTCATCAGCCATGATAAATAGAAGAACCCATTGAGTAGTATTCTAACTAAGTATTTGACTATGTAAGCATGTGCACTCACATAATATTTCCACCATATTATATTTAGGATTTTGGATCCTCAATGTGGGTCAATACTTTAGGCTTGCTAGCCCATCTCCACCGAGGCCAACAATATCATATGTCATGTGCACAAATTGAAAAGTAGTACTCTCCCGTAAGTAGTGAATGCATGTGAGGGTTTACTTTGCAAGTTCCAAAGTCATGGATAATCAATCACCCTCACCTCTACTTCAATGTTGAATCTCTTGTCTTTTTTCAATACCAGCTCATTCCTAATGACCATTCAAGTTCTCCCCATTTGAAGTATTAGTAGTCAAGTGTATTTTTTGCAACGCCATCTTCTATTCACTCTGTCGCTCACAACATTGTCACCATTCACCATGTCTCACATATTTTTGGACATAATCTATAACATCAACAAGAGTATCATCTCCTCTAGTACTAATTCTTTATCCATAGACATATCACTCATATCATTTATGATTCTTCAACAACAACATTCTTTTTTCCTCCATCAAGACTATTTCAACATTTCATGTCTATCTTATATGCAAGTGCTATGCGACTGGTACTTGTCTCAAAGGGCAATAATGTTAATAGTATTTTTTGAAGGAGGATAAAGTTAGAGAAGATTGAAGCACAAGTTCCATACATTATTTTTGGAAGGATATTATTTTTCAAACCTTCAGTGTATTATTTTTGGACACTTCGGTTATTTGTGGTACTTCACAGACATGTTAATAGGTTGTATTATTTTATGAAAGTCGGGCTCACTCCCATGTACATTGCATGTATCTCCCGCATCATATTTGTCACACCTATAACTACTGCGTGAGTTGCATATATAGATTTGTGACTAAAATGCCATAGGCTAGGTCTATTAATGATAAATCGTGTTTCAAGGAATGGCCTAGAGCTCACAAAGTGGGTAAGATGCCCATAGGAGGGTGTAAACCCTATTTCATAGTTGTGGAAACCCTAAAACTCAAAAGAGACACAAACTAGAATTCAGAGGGTTGAAAATTCTAAAATGCAAAAGGGAAGCAAATTGTAAACTGCTAATGGGAGGGCACCCTAGAGAAGTGGAGCGATCGTAAACCTACTCTTCATGTACATAAGGGCGAGAGGTCTTGACACTTATATTTACCATTTTGGTGCATCGATGTTGTGGAAGGTTTGTTAGTGCAATTACTCAATACTTCTATTCTATCATCTTGCTTTCATTGTTGAGAGTGAGAGAGAGAGTAAGAGTGAGTGAGAGGTGTGTTGAGGGAGGGACTAAGAAAAATCGAAGCTCTACATCTTCATCTTGCTTTTCTTCTTCTTCTTCCCACTCATAGTAAGAGGGTTGAGTTTGGAGTTATATATAAGGTTGTAAGATTGTGAGAGAGTGAGGGATCAGGTGAGGTGAATTTATTCTTCATCTTTTGTTTCTCCTTCTTCTTCTCCATCTTTTTCACTTATTATTGCTGTGCTCAAGAGTGGATGTGAGGGAGCGATGGCATTGGATCATGTTTCTTAGCGTCTTGTTTTCTTTCTTTCTTGGGATAGAGAGAGGGATACATAGGTAGTTAGAGCAAAGTGTTGAGAGATTGTTGTTGGAGCGAGTTGCAACTTTCGAAACAATAGAAGTCCATACCATGTCCTAACTATTGTGCGTTTAGCCTACCAATCACACATTTCTATGCAAATTTTAGAGGATCAAGTTAAATTTAGAGTTTCGGGAGTTAGAGGAAGCCTAAACCTGAGCCACTTTTTGCAAGAAGACTTTTTCTCTCTTCTTCTTCCCAAGTTGCCATGGATTCTTAGCCTAGAATCTCTTCATATCTCTTATCCTTCTCCTCCAAGATATCAAAGGTATTCATCCATGGGTTCTTGGTATCACAAGCTTCATATTGAGGACATAAGACTGACCAAGTTCGATGAGCTATAGCCTCCAAATAGCCCCCCAAAATTTATGGTGCATTTTGCACTACTGCTCATGGCCTCTTCTAGCTCTACCCCCAATGCTTTCCTCCTTCCTAGGACCATTCTTAGCCATTAACGGTAAGTTTGAAGCATAATGGAGTCTTCCTTCTCAGCTTTTAACATGATTAAGCTTTCTTAATTCATTGGATTGTAAAGGTTGCATTATCCATTAGATGAGCCCACTATCTAATTACATCCATGCATTAAGGAGGATCAAATTGTATTGAGAAAATTTATGCAACCATGTGTTTACTGATTATCCCTGATCACCTTGAGTCATTATAAAACCTCTAATCATAGATCCTGTAACTTGATGTGCTCATAGAGTAAGAGTACTCAAAAAGTTGTAAAAAGGGTAAGTTGACATTCAGTGAGTCACTCGAGACTAACAAGGTAATCCCTATCCAAACCACTCAATTGTTTATTCCATGCATCTCACAAAAAGTCCAAAGCTTATTTCGTATCAAATGCATTTCATGCTAGTTACTTAATTAAAAATATTCTATCATGTATACTCTAGTTGAGGAAAATGCACATGCTAGGTGTGGTGGTAAGCCAAAAGAGAGGTGATCTTTCCTTTTGGAATAACCTCAATGGAGGGGGAGGGGGGCATCACCTCAGTGTGAACACTCAAAATGATCCAATTGTTTGAAGATAAGCTTAAAATAAGCTTAAAAGGGCTTAAACCCATGAAAATGCACATGCTTAAAATTTGGGGGGGGGGGGGGGGGGGGGGGGGGGGGGGGGGGGCGGTCCTCTCAATTTTTTGGTGGCCCCAATTTTAAAAAATGCATTTTGTACCCTTTGGAATCAAGAGACATCCTCTAGGGGGTGACATCTCTCTTTTCTTCCCCTTCAATCACAAGAAACCATGCAAAGAATGATGGAGTACTTAAAAAGTTTAAAAATCAGACTTTCTCTCTCCTCCAATGGATTGTTCATGCATGAATTATCTAGAGAAGGTCGGAATGAAGATCTTAGTTGAACGAGATTGATATGAGAGCATGCTGAAGTTGAGGAGTAATGAACAAGTCTATTTGTAGACCAATGGTGAGTTTGATCACTATCCATAAAATCAATTCTTGAGACCTGAAACCTGAAAAATGGTAGTAAGCCTCTTTTAAATAGAAATTTGAACCTTTGATTCATTTAATGGTGCAAATCTTATTCATTTGTGATGAATCTTTGTTTAAAGCTTGGTTGTGATGTGCTTGAGGGCTCTGAAAGAAGCATAAAATGTAGAGCGCGTGTCCATGTGTGTGAGTTATTAATTTTTGAAACCTCAAAATGCATGTTTTAAGTGGAAAAATGATGTTTTCTTGGTTTCAGAGGGTGATCAAAGCATGTTCCTATGGGATCAAAACAGATGAGTTGATGGAGTAGAGTGTGAATTAAATTTTTGAATTAGAAAAATAAAAAATATAGCATTTAATATAAAGAAAAAAACCCAAAAATATGGTTTTGGAACAAGAAAAATAGAGAAAAATGATTTTTGCATCCAAAAAATTATGAAAAATTAGAATTATGTTTGTGCAAGTATAACAAAGGTAAAGCATGAGGATCGCCCCTGTTTGTATGTCATAGTGCTTGTTTATCACTTTGTACATAAAGAAAATTTACATGAAATATCCTTTTAACATACCCACATCGAATGTAAAATCATAAACGATTAGGGGGAAGGGGATCGTGGGAGTTAAGTATCAATTGAATTTTGATTTTTTGCATATTTTAGCATATTGGATTCATTTGATTTGAGTCTTAAAAAGGGTAGTAGTACGGGTTAGTCCGGTGATACCTTAGCAATGAAGCAGTACGTTATAGTGAAATCATGAAAAGACAATTTCTATGTGACTAGCCAAAGAGCAAGCCACTTTCAGCCTGGTTTCCAAGCCAACTCCTAAAATTTGTTGCAATAGATAGGTGATATTTGTCACTAACTTCCATAACTTTGTCTAGCCTTCCAGGTATTTCTAATACTTTTATTATTGTTAGTAGTCCAACTAATAACGTACAACATCCAAGAACTAAGTAGGGCCACTCAATTCTTTTTATTTTCCTTTTAGTTATGACTCACGGCTAGGTCTCTAGATTAAGCACTAAAATTCTAATCCTAGGATAACTATGGTTTCCCCCCCATCTTTTAGGAGGGGCTCCTCATAAGTTACTCCGACTATACTTGTGGCGGTTTATCCACCAGGAATTTGTTTGACTTTAGGAAGACCGATTTCAGAATTAGATCCAATGGATCTATGGGTATATCTCCCTTTAAGTTCCTTTTTAATTGTTCTCTTACCCACCTTTAATGTAATTAGTTCATTCTATTTAGTAGCAAACATTCAAAGAAATCAACTAACATTTCGAAAATCTATAATTCTTATTTCTCCTTTTTAAAATGCAACCCCTCTCCACATTATGCAATTCATCATTGCTCTTAACTATTTAAGTAATTAGTTTATTTCATTTTTGGATAGTAGGGTCCTTCCTTCTTCTCTTTAAACTAAACCACAAACAGGATCAAAACAAGTTCCTTCCATCCTCTTGCACGTGCACATATACAGTTCATTTTAAATCGAATATTCCCCCTTAATTAATAATTTGCTCAAGTGAGCCTCCACTCTTATATTTATATAAATAACATGTAAAATTCTAGCATAGATGCTGAGGCTTTCCCTCATGCCATCATGTTAACCAATTGTAGATTTTAGTTTTATTTATGAATTTTTATATCTAATCTTTTCATTGTTGTAATTTGTTTCATATTGATTATGCTTGATAAATCATAACAATTTTGTCAATATTAGTATTGAATAGAGAATGCTCATACACTTCCCTTATCCCTATATGACACAAATTCATCGTAGTGCATATATTCTTATCTTGTATAAAATCATTAAATGCAAGGTTATCATGTAAATATTTCCCAAGAAAATGTATTAGGTGTTAATTTTATTTCTCTAAAGTTTAGAAAATTCATTAAAAAGCAGAAATGATATTCTTAACTTCTCCATGAACTATCATAACTTTCCAATGTAAAAATAAAATTTTCTATCAATACAAACTCTTATTTTTACTTAACATAAACATTTGTTGAATTTTAAAAAAATAGACCTTCTTTGAAAATTCTCAAAAAAATCAACTTACTTTTCATGGTATGAAATTTATTATAAAAATATCAAATTTGATAAATATTTACTCATAAGGTTTACTATAATTTTTATACGCAATTTTAAAATAAGTTTCAAATATTTTTAAATACTTTCTATTTTTGTAAATTAAATCAAAGATCAGTAAATATCAACACCCATCCAAAGTGAGAAATCAAGCTCTGAAGCATTGTGTGAAAATTTTAAACTGAGAAAATTTGAATGTTATGCTGTTTATTTTTGTTAAATGAAATGAGACACTTACTTGGTAATATGCAAATTGTAATCATGTATTTGGGGTTCGTGTCTTCGCTGTCCAACAAAGAAAATCTAGCTATCCTCACTTTGAATTAGCATTAAAATCAATTTCTTTCAATTCTATGATGCTCATGTTCCCACTCGAACCATTGCATCCAATGCTTAAATAAACTTGGCTTTATTCGTATATTTTAATTAACCTTTCCTACGAAACGCTAAAGAAGGTTGACTTAAATAGTCTCCTTCTTTGTTATTGTATTTCCATTGCCACATAAGAATATTTTGATGGAACAAAATGAGAGATTAGAGCGATGATGATTCTAATCGAGATGATGGCCAGATCAAATTTATAGGGATATTAATGAAGAGGATGATGATGTTTTTTGGGTGGGAAAGGCATCAACGATGAAGATGGCGACTTGAAGCATGATGATTATGAGGATTTGAGAAGCAAAGAAGAAACAAAAACTGATTAATTCCCACAATGGATCAGCCTTTCCATTTTACTTCCCCTGGCATCGACTCGAAATCTTCCTCTCCCTTCATCCGTAGATAGGAGCACCCCCCTCTCTCCACCGCCCATCAGGTCCTGAATTCTCACGGCCCCAACTTAGACTCAAGGATCGATAATACCATATGATTTATCAAAATGGCGATCCCATTGATGACGACTCATGCTCTCTCTCTCCTCATTCTCTAGCAAGCATGCTAAAGATGGTGCCCCTCCTCTTCCACGGCGGCCGGTATGCTCAAAATCATGCCTCCTCTCCTCCTCTCTCCCACAAAAAAATTGGCGGCCCCCATCATCCTCATGGCCAAGATCATGACGCCTTCTTGCGTCATGTTTTTTCAACGACCACCTTCAATTTTTAATTAAAATTAAACTCCTAATAACCATCAACCTCCTGACGTGTAATCTCATTAAACTTTCAAATTTTCCCTCTAAAATTATACCCTTTTTTGAACCATTAAAATCCTTCTTTCGAATATCTAATGTTTATGAGATATATTCTAAGGGTGCTCCTACTATAACTTTCTCCATCACAGACATTCCCCCCCTACAAACTCTAGAGAAGATAAAGATAACCATCCTGATCTGGACTTATGTATCCATGCCGGAAGAGGAAATCTAAGACTACAACGCCACAATTGGGCTTGTATAGACTGCTGGTTTGAAGAATCTTTTTCATTTCCTGTATTGGCAACAATAATAAACTCTTTACTTCTCCATCTTAGTTTCAGAGCTCAAAATCTAGATTGCAACTACCTCGTATAGATCCGCTCCCTATATTATCTACAATTTTCCATTAACTTTAAGATTCTCTCAAGCATGACATGCAAGATTCAAACTATTATTGCTCTTATCTACCCCAATTACCTTGCAATCTTATACTTATTAGGTGTGGAAGTCGAAAGCATAATTGTCAATCTACCCAATTGTCCATTCTTCAGTGTCAGTGATTGGCAGCAAGTATAAAATGACTAGAAGGACCAAGACTATCCCCAATACTCCTAAGGTTATATCATTGAATCTTCCTATATCATAAGGGTCATTGTACTATCCTACTTTCCTCGCCAGACTATGAAGATCATCCTCCAAATACAACAACTACGAACACCGCATCTACATTAAATTAATGTAAAAAGATGGTAATAGTATCTCAGATGTGTACACTTTTGTTAAATTTTTTTGGCAATTATTAACATGTTTGAGCACATATGTTATTCACTTTGCATCTACATGGTATCAAGAGAATTATCTCGTGAATGCATAGCACTTCATTTCAAATGATTGACCCACATTGAGTGTGAGGACCCCTTGAGCTATAGGTCTAAGTGTTATTGTTTTCTTTGGGGATTGATGTGGTAAGGATTATCTTATCTCTTAGAACATTTTATCAAAAGAGAGGACTACGTTGCGCATGTGCTATATGTTGAAATGGTACATAGTGGAGCTAATCCTATGGTGTAAGAGAGCCATAGTGAAGCCACAGGGATAAGCTAGGGATGCTCCCTTTATTTGTGCTATGAGGTGCTAGTCACCGATATGTTTGGATATTCCTTTTCTTGGAGTCACCGAGAAGGATATTACATTGGACTACAATCTAACTACAATCTAGAGATAGTATCTACAAATGCGGGTTCTTTGATAAATTAGTTCATAGTGTCTATACACTCCTAGCCATGAGGCCGTGGGGTTCTTTAGGTGTGTATAAAAGGCTCATTTGGCTAAAGTCCTAAAGCCAGTGTCATGCCCATTTTTTGTCTCAACAGCTGGTGCATTTGTTACTGTGAGAGCTACTAATAAGTAGCGGTTTTTGAATCTTGGTTAATTAGGGACTAGTTAGTTGGTTTATGCCAAAGAGCATCAAGATTGACCCATTATTTTCCAATAAACACTATCAAGATGAGATCCAAAAATAGAAAAGAGCCAAAAGGGCTAGATAGTAGGTAGAAATTCTTAGGAGGTATTCCCCTCAACGTAGGGGTCCAATACCCCTATGAGGAAGAGGTCATAGTAACCCTAGTGCTTGGGGGTTCACTATATATATATTCTCTGTATAATGTGCGTTCATGGCCTATTTATAAATATTCTAATCTGTGAATTTTTCTTGAATAAAAAACAACCCTTTTCTATTCAATTTATAAGTAACCCCTTTCTATGACACCCTTCTGTATGTAAAAAATTTATAAAAATGGTGTTTTAAAAATCCATTATTTTGAACTCATGTTATATATACATATATTTATGAGTGACCCCCCCCCCCCTCGCTCTCGAGCCCTAGTACCACAAAGAGTTCATTAGGAGGAGGAGGAAGCTCTAGTTCTCCCCTTCTCCTAGTAAGTCAACCCACTTCAAGTGGGGTTATAGTCACACTATTACAAACTCCTATAGCAAATCTGGTTATCATTTTGGCACAACCTATTGCAATTCGTGCAGGAATGCCGGATTTTCTAGCCTTAGGTCTCCCTCTACTCATCTTTAAAGGGTTAGTGGAGGAGGATGCAAAGCTTCGTATGAGTGAGTTTTAGAAACTCATTATTGAATTCAAGATGAAGAATATCTCATGATATTCTTTAACATGACCCTAAAAGGGAAGACTACAATGTGGTATCACGGCTTAGAAGCTAGTACCATAACCATTATCAATTTATTCTTTGTAGCCTTTTGAAGGGAAATTTACCCCTGAGAGAGGTGGTTAATATTGGCTACATGTGCCGAATGTGACACATCAAGAGTCCCATGAAAATACATGAGCATATGCCAAGAATGTGAAGGAGGTCTTACGCAAATTGCAAGCCACCTACTGCCTAACCGCAATATTTCTTGCATGGATTGGACTTCAATATTCAAGTGCAATTGAGTAGTGTCCCTCTAGCAGATATAGATACTATTATAACCTAAGTAGAGAAGGTAGAGCCTCACTTACAAAGCGGCATACACATTGAGGGTAAATCAAAATTTGAGCCTTAATCTTCGAAATAATTTGGGATTGGTTAGTGGAGATGAAGGTGCGATCAATACGCCTATGTTGCAAAATGTTTCCTTTTGTTGTTAGCTTCTCCAAATGCACTTAAGCTAGCAGTGAGACAAAGAGATCCTTTTGTAAACCGAGGGTTAGTCTAGGTAGCAACCCCTTTACAAGTTGTGCAACCTAGTGAGATGTAGCTCTTGAAGCCATTAGTTATGAGCCCTTTGCATCAAACATTGTAGAGGAACTAAAAGATATAATGAAACATTATATAAATATAATCACTGAGAAATTTCACCAGATAGTTGTAGATGTTAATTTTTTGAAGCACTATCAAAATATGATGGGTATTAGAAAGCTCGATGATGGGGGCCCATCACAATTCAGTTGTAAGTGGTGTGGTGGGTAGCATTTCCCTCCTAATTATCCTAATGTCAAATGCGATATATGGGGGAAGCCTGGTCATTTAGCCACTACTTGTTGGAGTAGGGTTAGTTCTCTGGAGCAAGGTAGTTAGTAGCCTAGGCCTATGAACCATCATGTGGATAATGAGAATACTAAACGAGGGGGCCCTAAGAAAATTTTGCAAAGGGAAAAAGCCACACTCGAGGAAATGCCCAATTGGGTAAGCCTAGTTGAAACTTTGCTAATCAATGAGAGTTTATCTCCTAACAATGTTAAGGTAGCAGCTAGGGGTCAGAAACTAAAAGACAATGCGAAACACAACCCTAGATCTAGATGTATTACATTAGCATCATGAATCCTATCCTTTGTCTCTATTGGCTCATCCAAACATACGTAGTAAACCTCCTTAGTAGTTAAATTCCCTTCAGAATCACTAGAACTTGATGTTCCAAATATAGCTGAGGTTCCCTTGCACATTCAAAAATTGATCAACCAGTTGGGATATCCACCAAACAATCGGAATCTAATATCCATGGACGTCCAAGCAACAACTAATAGCTTGGACTCATAGTAAGTTGAATAACATGGAAGTCAAGGATGCACTCAATATTAGCAACCGTCACATGCACTTGTGTTACCATTCAATCTGATTGTCTTAGGCTATCATTAGCCATTTTTAAAACCATCATGATATCCTTTTGGATTGGTAGGCACAACCTCTCCAATAAATCCATACTCATAATGTTATGGATGGAGCTAGGGTCCACCACTGCATTGTCTATCAAGATTCCATCGACATATTTCTGCACCTTAGGGTAGTTCTTCTCTACATGATCCCACCATTCAGTACCCGCTCAATGGACACTAAAAGGATCTATGACATAACCCATTTTTTAGATTTTCTTGAACTCCTTATATGAAGGTTCGGTGACAGTTGGAGTAGTTGTAGTAGATCCACATTCGGTTTGACTTCACATAGCATGTTCGCTAAGTGAAACTCACAGAAGTTTGCCACTACTCTCTTCCCCATGATGCCCACCACATTAAACTCGGCACTATGTTATCTATTGAAGAGTGTGTAGATTTTTTGGCACTCCTATAGGAGTTCAAGGATATATTTTCATGGAGTTATAATGAACTAAAGGGTCCCCCCCCCTTTATTTCCATGCATACGATCCCATTGAAAGAAGATAGTAAGCCAATGAGGCAAAACGTTAAACGTATGCCTTTTGAGCTGAGAGAGTCTCTTTTTGATAAATTGATCCATTTAAGGAAGGCTGATTTGATCTTTCCCATTGAACACATAGAATGGTACTCACCAATGGTAATAAGAAAGAAAAAGAACAATCAAATCAGCCTATCAATTGATTTTAAGGAAAGGAACAGGCAGATGGTGAATAACTATTATCCTCTACCCTTTATCGATCAAATTTTAGATCATCAGCTAGTAGAGCAAGAGATATACTCTTTTATGGATTATTTCACGGGTTATAATCATATGTCCATACCTGAAGAGGATAAGTTAAAGATGATGTTCATTACAATTTTTGGTACTTTTTCATACCATATAATGGCTTTTGGCCTATGTAATACTCTTGGATCTTGGCAAAGAATGGCTAATAAGATATTTGCTAATATATTCCTTGAAGAGCTCAAGGTCTTCATAGATGATTTGGGGCCAACTACCACGACATGTCATATAATTGATTGTTCTACGTACATTATTTGAGTGTTGTCATGAGTATTGCATAGCATTGAGTCCTCGAAAGTGTGTATCCAGGGTGCCTTATGGTTTACTATTGGATCATGTTGTGAGTGGAACTAGTATTTTGCCACTGACCTTGAAAAAGTGGTTGTTATTCCAGCCCTAAGTCCACCCACTTGCCCTAGGGAAATTCATAGTTTTGTTTCATCCATGGGATACTATCATCGATTCATCAATACATTGGATGAATGGTCATTACCCTCGATGAATCTTTTATTTCACAACCATGTTTTTGAATGGATAGAAGCATGCAAAGTGGCATTTAAAGATGCTAAAATGGAATTATTCAAAGCACTAGTTTTAAAAGCTCTAAAAAGGGGTGAGGGTTTTTATATATTCATGATGGCGATAAGGCGTAGTATTAGTTGCTATCTCTCCCAAATTTGGGAGGCACAAGTTTATCATCCTATTGCATTTGCAAAAGCTGAAAGTTGAGAATTTGAGAGCTTTGTTACAACCATTTGGAGAAGATTTTTGCTTGGCTATAGTGTTCACTACCAAGAAGTTCAAACACTATATTCTTTATGAGAAGGTGGTGTTCTTCAACAAGGCAAAGGGATTGTGCTTTTACTAAATAAGCTTTAATCCCTTGATTACCTAGTTAAGTGCTTGATCTCTTTGAAAATGTTTGATTATGAGATTAGGAGCAAGCCACCAAAGCTGTAGGAGGGTATTGTAGAGTGCCTAGTAGATTTTGGTGAGCCTAAGGAAGAGTGGGCACTATGAGGATCTATGTGAGATTGATGTAGCCTCTATTCCATCATGGTATGCATCTATATCACATTATCTATCAACCGGAAACTCGATGGAAACTATTTCTAAATCCAAAAAGAGGAAGATGAAGTAGCAAGCACTTCACTTTTCAATAATAGCGGGTATCTTATATAGGAAAGGTGTGGTTGAGATTCATCATCGTTATGTGATGCCTGATGAGGTACCCTTTATTCTAGAGCAATGTCATGATTCAGCATGTGGAGGCCATTTTGTTGGATGGCTTATTTCCCACAAAGCTTTATGCACTAGTTATTGATGGCTGACGGTTTTCCAAGATGCTTTTGCATATGTTAAGCATTGTGATGTTCACTAGAGACACAATGCTAGGGAAGATTGTAAGTGGCCACTTTATCCTATTCTTGTGACTTTTCCCTTTGAGTAGTGGGTCATCAATTTTGTTGGACCTATGTATCCTTCCTCTGCTATGCAGAAGCACTATATCATTGTGGCATTGGACTACTTTTACAAAATGCTTTGAAGCTCTGACCTACGATGAAGGACAATGCCAAGGAGATAGCTAGTTTCATTATGGAATAAATTATCTGCCATTTCGGTCCAACTAAGGAATTGGTATCCAACCATGGGACACACATTTTGAATAAGGTCATAGAAGCCTTAACTGAGGCTATAAAAATTAAACATAATAAAACCACTCCATATAATCCCCAAGTGAATGGACAAGTAGAGATTACCAACAAGTAGCTTGTAGGGATTTTATCCAAGCCTATATTTAAGGATAAGTGCGATTGAGACAAGAAACTTCATGTGGCTATCTAGGGTTATAATACTATGTCCAAGAAAGAAACATATCATACCGCATTTAAGTTGGTATATGGGGAAGAGTGTGTCTTGCCCTTGGAGATTGAGTTACCCATTGTGAGGTTTGCGTTGGACTATTCTTTGGGAGAAGAGAAAGCATTGCAAGAAAGGTTGACCTCCCTAGCACATCTTGCTAAGATTCGATTGCAATCTTTGTTACATCAAGAGGTAGGGAAGATGATGATGAAAGCATTGCATGACCTTTGTAGTAAAAGATATTGTGAAGGGTCTGTTGGTCCTATATTACGATGCACATCACGAGTTATTTTGTGGCAAGTTGGAACCTAAGTGGGATGGCCCTGATAAGATAATTCATATACGAAAGAATGGCTCTACAATCCTTTTAGTAGATTTGTGGGGGGTAGAGTTTAAAAATAAAGTAATGTTTAATAAGTTAAAGCCCTATTATGTGTAGGGGCTGACATTGGACTTGGTATCTTTACAAGTCTTCTAGAATCGAGCTTAAGTGTATAGTAGATGCCAAGGCCATCTATTGGGTAGAATCATATCTTAACTTGAGAAACCGTATTTAGAGTAGTGTTACCACCAAGGTCGAGTGATCTCGTGAAGTAAGGGTTATCATATTACTGAGTAGCAAGATGGATCTTTTACTTGGGATATTAAGGTCTACTGCTACCATTTTCATAGGGTTCTTATTATCATTCCTATTGAGTTTAGTGAGAAAGGAGGGATTGTACGTACATTCTCTCTCTCAGCTCAACTTTGACTACCATAACTAGTAGACTCATTGATATGGTGTGACACCTATCAATGATGCATGGATCTCTGATGTATATTTTAATGGGGCATCCCAAGGGCCCACTAAGCATGTGAGTGTTGGTATGGTTATTAAAGACCCATGACGTAGAGTTGTTATGAAAATGGGAGCTTATTTAGGTATCGGTTTGACTAATAACATGTAGAATCAAATGCCTTAATCATGGGGCTAAATATAGCCCAATATGATGGTATCCACCGTTTATTGGTGAAAGGTAACTCATAGTTAGTGATCAACCAATCGAATGGGACTTCTATTGTGAGGGATCCCATTCTGTAGTGGATGTATCATTGTGTAGCCTTGGATATTCTTTAGATTTTTGAGATAGTGACTTGTCAGCTAGTTTCTCTTCCAGGTGGAACTGCTTTGCAGATTCGTTGGAAAATTATGCCTTTATTGAGGACGTATTTCTCAATTGTGGTCCTAAGGGGTTGTGGCTATACTCAACAGATTTGATGGAGTACCAGAGCGAGCATCTTGATGCGAAAAAGCTTCTTGTGTCCAATTGATGTCCTTCCTTTATTTATTATTTCCCTTTGTGCTATATATGGATATGTGTATATGCAAATTTTTCTTCTTTTGGGAGCTAGCAAGTCAAATCATGAAGTCCCAAGATTAGATTAGGTGTGTTTGGGGAGGTTTGAGTAGTTGTGTGCCTCCTATAGAGGCATTTTTAGGCATTTAACGATCTATTTTGAAGTATTCCTTAGTGACCCTATTTTGCTAGCCTTTGTGATGCAGGTGTTTTTAAGAGTCTCTGCTAGTTGTGAGGTAGATATAGAAGCTTGCCAAGTAAAAGAAAGAGAAGAAAAACTTAAAATATATGGAAAACCCTTTTATAAAATACGGAGGTGTGTAAAAAGGGATTCTAGACCCCTTTAAAAAAAAGAATATGCAAATAAAAATTCCAAGTGCTAATGATTGTTGCCTTGCAAAGGCTTGGTAGGTTCTTGGGGACGAGTTTACTTTGGGCCAATGCCTTGTCTTCTCGGGGGTGACATTTAGCCAAAAAGTTAAATAAGGATAGTTGGAGCAAAAATAAAAGTGAACAAAGAAAGAAAAGGATTTAGTATTGCCTAGCACGAGCTTGATAGGTTCTTGGGTATTGAGACAGGATCTGAAACCGATGCCCTATTCTCATTGGATCACAATATGCTTAGCTCCCTCCTTTTTACATGCCCGAGTATTAATTCCTAAAGTATAAAAAATTACTAAAAAAGGTATTTAAAAAAAAGACCAGGCTATAGGAGTCCTTACCTAGTAGGAGTTCTTGGTCTAGCTATCCTAGGTCAAGTAGGCACTACCTTTTTCTCCACATTTGTAACATTCCACCTTTGATCTCTGACCATCACCAAACTATCATCCTCTATAACTTTGAGAGGGAAACCTCCTTGGACCAAAATTAGAACCAAACTCCCTAGGCTTTGGTCCAATGTCATGCGTTGTCATTTAAGATTCTAGTAAGTTGAATCTTGTGTTTTCATCTTTCTATCTCCATTCGTACATCTCTTTCAAATAGCAGATTTCCTCTGTAATGGTTCTTCCTCAAACAGTAGGAAACAGAGGCTCCAAGAATAGTTGATTTTCATTTTTGGAGCTGATTTAATGCACAAAAAGACCTAGGGAGGCACAAAAGAGTAAATTTTCATGGAAAATGAAATGGTTGTAGATCAAGGAGCTTGAGTTTTCTTAGATACATTTTGATATAGGGAATCCAACGCAAGCATTTGCTCATCAATCAGAGTCTGTTTGGCCCCCCGTTTAATGGTTGCAAGGTTTGGTGTTCTAAAGCAACTACTAGATCTAGAAGCCAAAAATTTTGCCCCTTCGTTTGGTCAAAACTCATTTGCAATCAAGTGTAAATACTCAAATGGAACCAATTATTTTAAAGATTAAGCTTAAACGAAGCTTAAAAGGACTTAAGCCTATGAAAATAGAATGTGAGGGGGAGGGGGGATGTCAGTGTTTTCACACCCCCAATTTTCCATTTAAAAATGCATTTTGTACCCATTATAATCAAGAGGTATCCTATAGGTGTGAGATATCTATATTCTTTACCTTCAATCACAAGAAACCATGGAAAGAATGATGCAATGATTAAAAAGTTCAAAAATTAATCTTTCTCTTGTGAAAACACGTGATCTAGAGCATGGTAGTTATAGAGGCTCGTAGACATAGATCAAACTCATATGTACTTGGACATGACAAAGACAAAGTGACTTGATTGAAGGACACAAACCAAGTAGCAGGTACACTAAACAGAAAAGCAAAATGACAGTTACATTGTGATGGGACCAATAAGGGCTGGCACTAGTCGGACCTCATGCACACAACAAAAAACTCCACCACCACACGGCCTCACGGACCAAGAGTGTCTATAATAACTAAATGCACACTAGATACATCTAATATTGTGTTTGTAGTTGGATATAAGAGTCCAATGGTATCTTTCCCAACACCCCTCAAAGGGGGTATCCCACACAAATTGGCAATAAGTGCCATGTATCACAGACATAGGAGGCACCCCATCGGCTAATTGCCATGGCCCCACTGCAACTCTCCTACATCTTGGGGATTGACCCCTCAATGCATTGCTTTTACATATAAACACATTTGCATAAGACACATTTTTTTTCAGCGAGATCCAGGAGATACCATGTTTCCTCACCAATAATTTCCCCCAATAAATGAACAGCTAGCCTATGGCAAGGGAAATCTCACCCTCTTAAGCGTGGATCAACTATAATTTAAAAAATTGATATGCATTTCGAGGAGTTGATACCATATATATGATCAATGTAATAGTGGATGTCTCATTGTGCACAAATAGTTATGTTTCGAAATCAACCTATGTGCTGGTATGCAAACAGTATTTTCATGAATTCCAACTCATACGTATATGTTTCGTTGCAAGAATCTAGCACCAAGCCAAATCTTGTCCTAATAGATCCCTTATTTCCAAATAGGCCATTTCCTAAATGCTATGCATAGAAAAAACAATCAGAAATTGATTTATTTCAGCCCTCAAATTGTTGCATGAAATCCTCCTCCCCCTCACCGTTTAAGTTTTGCTTTGTTGCATAGGTGTATAAAGGTTGTTTTGTCATGGTTTAATGTATAAAAAACAATAAATCATGCACTATGACAAAAAGATAGGGAAAACTAAGGCCAAACCTCATGCTCTTCCACTACCATACATCCACAATCACCTATTATATTTTTTCTTAATTTTCACTACAAGAGAAAGGGCCTATAGACGCGCACTGTACACGCGAAAAAGTGGGCGCGTTTATAAGCGCTGTATCAGCGCATCTATTCACGCTAGTATAAAGAACGCATCTATATATCTGCGTTTATAAACGCACTTATAGATGCGAAAATAAACGCACATATTTTTCATTTCTCATAAAGTCCCTGAATATGACCAAACCTCTTAACAGCTAGTATTTGTTTGAATAGGGCATGATTGGATAGGGCATGATTGGATGTATATACGACATAATTACACCTGGATCATAAGGACATGATATACATGTATAGGATCATACGGACATGATATACATATATATACGACATGATATACATGTATAGGGCATATACATGTATAGAACATGATATACGTTACCAACTTTACTTCTTTCTGAGTATTATAAATATACATCCAATCATGCCCTATACAAATGTGATTGGATAGGGCATGATGATTGGATGTATATATGACATAATTATCAGAGAAGTGATTGATATATACACATGTTGCATCTATTGTGTACTTAACCTAGCCATGGCTAAAACTTATAGATCAAAGGTTGACTTGTGCATTTGCAATATATATATATATATATAGAGAGAGAGAGAGAGAGAGAGAACTGATCAATACACTCACATGTCTCATTGTTGTGCACTTAACCTAGCCATGCATGCCAATTCATAGCATGAGTAGATTGATGTAAATTAGTTGGCTTGTGCATTGCAAGCTATTCCAATCATGTCAAGGTGCACTTATAGCTCACATATAATTTTAGATAAGGTGGACCACATGTAGCCAATGTGCACATGTCCTCCTTGCATCATCGTTAGCCAGTGTGTCCACTTGTTGGTGACTAAAATAGATCACTGTAAGGATACTTTGCGATACCAACAAGCCAACTACAAATCTCTTATCTATGAAATGTATAAGTAAATTAACTTGGTTAATTTGATGAGGTCAAGTTTTCCTTCCATGTTCAGTGTGGTTGGCTATATTCTACTTCAAGGTTATAGGAACTTACAGAAGTCAATGGAGCATCCTAAAAATGACGATACTCTAATTACTATATTAAGTCACTTCATGTACATATCTTTGATTGATTGATGGATAATATGCCTTTCTCTATCTCTTTCATATACACCTTCATTGCATTATCTCTCTCTAGCTAAAAACCATTCGTGCTTTATCCACCTATTGATACTTGCATGCAATTGTAAGTGGGATGGTCTAGTAAGTCACCACATATGTGCCAATTGACTTGCCAATGTGTTATCTCTTATCCTCAATATTTTCTATATATTTCACCAGTATTCTCAATCAAAAATATCATATCAATCATATCTTGCATTAATCAAGCAGATTGGCCAACCCAACATAAATGAAATTGTATGAATAGCAATGTAGATCAAGATCTTAGCTTAAATCAATGACACCTTTTTGCATAATATAAACTGTTAGATTTTAACTACAATATATAATGCCTGCAAATAAGAAAGAGGCTTGATTTGTTGGACCACTATGCACATACAATCTATATATATCATATTCCCTAAATGCATGCATTGATACTTACAACATGGAGGCAAACATTGTGATATTGAAAGACTAGGAAAGTCATGTCATGTTGATCCAAAAAGCTAGCATCTAATCAGTTTAATTGTTTCTGCGTGTCTGTAAGCGCGTGTAATAGGTATTATCTGCACATATACACGCGCAATTACACGCGCTTACAGACGTGCCACACAGATATAAATTTTTTTAAAAAAAAAATTGGCTTTCTTTTCAAACCTGTGCTTTCCTGCGTTTTTTGCGCGTTTTCTGCCGTTTGAGCTCGACATCACTACTCATGTCTATCTATCACTTCATGAAGACAATGAGACAAGGAAATAAGAGTAAAAAGAGGACAGGAGGAAAGAAGAGCCAAAGAGTAAAGAACAAGAGCCAAACAGCAAGGAAGAGAAGAAGATTCAAGCAACTTACCAAGGGAAGGGAGAAGGAGGACAAGGAGCTTGCAACCTAGCCGCCACCCATTGGAACAAGCAAAGAAGGTGAGTTCTTCTTCTCTCTCTCAATCTTGTTTGCTTTCTCTGTCTCTTTGTCTCTCTCTTCTCCCTCTTTACATGCTGTAATCTATCATCTATGGAGGTCTTTTTGCACATTTTTAAACCAAGTTTGAAAAGAAATGGTCCGATTGTGCGTGTCTGTCAGCGTGTCCAGATGATAGTGTAGACGCAGGTATAGACGCGGAAATAGACGCGCTGACAGACGGACACAGAGACGCAGATATAGACGCAGCATGTAATATGTTTTATCTGCACAGGGTAATATGATTTTTCTTGTGTAAATGTGGAATCATGGATCCTCCAGCATTGATCCTGAGTTGGAACACATGAACAACACCTTATAGTTTTCTAGAGGTGTTAGTAGCTTTTTTGGAGGTTTTCCAAACAAGGAGCAATTCATGGGGGAGATGACCAATTATCTTGGTCACCCTCCCACTGCAGAGGAGGTTTTCAGTGTGATGTTTGGGACACCTATCACATCTTTGCCTAGCACTGCCGCACAAACACCAAACCTTGGCACACCTCTACTAACAGGTACTCCATGCACTATGCATACACATAGATCAGCTGATGCACAGGGATCAACTAAGGTACATGGATCGGCGAAGCACGTGCATCTGCAGAAGCACGTGTATCGAGTGAGGTAGAGGGTAGTTCCCATCGAGGGAGGCAGGAGAGTCATGCGGGAGGACGAGGAGGTCGAGGGCTTTGTGGGGGTTGCCTAGGAGGTGGTTCTCGATCACCCTCACCGGAAAATGAGAGAGGCGAGCCTCCACAAATGTACTACTCTGTCACTGATGTTGGTGGTATCTTGCATGACTCTGAGGGGAGGGAAGTGATAGCCTACTTGAGGAGTGTCGTGCATGCCACATACAAAGATTGCATGATTCCCTTCAAGTACCAAAAAAATGGTTTGTGGCAAGAGGTGCTGCGGGCAGTACATAGAAGGTACCCTAATCCCGAGAATTCACGATTCTCAGATGATTGGGGATGGTCAAAGATGAGAGACGCGCTTCATAACAAGAAGTCTCACCTTATGACGCACGCCAAGGAGTCACTGCGGAGACAAGAGCAGGGGCGCCCTGGATATGGCCAACCACCCAATTGCCACCGCAGGGAGTGGAAAGAGGCCAAGAAGAGAGCAGCGGAGAAAATGACAAGTCGCCAATATGCAGAGGCGCAATGTATCCAGATGGCAACCATGGGATCGTCACATTATGGATCGGGTGGTAGGGAGTCATGGGAGGCTGAGTTTGTAAGTATTATTTGATTTCTCTTTTTAAATTAAATTTTATAATTTGTTTCACTTCATTATATAGTGTGTTCTAATATGTTGTATGTTCAAATTGTTTTGTAGTATCATATGGTTGGTAGGATGCCTACTCCTAGAGAGGTAGGCTACCATCGAGGTCATAATCGGGCATCCACTTGGCAGCATTTCTATGAGGAGGGACTCATCACGGAGGAGCAATATAATCGTGCCATGAGGATTTCACCACCAGAAGAGGTATGTTTTATTTTTTACATGAAAAGTATAGATAACTATAATTTATTGTTTGTAATGGTATTTATATACCTTAATTATTTGTGTAGGTGAACCCTGATGCAGTTGAGGATAGCGAAGGGGGGACTAGCAGTAGTGGTGGCGGCAACGGCACTGGCACAGGCAGCGGTGGTGGTAGCGATGATGATGCCTCTTCTGAGGAGATATAGAGAAGCCCCATGCATGCATGCCTCCCCTTGGCTTGTAATTTTCATTTTTGATATGTATTACTTTCAGCTAGTGCTTGCGACCATGACCATGCTTGAGGTCACAAGCACTAGAACTCATCATGTAAAAACGTTTCATCTATATATATGAAATTTCGTGTTCTACATACATTGTTTTGTTTTTAGTATCCAACCTTCGAAATAATCTTTCTCTATTTTCCCTAAGCATACAACTTGATGTTGATGGGGGGAAAAAAAACCAGAGAGCATGTGGCTTGCAAAGCCACATGCTCTCTGGTTTTTTTTTTCATACCTCTGTTTTGCGCGTCTAAATTGCAGGATAAATGCGCGTGTATTCTCGTCAAAAACTTGCAGAGTAAACACTTTTTTAGACGCGTAGATACACGCGTGTATAGACACACAATATGAATATATCCACTTATAAATTTTTTTATCACAGTTCAAATATTGCGTCTACAAGCGCGTCTATGGAGCCTTTTTGTTGTAGTGTTTCTAAGTCATATTCCTATTTTTTCCCCTATTTTTTTCTATTTTCTCTATTTTTTCAATAAAAAATAGATATATTTTCAAAGTTGTGGCTCTTGATTCTTAGAACAACAGAAATATAGATTTTATTGGCATTTTATCCCATGTGTATTGGTTTATCCCACCCGAAAACACTAAAAACTCCATTTTTCTCATAAAAATTGTGTTTTATGGGTTTCTAAAAATTATTTCCTGCAGTTTGACTTTATTTTTTCTGGTTTTTTCACTATGCGAGCATAGAACAAATAGTCAATAGCATGCCTACCAATTTTCACTCCATAAGAACAACATTGGCTCAATCAAATATAAAAAAGAAGCAATTTTCCTTTGTAAAATAGAGTTACCGGTTTTTTTCCTTCTTTGCGGGTTTTAAAATCTGATGCGGGACTACAGATCAGCCCTCATTCAAGGCTCAGCCCACCTTTGGATAGCCAACTCTAGCCCTCCAACATCGATTTGAGACTGATCCGATACCATGCCGGACAAGCGTTCACCACCCGATTCTCTTCTTGATTCTTCCCACATAAATTGTCTCTTTTAGGAGAGAGAAAGACTAAAACTGTATCTCCATGTCTAGGCAGCCATTGGACGTGTGAAGACTAACATTGGAGAACATGGAAATACTTAAGATCTATGATGTAATTGCTGGGGGGGTTGCTTTTCAACCCCCATATCCAATTTTTCTGTGGAGGAGTGGGGAGTTGCCATTTTTTCTACCGTGTGTAGAAAAAAAACGCCCCCCCCCCACGAAATCAAATTTTGGGTTGGGGGCTCCAAGGGGAGCCCCCAAAGGTTACACCCATTGGCCTTAAACTCATTTAACTTGACCCTCCTTTGGGTCCTTCACTTTAGGCATCCCCAATTCCCCGTCCGACATAGGATTTGGCCATTGAAAATTTCTGGGCATCCCTCTCGAAGTCCCCACTATCAAGCATCTCCCAGAGTCTCATTTGATAGTCAAAAAAAGTATGAAAATTTCCCAACCATTGCTCGATGGGTCTTTATAGCACTTTTGGGGCTTTGTTGCTTAAAATCTTACTGATTGCAGCTACCACCTTTGACGAAGTCTATTTTTTCCCTGAAATTTGAAAATTTTGGCTATTTTTAAGCACTTCTCGGCATCAAAAATCATCTGTCATTGGCGACCACAGGATAGGGCAACTCATCTGGTCAAATCCCACGAACAGGTTTGCACAAAAAACAACCAAAGGAAGCAAGTTGATACAAAATAGATACACATCAAAACACATCACAACTCTCACTCTACCCCCTGACAAAACCAAGGCATGAAATCCACAAGGAGTAGGCCTAGCATAATTTGATAAGAGCCTAAAGCTAGTCACTAACCTGCTGCCCCAACACAGCCAAGCTAAAAAGAACTATCAGAGAGGTAATCCTAAGTGGTGGTTTGAACTATCTACCTAACTAAGGACAACTCAATGAGGAGCTTCTATGAGGCCTCGGGAGGTTTACTATATATATCCTCTCTATATAACGTGTGTTCATGGCCTATTTATAAATATCCTAATCTGTGAATTTTTCTTGAATAAAACAAAACCCTTTTTTATTCAATCTGTAAGTAACCCATTTATATGACACCCTTCTGTATATGTTAAAAAAATGTATAAAAATGGGGTTTTAAAAAACCCTTATTTTGAACTCACGTTATACATACATGTATTTATGAGTGACCCCTCGAGTACGAGGCGAGGACTCCTATAGCCTGATCAAAAAATATTATCTTTTAGCACATTGGTTCTTTAGCCTCTTATTTTTCATACTCGGGCATGTAAAAAGGAGAGAGCTGAGTGTAGTGACCCAAAGAGAACAAGGCATCGGCCTTAGGTCCTATATTGGTACCCAAGAACCTACCAAGCTCTCGCAAGGCATCATTTAATCCTTTTCTAACACTCACTTTTATTTTTGCTCCAACCTTATTTTATTTGCTTTGCTTTTCAGCTAGTTGCCACCCCTAGGAAGACAAGGCATCGGCCCCGGGTCTTGTCTCATCCCCAGGAACCTACCAGGCCTTTGCAAGGCGATAAACAATTGCTCAAGGATTTTTCTTTCTTCCCTTTTCTATATTTTTTTAATAGGGGTTAGACCCCTTTTTACACACCTCTGTATATTCATGGATTTTCTCTAAGATATTTAGGCCTAAGATTTGCTTCTTTATATCATCATTTTAGTAGGCTTCTCTAACTGCCTCACACTAATAGGACCTCCTAGAACGACCGCCTAGTAGGCTAGCAGAACAGGGTCACTAAGACTACCTTCAAAAATAGGTCTTTCAGTGCCTGACAATTCCTTTGCAGGAGGCAATGACTACTCAGACCTCCCATAGACATATCGAACCTAAACCTGGGATGTCATGCCTTGATTGCCAGTCCCCAACAAATAAAAAGAAAGTACCCCTTACACATGTATCGTTATTCGCTTAAGGGGAAAAAAACTCGAAAAGGGGACGAAACCACCTGGAATGGCCACAAGAAGCTCCTCCGTAGCAAAGGCTCCCTCCAGCGACTTCATCAATCTATATGATGAAATCACTAAAACAACAAACCATTAAACGTACTTGCACCAAACAGACATAGGGCCCTCTTGGCCTAAAGAAATAGCACATTTGTACTACAAACTAATTGGCCCTCTTGGCCTAAAGAAATCAATCAAACCAGCTCATATAGATCCCTCCTTGGAAGAAGGCATATATACAAAAATACGCTCTATTCCAAGGGGAAAAATAGGGCTCTCAACCCTAAACTAAATGCATCAAGTTGTAACCCATACCTCCTATATATATAGCAAGAGGTGTACGCATAACATGTCGGTTGACCAACCTATGGGTCCAAGATAATAGTGGTAGATGGGTCTCAGCTACTCTTCGCATTACCCATATCAACCATCACTTGCTATATAATGTGTGGTCTGATAACATTCCCCGCAAACGACCAGGTTCTGTCTCATTATCAAGAGCAACATCTGGACTAGGACCATAGTTGAAGAAGAGGTCATCTTCATAAGCAAAATTGGCTAGTGAATCCGCAAAAACTGATTCCAAGAATGTGGAATGAGCTGAAGAGATATGCTCTCAAATTCATCAAGTAGGGTTATAGCAGTTCGATGATACATATGAAGGATAGGATTCCGGACTGTATATGTCTCATTGAGTTGATTTAAGATCATCTGGGAATCTCCTTTTACTAACAATCACCGAATACCACCTTTCTTGGAAATATTCAGTCCCATAATCAAGGCTTTATACTCTGCCATGTTGTTAGTGAATCTTACCCTGAGATAAGCAACTAATTTCATTGTAACTCTACGTCGGGGATCTCGGATAACTACTCCAACACTCCCTTTTTTATTAGGACTCCTGAACACCCCATCAAAATATAATGTATATGTCCACATGGGTTTACACAGCTAGCCATCCAGACCTCCCCTATTCATAATTATGATAGTCAAAATTCAATATATTGAGAGGATGAATTAACGACTCCATCCCACCTTCATCATTAAATACTATAGGGATGCTCGTCAAAATCTACAAACAATGATGACAAAAGACCTTAATCTCCCAAATGAATGTCCCCTCGTCTTGCTCAGTCACTTTATAGCCTTTACTCCACCAGATGAGCTTTCCCTGATGATATCGCTGCTCTAAGTATGGGTGCTTCAAATAAGGGATCAACTGACCCATCAACCTCTATCATTGTTTCCTTGCAGATGTCTGATCAATCACGCATAGACCTGCAAGGCAGTTATGTCATTAGCGCAGCCAAAAATAATAAGGTTTAAACTTATTAAGATTAACCTTATTCTTAAACTCCACATCCTCAAGATTTGCCAATAATGCTGTGGATTTATTCTTTCCAATCTTGACAATCCTATAAGAACCGTCCCATTTGGACTCCATCTTTCCTGGAAATAAATCTCTATGTGCATCATAGTACAACACTAGCTGTCCTTTCTTAAAAGTATATTTCTTTGCCTTTAGGTCATGGAGCTGCTTCATCCAACGCTTGGTCACCTCCTAATAAAGCAAGCTTTACAATTTAATCTCATCAAGGTGTGCTAGAGTCGAAAAGCGCTCTAAGAGGGCATCTCTGTCACCCAAATAATGATTGATCGTGAATCTTATCTCAGCAACGCGATCTCTAGAGGTAGGACACACTCTCTCCATATACTAACTTGAATGGGGTGTGACCAGTAGCTTTTTTGAATGTTGTATTGTATGCCCACACTGCCATGTATAACTTTTTGTCCCAATCTCATTTCTTTTCCAATACTACCTTAGAAAAAATACCCACAAGCTGCTTGTTGGTACTGTCGACGTGTCCATTGGTTTGTGGGTTATAGGGGGTTGTTTTATTGTGCTTGATGTGTCAAGCTTTTTATCACTTTGTTCAGAAAATGTGTCCCGCGGTCTGATACTATTTCTTTTGGTGGACCAAATTGACATACTATTTGCTCTAATGGAAAACTGGCGGTTTCCTTTGCATTGTCTTTCTGTGTTGCACGTGCTTTCGACCACTTAGTAAAATAATTAGTCACTACCATAATATATCTTTTCTGTGTAGTGGACAATGGAGTAATAGGGCCCACAAAGTCGATCCCCCACTTCTTGAAGGGAAAGATCACCATGATAGGAGTGAGTGGTCGCTTCCTATTCTCTTTGCTATCATGTCGTGGTCAGGTGTTGCATCTTTTAATGTACTCAAATGCGTCTTGGAAGATGTCCAGCTACCAATGTCCCTCTCTCAAGGCTTTTTTCACAGCCAGCTGCCTAGCAAAATGACCTCCGCAAGCAAAGTCATGCCACTCTTCTAAGATGAAAGGGACCTCATCAGGCATTACGCATCGGCAGTAGATATCATCTACCCCTTGCCGATACAACGTGCCTATGATTACTGTGAATTTTAAAGACTGCTACTTGATCTTTCCCTTTTTTGACTTTGATAGACCAGCTCCAGTCTCTCCCGTTGACAAGTAATGCGTTATGGCCCAGTCCTTTCCTTCAGCCAGGGCTTTCTTTGGCTCCCCAAAGTCCACAAGGCACTCTACGATACCCTGCAACCTGGGTGGCTTGCTCTTAACCTCATTGTCAAACTCCTGCAAAGTGATTAACCACTTTGCCAAATAGTCAGGTGGTTGTAGCTTATTCATCAACACTCGTAGCCCTTCCGTCTTCGTATAAAGGACAATCTTCTCATAAAGGATGCAGTACCTAAACTTTTTAGTCGCAAAGGCTATCCCAAGGTACAACTTTTCCATATAAGTATAATTAATTTTGGATACACCCATCTTTCGATTGGCAAAAGCAATTAGGTGATACCACTTCTCTTCTCACATCTGCGCTAAACAACAACTAATGCTATGCATGGTAGCTGCTGAAAAGATATAAAAAAAAATTCCCCTCTTCGGTGCTTTCAGCACAGGTGCTCTTGTGAGTTCCTGCTTTACATCCTTGAAAGCCACCTTACAAGGATCACTCCACATAAACAAACAGTTGAAGGATAACATATTTGCCAACGGAAAAGTTCTTTCTGCCAAAGCATTTATGAACCATTGATAATATCAAACTGATGAGAGAAAGCTGTGGACTTCTTTGGGAGTGTGTGGCGGACTCATGGCGACTATAGCTTTGATCTTTTCAGGATGCGTCACAATCCCTACCGAGCTAACTACATGGCCCAACAAGAGCCCATAAGGTACGCCAAAAATGCACTTCCTCGGATTGAGAGCTATGCAAAATTGTTTGCATCACTCAAAAAAATTTCATAAAATAATCAAGTGCCTTTCTCTCACGGTGGTTGCCCCTAAATCATCAATAAATACCTTCAACTCCTTAGGGAATGTCACCAAAGGTCTTATCGCAATTCGTTGCCAAGAACCAGGTGCATTGCATAGACCAAATGCCATCACATGATATGCAAAGGTCCCGAAGACTGTTATGAATGTCGTTTTGAGCTTATCCTCTTTTGTAATCGCCATTTGATTATAGCTTGCAAGACAGTCCATGAATGAATATATCTCCCTACCCGCTAGTTGATCCAGAATCTGGTCGATAAAGGGCAATGGGTAGTAATCCTTAAATGTTTGCTTGTTTAACTCTCGAAAGTCCACATATAACCGGATTTGATTATTTTTCTTCTTCCTAATCACAACTGGTGAACACCATTCAGTGTGCTGCATAGGGAAGATCAAACCCGCTTTTTGTAATTTCTGTAACTCCATGAATAGCCCATCCCGCAACTCAAACGGCATACACTTGACTTTCGGTCACACAGGACGACTTCTTTCCTTCAACGGAATTGTATGGACAACGAGGTTAGGAGGAATGCCCCTAAGTTCATCGTAACTCCAAGAAAAAATATTGTGGAACTCTTGGATTAGAGTGACATAATCCTCATGTTCCTTTGCACTAAGCATGGGCCTTAGCTTTATTGGCCGCTCATCATCTGGCGTACCAAGGTCTAGCTTAATAACATGTGCATCCCTTATTCTATCTTGAGCTTCTAATGGCTCGTTCAACGTTACTTGATAGACGTCTTCTATGGTCGATCCCTCTTTGGATTTGTCAATCGACGACGTCTCACTTGCAGACGCATCTTCCATTGTCTCTAACTCTATAGAAGATAGGGGAGCTCGCTCACTTTGAGGTGACTTAGGATATGCATCGACTACCACACGTCTAGCACCTCTACCAAAAATCAATCTACCAGCGTATATATCTACTTAACAGTCTGCTTGCAAAATCCAAGGCTGATCAAGAAATACTTGGTAACTTGGACGCCCTGCAAATCAGATTACCCTAAATTCCAACATGCATTCTACATTGGCAACTATCACGTGGACTTTAGTAATGCAGCCCTCTGGCTGTCTTAGACTGTCATCAGCCATTCTTAGGATTGTGGAGGCATCTTTCTAAACGACAAGACCCAACCTCTCCATCAATTCAGAACTCATAATATTAATCGAGGATTCTGTGTTGATGATAATCCCATCAACATTATCCACTATAATCCCATCAACATAGGCACTATAATCCCATCAACATTATCCACTATAATCCCATCAACATAGGCATCTTTCTGAACCACAAGACCCAACCTCTCCATCAATTCAGAACTCATAATATTAATCGAGGATCTTGTGTTGATGATAATCCCATCAACATTATCCACTATAATCCCATCAACATTATCCACTATAATGTGTTGATGATAACATTATCCACTATAATCCCATCAACATAGGCTGCAACCCTTGGGCAGTGCTTTCCGGCATGTTCAAACCAGTCATCCCCTACCCGCGACTCTTGACGACTATCTTTTTAAATATCTTTTTAAATAACTCGTATGCAATATCTTTTTAAATTCTTTGCGTACTCTTGGCGATAGCTTGATTAGCTACAAGAGATTCACATCTGGTTTAACATTGCAAAGGGAGCTAGCTAAATCAAATTCATGATAATTCGCTAAAGCTCGCTTCTCGTGCTAAAGCATCTGCTCTTTAGGACGTTGCATTGACTTTATTGCCTCTTTTTTAACTCTCACCTTCTTTCTCAACACCACTTTGTCTCTCTTGGCGTCATCCTTACTCTCTATGGGCTTAAGAGGTCCCCCTTTCTTGTCAGGATTTAGAACTGCGTTCCTTTATCATCCTGCTTAGGGTTTCCGTCGATAGGTTTTACATTATATTTGTCGACTTCTCTATTTTTTTAGCCTCTTGTTACGACACTAGGCTAGAAGCTTCAATGCCATTAACCTGCACAACCTCGATGAGGCTCATCCCACTATCGCCTGGCAATTCTTTGACAGTAGCCTTACCCCTTTGGAGTATTTATTTCGGCCCATCATCTTACTGAAAATTGTTTCCTTGCACACGATGATTAACAGGCCCTGGTTGCCAATTGCCTTGTTGGAGGAAACTGATCTTGCTCCAAGAGGTGACTACTAAATGGCTAGACTTCTCACAAATGTCACAGTTGACGTTTGGGCAATTACGTGGATAATGTTGCCCACCACACCATTCACAGCTGAATCTAGAGGGTGCACCCTCTTCGGGGCATCGACTCCCTATCAGATTCTGTTGTTTCTTTAAGAAATTAACGTCAACGGCTATTTGCCGATATTTTTTAGAGATTATATCTGTGTAGTGCTTCATCATGTCCTTGACTTTGCTAAGGACATTTTATGAACTCGACTCATAGCCTTGATCGTCTACCCGTCGGTCCCTTGGCCACACAATTTGATTAGGCATTGGTTGCATTGGTTTTCTGACCCATAGGAACGAAATTAGGGTTTGTTGCTTGGTCTTCCACATTTGGAGGCATCTGATTAGCCATACGCATAGTCACACTAGGTGGAGCTAGCAATAAAGGCACATTCGGCACCACATTCCCTCTCCCGTTAGGGTTGGCCATCCCTATCCCTTGGCTTCCACTGCCATTGATCGGTTGCGAATTATTTTCTGACACTAGGCCCATATTGGGATTGGTTCGAGAAGCATATGCCACTTGCAGTCGGGATTCTATTCCTTGTGCTCATTTAATGGCAGTGTCTATATCCGCCAAGGTGACACTACTCAGCTGCACCTGGATGTTAAAATCAAGACCATGCAAGAAGTATTGTAACTCAACAATAGGTGGGATAGGGATAGAGGCATCCAATTTACAAAAAATCTCTTTGATCTTCTTCGCATACGCTTGTATATCTTCATGCGGTTCTTGGCATGTCAAATTCAACACGCGCAGCCAATATTGGCCACCCCTCTCAGGGGCGAACTCCCTTTGGAAGGCTTCATAAAATAAGTCCACAGTGTAGTATGGTTCCAACTCAAGGCCATGATACCATATAGCTGCCCTTCTCTTCAAGGTCATGTTGAAGAACATCATTAGATGCCCTTCCTCTCTTGGATGTGTCGAAATGAGCGGGATCTAGGACATGGCAATGAGCTATGGTGGATGGAAGAAGAAAAATGAACTCATGATGATAGAGACAAAGAGACTGTTTGTTACACAAGTGAATTAGGTTCCAAGATTGAGACTTGGACTCATAAACACAATCTTGTGTATGACTGGCAATGAAAAGACACTTAACTGAAAGTACAAAGCATCATGACATTGTATTCATTCCATATGAAAAGTGGTAGTCTACAATGCTTTATAGTTGTTGGATGGGTAGCAATCTTCCCTCTTTGTGCATATGGGATTACTGCAGCGCCTACATGTCCTAAGCCCAGACTGCCTCATACAAAGAGGCTACATTAGGTGTGATTGCAAATATCTCAACACCCCTCCTCAATCACAACCAGAAAGTACAAAGTGTGTAGAGGCTTTAGTGAAAGTAACACCTGCAAAGTGTGGGCACACCATAAACATGGCAAAACACCAGAGGCTGTCGCAAAAAAGGCTAAGTGTGGGTACCACAAACATGATGGTCATCCAGAGGCTGTAGCAAGGGCCTTATAGAAACTATAGTACAAGGCTACATGAGGATTTTTACAGGCTTATGATAAAGACATTTGGGCTAGACATTACAAGGCTAAAGAAGTCAGTAAAAAATTGGATCAAGGACCGCTAGGCCCTTGTAGTTTTCAGCATTACTTTTGACATAGATATTCAATTCATTGTAGGTCTTCTTGTCTGAGTAGTCCAGCTTGCCCTTTTTTATCATGTACTTGCTGCTCACTTTGCTTGCTGCTTCAAAGTCTTCATGATTTTTCTGCTGCTTCTTCTTATTCTTTTTCTCTTTGATCTTTCCTTCATGGTCATCATTTTCATGGACTTTGCTTGCATTAGTCATCTGGTTCTTGTCTTTATGGTCCCCCTCAAGCAAAGGTACAATCTTTGAGATAGCGAAAATGTCTTCAAGGTCTTCAAATGGATGCACTGATGGCATTTGGATACAGGCAGCTCCATGTCTTCCTATAGGGAGAGTAACATCTTCTATGTAGTGTATTTTGGCAAGGAGAATTGTATCACTCTTCATAACAAGCATCTTCATAAAGGAGTTCATTTTGGTCATTCTCATAACTGAGAATCAGCTTCAAATTCTGAGTTTGCACCGCAGAAGAGTTACACTTTAATGTGTCAATAGACACAAGAAGATTAGTGTTTATCAACACTAAATGAGTATCAAAAGATACTATCTTGAAGCTTGGTGTTGAAACTAGGTTTGATTTCTTGCTTCCCTTGCTGATTTGAATTGGAAACTGAGTAGATTAGAGTGAATTAGAACTGTAGAGGGTTGGTTGAGCCCAAAGGAGTGAGAAATTGAAGAATTTTATGAGCTTGAGTTAAAAAGCTATGGAGGACTGTTAGGGTTTGAGGTGCAGGCGACTGATTTTTTCAATAATTCAACAGCTACAATGGATCATTCCGTTGCATATTTGATGGAGATGAAGCTTAGGAGTCTTTCTTCAAATGCCCTATGCCCAAAGGCGGAATCGCAGTGCGTAGACAGAGATCCAGCTGTACAAACTGATACATGCATAGAATTTCTAGCGAGCTCAAATTCACGCAATGCTGGGCTCAATGATGGGTAATGTTGGACTATGATGTACCAGGGAGCTTCGCCATGAGTAGAGGAATGTTTCTCCAGAAGGAATCGTGGGCTGAAATGACTTGTAGTGTGAGATCCAGGGGCTCAATTAGAGCTATGTGATGTTTGGCTATGGCTGCCACAAGCTTGGCTAAAGATGAAGCTGAGAAAATAAGTCATACACTGACACCGAGCTGGATGTGAGCTGGATAGAGGTTGAGAGGAATCAAGAGAGGCTGGAGAAGCAATGCCATGCCCGACTGGGCTCTGAGCGTCAGAGACTTGGAATGTACTAAGGAGTCAGTATGAAACATGAAACCAAACAAGGATTCAAAACTTGGAGAATCAACTAGCAGCGGCGGAGAAGTTTGCTGAAGGAGAGACGGTTGAAGCATTCATCACTCGGATTAAGAATCTGCGCAACCAGATGGCTGGCGCTGGGATACAAAAGAGTAGAGAAGAGCTAGCTCGGAGGTGTCTTCGGATTTGTCCACAAAAGTTTGGGCCGATGTGGAAAAAAAGGTAATGATTGAGGGGTAATAATAAGGTGGAAAGAAGACGATGAATGGGGAGGTTGATTCAGTAGTGGCAATGTGGAGCTACGGCGGCAGCAGAGCTGCAATGGCAGCAGAGCGGCCAGCAGGTCTGGGCGTGGTGGGGCGGTCCTTACGATGGCTCGACGGCAGCTACCAGGCTTGGGGATGGCGATGCCGGCCTCCACTCTCTCTCTCCTCTCCCTCAGCACGACGCCGTTCCTCTGCTCCTTTTCTATCCCCCACTGAGGGGTGTTGTTATATAGACTTAAAGGGGGGGGAGGGAAGCCACCACGTAGCCGGTGCATGGCTCTCCCTCCATACACCAACTTCAACACATCATCTCCTTCTCCCATTCCCTTCCCTCGAGCCATGCATTGGCTGGGGGAATTAGTAAAAAATTTTGCATTATCTTGATCATTATCCATTTTTCCCCCTTTAAAAAGGGTGTTTCCCCACAATTATGCAATCCTGAATCCCTAGGCTCGATTTCACAATGTGGAGGCCTCGTTTTTGCACGTACGGGGTACATATTAAACTGCCGGTAATTACAATGCGGGAGATAACCTTGCATAGGTTTTACATGGCGTGCGGGGAGTCAGGTTTAGTAATATTTTCGAGCGGGAATATTGCATTCTCTCACTCTTGGCGGAATCGAGATGTCCTCATCTCAAGAAGAACTGGGGGTATTGTTGGTTGAGAGTGCTTCCATCCATCCAAGTGGCATCCTCCTTGGGATAATCTTTCCACTGAACGAGGCATTTTCTCAAGGTTCTGGATCTCAATTGTCTTTCCCTCACATCCAAGATCTTGTCAAGCCGTAGCTCAAGGACTCCTTGGCTAGGCATTACAACTTGTTGGTCATCAAATACATGGCTAGGATTAGGTACATACTATCAAGAATCGCGTGGTGGGGGGACTTGCTCAAGATGTTGTGCTGAACACACACAGAATGCACAAGGAGAAGCTCACTGAAGAGACAAGAAGAGAGATGGAGGCCAAAACGTTTTCTTGCTGGTTTCTTCTTCTTCTTCCACATTTTATGAAGATGTTGAAGATTATTGTTGATTCTATCAAATCCGTGGGAGATATCTACTATGATGTTGCGTGAAGATTTGCTATTTTCCTTGTTTTGGTCATCAAAAGAGTGAAACAAAAGCTTGTTGATGTTACAAGATAGATTTTCTTGCACTAGAATCCTCTTTTCCTTGGTGTCTCTCTTAGGGCTCCATGTTTTTGGTGCACAGCCGGGGAAACTTGCTATCAACAAGCATCAAAAGAGGCTAAAAATGAAGGAAATGGCATTACCAAGAAGAGGAGAATTCAATGGATGCTTGCAAAGTTCCTTCTTTCATTGAAGAGTTGGAGATTCTTATTACCAAAGCCACTTTCCACAAGAAGTTCATCCCACAATGACGAAAACATATTACCATCATGATGCAAGCTCTATGTGGTGGACTATTTCCTCTTTTTGTTGAGGCAACAAAGATGTGCATCTTGGTGGCAAATTGTTTGGAAACAAACTAAAGAGTAGAAACAGAGAGAATGACCATCCATGGAAGATTTGGCATTCATTGAGAAGTTTCTAGACATCATCAAGTGGGAGATCGTGAAGAAGCTTCAGGAGTCATGGTCAATGGAGGTTCACAAAAACAAGAAGAAAAAGAGTTGGAATTTGTTCGTGGATGCTCAACAGCAAGATACGTGGGATGCTTGGTGTTCTGACAACCTTTTGTTTGCCCAATTAGCAACCCACTGGAAGTCGGTAGACATAGTGTTCTTCACAACATACACTGTTGAAACCATCAAAAGTTGGCATTATTATAATGATGGCACAACAACGATCCTAAGAAGAATGAGTTTTGATACTTTCAGAACGGAATATCTCCCCCTCTGTAATGGTTTGAAAGCTAAATTCAGAGATATTGAAAAGAAGGAAGTAGAAGAGATGTTGGCCAAAGAATCCTCTAGACACTGAAGCCCCTCTCTGATTCTATTTTGTTGAGTACAGACCGACTGGTTGGAGCCAACCCCCTGATGAATGGCGCAATCAAGAGGCAAGCATTAGAACAAGTCTAGAGGTATGTGAGAAGAGAGAAGGCAAGAATCAAGGTTGAGAACGAGCTTGCAACAGAAGCCTCTTTTGACGTCCTAAAAGAACTCTTTACAGAAGTCCCCATGGCGACTCATGGTCCCCTTCCTAGTCAGATTCGTCCTGGAAATATTGATGATAGGCGAGCAAATGTAGTCCCATTGCCAATGTTTAAGGGAGAGTACAATGAAGACCCCGATCTTCATGTAGCAGAGTTTATGGTAGCATGTGTGGCTAACAATGCCTGAACCCCTGAGCATTGGTTAGCAATCTTCCTCGCCACTTTCAAAGGTGTTTTGTTTCAATGGTATGAGAGACAAGCAGCAGGAACTTTTGGCACATGGGATGACTTGAAGTTGGCCTTCCTTACTAAATTCGGGCGTGAAGGTTTTGAAGGGCGGATGCGAGAGGAGTTCATGAACCTAAGTCAGTCCTCTAGAAAAGAGTAGAAGCTTATGTCTCGCAGATGGAATCCATCCTGAAGAGATGGACTAACCATCATTTGGACGAAGGTATCTAAAAAGGAGTGTTCCTCAGAGACCTATAACCAGAAGTTTGCAAGTTCGTGGAATTGAGAAGACTAGTCAATCTGCAAGCTGCAGTGGAAGGTGCAAGATTGTATGACGAAGTTGAAGCAAGGTTGTCAATGACTCCAGGAAGAGGAGTCTTACCTCCTCCCATGCCAGGAATGGTATACCCACGAAATGCAGTCCCACGGACAATTCTCTACCCTTATCCCCAATTGCAAACAATGCCACAGTATAGTGCACCTAATCCACAGTGGTCGCCGCAGATGCCAGTGCCTCAAATGATGGTTCAATCACAACAGAAGTGGCCTCAAACATTTTCTCCAATGGTGACTCAACAATAATGGAACCCTACCAACTCGAATTAACAACCCCAAGTCTCAATAGGAGCTTTGAATTAGAACTAGAACAGAGGACCCTCTAGATCAACCCAACCTGTATATGCAATAATTACAGAAGCTTCCCAAAATCCTACTACAAGTACTTTAGGAGGTGAAAATCTGAAGGACTACTTATCCAACTCAGTCGCAAGTATCAAGAAAGAGCTTATGGATGTGATTATAGAGCAACTACAGATGCTAAAGGTGAATACTGCCAATACATCCTCTCCTGCAGGAGCTGGGATAGATGTGATGCATTCTAATACATGGTGCGGAAAGTGCCATCAAGCAAGACATTTAGCCATAGAATGTACTTGAAAACCAACCATTCTTGGAGCCTTCTATTCCTATTGTTTGCAAAAGAATCATACAGAGGATATCTGCTCTCTGAAAGAGATGCACAAATGAAGACAGAAAGATAAATATGCAAGATTCAACTTGCTAGAATCTAAAATGACAATGTAGGACATTGGACCAAATCCTAGAGAGTTTGGTCCTAATTTTGGTCCAAGGAGTTTTCCCTCTCAAAGTTACAGAGGACGATAGTCTGACGGTGGTCAAAGATCAGAGGTGGAATGTTACAGATGTGGAGAAAAGGGTCATATCTCCCCAAATTGTCTAAATCCTAGAAGATCTATGGGTTACAAGCCCTTATGCATCTGATGCAAAGGAGAAGGCCACACTGCAAAGGACTGTCCAAGTCCAGCCCTTGTCAAGGCCAATGCCACTGATAGCCAGCAGAAAGCACAAGAGCTTGCCTCCAATTTGGTAGAGTTGGAAGTTGATGCTATCACGTGCACCAAGAAGCAGGAACCAGTTGTCCGATAAGAGAACAACTCTCCTGCCAAGACTGTGAAGTTCAACTTGCCAACAAAGGGATAGAGCAGTATAGGACAGAACATTGCAGTACAAAGCATTGTAGTGCCATAGAGAGTCACAGAGACAGACCTAGAAACAGGACGAGAGGTCTAGGAGATAGGCGATATAGAAGCACCTCCAGAAACAAAAGAAGTGTCAATGCTGCCATTGCTAGAAAAAAAAGGAAAGATGAAAATGGGTGTAGCCGCATTCCCCAGCAGGCTAGAGAAGCCCCTGGATCCTATCAAAGAATATAACTTGGTAAAAGACCTAGAAACTTCCAAACCAAACTTAACATTCCGGCACTTGCTGATGTTGTCTCCCAGCTGCCGAAAGAAATTCAAAAGCATCTTGACTCGAAGACATGAATTGAGGATTGCTCCTTCAACAGCGACCAAGACCAATAAGGCCCAAGAGTCTGTAAAGGAAGTAGATGTGGCTAACACTTTCCTAGATCCTAGAACCCTAGAGATTAGTGTGGATAGAAGGATGCTTTTTTTCAGATGCATTGATTGATGGAGGCTCATCAGTAAACATAATGACGGATGTGACAATGAAGGACTTAGGTTTGCAAGGAATTCAACCTACATAGTGGCTTATCAGATTCGTAGATCAAAGAAGATTTAAACTGTTGGGCATCCTCCCATATGTAAAAACAACCCTTGCAGGAAGAGACTATTGGCTGACATATTTGGTGGTCAAACCAAATTCTTATGGGACCTCATACCCTTTGTTGTTGGGAAGACCTTGGCTTTTTGAAGCAAGAGCCAGGACGGATTGGTTCAAAGGAACCCTAACCCTAGGCAAAGGACCCCGTAAAGTGGTGTTGAAATTGTATGGATCGCAAAAAGGCAATGGATCCACATCCATTGAAGTCATAACCACTCCTCCAATGAAGTAACATATGGTACATTAGGAGACGAAGAGGTTGTTAAATAGATCTTTCCAAAGAAAATAGAGGCACATTCCCTAATAGTGGTCACTGTAAGCCAACTACCGAAGGAAGCAAAGTCTTTGTCCATGGGAGAATACCTCCTGCCTCTACTCGAAGTGACTATTGAAATCACCTCTGACAGTGAGATAGAAGCATGGATGTATTGTTCTCCCTATTACATGGCAGTCGTAGAGTCAGAAGCAGAGATAGAAGCAGAAGTAGATGCCAAGACAGAGGATCTGTTCATCTCCTATAGAGCCTCTATAGAGGCAGAGACAGAGCCTCCAGAGGAAGAGGATGAAAATGATGAAGAAGGAAATGAAGCAGGTTATGAAAGTACATATGAAGAAATTCATTTGATAACAAACGATCTTGTTGATGTCCCTACAAAGACCTCATAAGCCAAAGATCTCGAGTGTTGGATGGAATGACCATGGTTCCATTTGGGTTGACCAATGGACCACAAAGTATACAGAATCTGCATAAGAAATGGATCAAATGTATAAAAATTAAGTTCACCTATGGCTCTTGTCGCCCTGACCAATGATTCTAGAGAAAAGAGGATGATGATGCCCCTTGTCAACAGAAGGTCCATGCTATGTGACATTCCTGGACACATCCTCTGAAGATGAATCCCTAAGTCCAGAAGAAATCACCACTCACACAGAAACAAACAAAGTTTTGATACCCTTCCAGCAATCTCAACAGACAAATGAGTCATCTATTTAGAAGGAAGAGACTCGTTCTAGTGGAACATCAGACGATGACACTACTCCCTTGAAGGAGTCAGACCTCTACCCAGAAGCAATCCATGGGACATTCATCCGCGAAGTGGAAGGTGAAAGGCAAGTGACATTCTTGGATACTGACGGTACTAAGCATCACCTGAAAGTGGGTCTCAATCTTCTAGAAGAAGAACTAGTGGTCCTGCAAGACCTACTAAAGGAGAACTTAGACGTGTTTTCTTGGTCATATAAAGATCTAAAGGGGATTGATCCCACAGTATGTCAACATCACATAGACCTAGACCCTGATGCAAAACCTATGAGGCAGAGACAAAGGCGTATGAATCCTAATTATTTAGCTCTGGTAAAGGCTAAATTATTGAAGCTTCTTGAAGCCGAGTTCATCTACCACATGGCTAACAGTGAATGGGTTTTTTCAATTGTGGTAGTACCCAAGAAGAATGGGAAACTTCAAATATGTGTGGACTTTCGAAAGATGAACTTGAAGACGAAGAAGGATCATTTCCCTATCCCTTTCACAAGCCAACAGTTGGACATAGTGGTAAGCCATGAGCTCTATTTCCTCTTGGATGGATTCAACGGATATAACCAAGTCCAAATCGCAGAAGAGGACCAAACCAAAATAACCTTCACCATAGAATGGGGGATCTATGCCTATAGAGTGATGTCGTTTGGGCTTTGTAATGCTGCTGCTACCTTCCAATAAGTAATGATGGCTTCCTTCCAAAATCATCTGCATGATTTCATTGAGGTGTATCTCGATGACTTCTATGTCTATAGCCTAATCCGTGAGTATTGGAGACACCTAGAGCAATGCTTCGAGAGTATGGGATCTCTCTCAACCTTGACAAATGTGTCTTTGGTGTCTCATCAGGAGTTCTTTTGGGCCATATTGTCTCTGCACAAGGTATTGCAATAGACTTGACAAAGATTGAGAAGATTGTCGCCTTGATAGCACCAACAAACCTCAAGCAACTGAGAGGATTTCTTAGCCATGTGGGCTACAACAGAAGATTTATTGCACATTTTGCAACCAAGGCAACCCTTCTCCACAAGCTTCTAAGGAAAGATGCGGATTTCTTTGGATTGATGACTGTGAAGAAGCCTTTAATACCCTAAAACAGTGCCTTATCCAAGAACCTATCTTGCAGCCTCCTAATTGGACGAAGGAGTTCCATGTGCACATAGATGCATCAGCTGAAGGGCTAGATACTATACTATGTCAAAAGGCCGCCTCTAAATTAGATCAGCCAATATATTATGCAAGCCGAAAGGTCACTGATAGAGAGCGGAACTACACAGTGGCAAAGCTTGAGTGCTTAGCAATGGTTTTTGCACTAGAGAAGTTTTGACACTATCTACTGTCAATGCATTTCAAGTTCTATGTGGATCATGAAGCCCTGTCCTTCCTGATGAACAAATCAGATGCCAAAAGACAACTGATGAGATGGTTTCTCTTATTCCGGGAGTTTTATTTTGAAGTGGTCACTAAGCCTGTCCGTTCCCATGTCCTAGCCAATCATCTATCACGAATCCCTCAAACTACAGAAGAGGAACAAGATGATCCATACCTTCCTGATGCTTCCTTGTTTCTAGTCAAAATAGTTACTACATGGTATGTAGACATAGCCAACCTCCTAGCAACTCAAGAGTATCCTCCTGGTATCTCAAGTCGTGAGAAGAAGAACCTTCTGTTAGAAACAACCCCCTACACCTTGCCAGGCGGTGCACTATATAGGAGAGGCAAAGATGAAGTATTGTAAAGATAAGAGATGAAATTGGCATAGTATTGAAAGCATGCCATGACGAACCATGTGGTGGACACTTCGTAGGAGAAGCACCAGCCAGAAAGGCTCTGCTCGCAGGATATTGGTGGTCGACCCTCCACAAGGATGCATATGACTACTACAAGAGATGCGATGTTTGTCAGCAAATGGGAAAATCCACCAAAACAAGTACCATGCCACTGTAACCTATTCTTCCCCTTAAGCCATTCAAGAAGTGGGGGATTGATTTCGGGTCCCATTGATCCACCTACCACACAAAAGCAGAACAGATACATCCTAGTATGTATGGATTATGTCACAAAGTGATGTGAAGCTAAAGCTTTAAAGCGGGACAATGGTAATAGCGTAGCCCTATTCATGTACAAGAATATTATCACCAGTTTTGGCAATCCCCTCGAGCTGGTAAATGACAGAGGTACTCATTTCCTTAACAAAATCATGGAAGAGCTGACAAAGCTGTATAAGATCCACCATCGCAAGTCCACTCCTTACTACCCCAGAGCTAACAACCAAGTTGAAGTCACCAACCACATCCTCTGTTGGATCTTGACAAGAACGATTGCCACACATCGTCACAACTGGGACAATCGACTTACAAAGGCCCTCTAGGTATACAAAACCTCCCATAAGATTGCTACAGGACAGACCCCTTTCTAGCTGGTGTATGGTATCGAAGCCGTTTTCCTGGTTGAATTGGAATTGCCCTCTTTGCGAGTGGCAGTTAAAGAACGCTTGGGAGATGATGATTCATTGCAACACCGCCTCCTAAACTTGGAATGTTTAGAAGAGATTTTGTGGATGGCCCTGCATTTCATGGAAACCACTCAAGCACAATGCAAGGCCTATCATGACAGCTTCATCAAGCACAAGAAGTTCAAAGAAGGTGATCTTGTCCTTGTTTATGATTTCCGATTTGGAAAGTTTCCAGGCAAGCTTCAACAACGCTGGATGGGTCCCTACAAGGCACTTGCTGTCAACCCAAATGACTCTGTCCAAGTGCACTGTCCAAGTGCAAGCTGTTGATGTTTCTGAGGATTCCTTTTTTATAAATGGCTATCACCTGAAGAAGTACTTCCCTCCCTAGGGATCTTGACAATCACAATCGACCCACCCTTTTCCTTTTGGGCGTCGCACTGTCCTTCTCTTCGTGATCCTGATAGCCCTTATAATCTTCCTCATGAGGCGGTCTCGTTCTGCTAGCCTCTCACAGATACCTTTGAACGCTACCTTGTTCTCTTCTCGTCTGATATAGCAGCGGTGGAGAGGATGGTTCTGACAAATGGTGGTTCTACCATTTCCCTTCTGAAAAAAAAAACAAACAAAACAAAACAAACAAACAAAAAAAAAGAAAAGAAAACTGTTATAGGAGAAAAGGAAGAAATTCCCTATCATAGCAGGTCCCCTAAATTGTAGGGGAAAGTGGGTTTTGATGCTGATTAGTTGCTGGAAATATTGGAACTTGTGATCTATTTGTTTGTGCATACCATATAGGATGGTTTATAAATTAAGTTAAAAGATTAAGCCGCACGAGTATGGTCGGGGCTAACCCTTAGCAATGAAGCATGACACATAGGCTGAAATCATTAAAAGAAATGTTTGTTGCATTGTACAATGCTGATTCATAAAATGTTTGACCATGATGGCATTCACAATTGCATTGCACATATCACATGGTAATTCCTAGATGCATTGCAATTGGTTACCTATACTTATGACCCACGCTGAGTTGTGAGACACTTAAACTATATGTTTAGATAGTTGTGTTCTTTGGGGAGTTGTCAAGTGAAAAAATATCTTATCTCCTGGATCAGTTTAAATAAGAGTGGAGTTTATTATGCATGTGTTATTTGTGTTAGTGGCACATCGAGGGTCCAATCCCCTTGATATAGGAGAGATGTAGTGGAGCCACAACATTTAGCTAGAGGGGTGTCTCCTTTTGTTTGTGATTACGAGGTATCTTATACCAATCTATGTGTAGGGACTCTCTCTGAGGAGTGTGGGGTTTTATTATTGGACTACAACTCAAAACAAACGCAAGATTCACAGTAGTAGTTAGGGCACTATGTCCTTTATAGCCATTGTCGGGCCCGGCTAGTACCTATAGCCAGTGTCGGGCCCATTTTAGGTCCCGACACATGGCATGTCCATGACATCACACCCTCCTATAGCGACAAGTTCCATGAGGAGTGGCTTAGTGGTTTGGTCCACCAAGCTTCGTTGGATTCCTCTTGTGAAATTCTTTGACTTTAAGAGGGACGCTTTAGAGATATTTGATGCCAGGAGGCCTATTCCACGGTGGATTCCATGAGACCATGGTGGATTTCGTGAGTTTTTTATTCCATAGTGGATTCTTGAGGTTTTGCGGTGGATTTTGTAAAACTATATTTATTTGTCGGGGCTCGTAGACAAGGTGAATTCCCTGTGTGAGAAGTTGACGGGGATGCTTGTCCTTTTTGGGTATCATATTAATTGAATGTGCACATGGGTGATTCTGCAAAATACATATTTAAATTAATGGGCGTTTATGCCTTTAGAGCGCACTCGTATTAAATTAAGGTTAGGACATAGTTCCAACCTATTTATTTATTTTGTAGCTGAAGACTGCTAGGTATTCACTTTTGTTGATTTAATTTTATTATTTTCTAACAATTGTGAATGCTTTAGTTGATGTGTAGAGCAGGTGGTGGTACATTGGGAAGCACTGGGCGATAGCGTGTATTCAAATTACCTAGAATAAATTATCATTTTTGATGGGCGCGCACCTTATTATTAAAGGCGTGGTGCTAATATTTATTTAGGAGTGTTTATTTATTGAAGCACTTAATAAATATTTATTATTTTTTATGCACATGGGTGCATGGTTTAAATATTTCATTATTGGACATTGTATTTGGGCACAGCCCAAATACGACTTTTGGGGCGCCCAATTGCTTTATTCTTTATTTGGACAAAAGCAAACACAAAAGCTAAAGCATGCTAATTGTAAAATTGGGCTATTTTTGAGCTTTGAGATGAATAAATTTATAAATATATGCCTTGTGAAGCACTCACACAAGGTATGGGAGGAGATTGTACCCAATTTGTCTCTTTTCTTCATGTCGTGCAAATCTTCCTTTTTGTTTTATGAGCTTAAGTAGAGTTATTTTGTTCTTGGGGACCTTCCAATGTTCACTACATATGCATCCAGCATCCGATTTGTGCACCAATATTCTACAAGTTTCCAAGTGTGATCATTGATTTCATATCCTTTCTACCGAAGAAGGTATTCCAATCGACCTCGCGAGATCCTCGAATGTTGGAGAGAATATTGGTCTGCATAGTGCTTGTACTGATTATGAGCCTTTTGGATTTGTTGGTCTTGTTCTTGGTGTATATCTGCTAGGTTTTGAGCTTTATCTTGGGCAGCAAGGTTATTTACTGGATTGGAGAGATGTACATCCATCCTTGGATGCTGGCCATAGTTTGCAAAGAAAGGAGTGTGCTTGGTAGATGCGTAGAAATTATTATTATAAGCAAACTTTGCAAAGGTCAAGAGCTCAAACCAATCATTCTGATGGTAGTTGATGGTGCAATGGAGATATTGTTTCAAGACTTGATTTACCCGTTAACGGCTCTTCGACCATTAGTCTATTGATGATTGATTGTGGATAACTTAACTTGGACTCCAAGGAGGTTGTAGAGTCTCTTCCAAAAACTAGATATGAATTGGAGACCCCGATCACTGATGATGTCGCTTGGGAGTCTATGTAATCTAAAAATTATCTAAGGAAGAGTCTAGTGGTAACTATGCCTATGATGGTCCTGGTGATAGGGATAAAATGTGCCATTTTTGTGAACCTATCTACCACAACAAGAATAGAGTCATATTTGTTTGATTTGGAAAGATCTATTATGAAATCCATGGATAGAGAAGACCAAGGACATGCTAGAATGGGCAAGGATTGCAGGAGGCCATGTGGTTTGTGACGAGGTACCTTGGCCATGTTATAAGTATCACATGATTTTATATATTCCTTAACTTCTTTCCACATCTAGGGCTACAAAAAATCTCTTAAAAAAATCTCTAAGATCTTATTAACTTAAAAGTGTCCTACTATTGGGGTGTCATGGCATTGTTGGAGTACCTAGAGTCTCGATTTTCTTGGAGGAATGTAAAGTAGATCCTTATAGTATAACAATCCATTAGTTTCTTGAAACTCAAAAATTTCATTTCCTTTTCCCTCTTGATTTTGTCTCTTGACATTGTTGGCCAAATCATCATGTGGCAAGACTTCATGGATTAACTAGATCAAGGTAGGGTCATCTTGGTAACAATTGGAGATGGTTCCTAGTTGGAGGTGCTCTTGCTTGAGTAGTATTGCTCATTGTTGATCAAAAGTTTCTTCTCCCTTCTTAGGTGCCACATAGAATCTTCTTGATAAAGCATCTAATTGGAATTGTTGGCATCCTGGGCGATAGGTGGTGACATAGTCAAACCTAGATAAGAAGTTACTTTAGTGGGATTGTCTTTGATTGAGGATGTAGGGTTTCATAAAGTATTCTCAATTTTTATGATCTTTATAGACGATAACTTTATGGGCTCCACCCTCTAGATGATGATGCCAAGTATCAAAGGCATCTATAGTGGCAAGGCATTCTTTGTCATAGATCTCAAAGTTCATCTCTAGAGGGGAGAACTTCCTTAAGTGGAATGCCACTGGATGCATATGACCATCATCTCCATGCTAGGACAAGATGGCTCCTAAGGCATAGTTTGATACATCAGTCTCTAAGAAAAATGACTTAGTCAGATCTAGGGGGACTAGGATTGGGATAGTGGTGAAAGTGATCTTGAGTGTCTGAAAGGCCTTTTGAGCTTCTAGGGTCCATGAGAACTTTGAGTTTCCTTTGAGTCTAGTGAGTGATGTGACTGAATCCTTGATAAATATCCTATAGAAGTTGGCAAAGCCAAGGAAACATTAGACATCGTGAACACATATGGATGTCTGCCAAGTCAAGACTCGATCTTCTTGGGGTCCATGAAGATTCCTCTCTAGGAGACATTGTACCCCAGGAATTTCACTTCTCTCTAATGGTAAAAACAATTCTCAAGTTTTGCATATATTCCTTTTTCTCTGAGATTTTTCAAGTTTAATTTTACATGGTGCTCATGCTCCTTTGCATCTTTTGAGAATATCAAGATATCATCCAAGTATATAACTATAAAATCATCTAGATGCTCTCGGAAGATATCGTTCATCATATATTGAAACACTGCAAGAGCATTGGTGAGACGGAATGACATAACAACATACTCAAAGTGGCCATACCTTGTGCGAAAGGCTATCTTCCATTCTTCTCCTTCTCTAATCCGTAAAAGATTGTAAGCCCCTTGTAGATAAATCTTTGTGAAGATCTTGGTCTTTCCAAGGAATTCCAAGAGCTCTGGTATTAATGGAAACATGTATTGATTCTTGACTGTTATCTTGTTGAGTCCTTGATAATCCACACACATTTGATGTGACCCATCTTTGCATCTCTAAATGTAGAAGTAAGCTTGCAAAGAAATGCCTCGTAGCATATGAAGTACTTGCATATTCTTTTATAATATTGGGTTGAACCATGATAAAGCTTGACCACAAAGCAAAGTCCCAATGAATCCCAGCTTGGAAGCATCATCTAGATACCTATCCGGTTGCATGCGAATATAGAGCTTTACTTGTTGCAAGAATCCCCTGAACTTTGAACTCTAGCATGTTGATCTTAGGTTCTCTTGTTGGGGGTTGGTAAACACACAGAATCATCTAATCACTTCCTATGTTGTTTTGCAAGGCTTGGATCTACTAGTCTTACATCTCTTGAAGAATAGGGCCTAGATACATAGGGTATTCTATTTGAAGTTGCGATTGTTGTTCTTTCAAGTCTTGAATTCCTTGTTGGAGGTTTTGAAGGGAGGACACAACTCTTTCAAGGGTTGCCTCCATGGTGCTTAGTAGGGCTAAAAAGCAACCAAATTGTTATGGGAGAGCACCAAAGTGTGCTCGAAAGACTAGACTAGATGCAAGATTTGTTAGAAAGATTATGATTACAAGATAATCCCATGTAGGGGCACAAGATACAATGATAACTTAGAGCAGAATTTAAAAACCTAGGAAATGCCAGAAAGGAGTGAAATAATCCAAAATTTACGCATGAATTCAAAGCCAACAGAAGCATAAGATGCGGATTCGACAATTTTAAGAGACCTAGACGACGGGTATGAAAATTTTAACCCTTGCGGTGGCTGCATATTTTTTCATACTTTTTCTTATTATTGCCAGATTGAAGCAAGACGACTTCTTGCCATTTGAGACGACAAGCCAGACGCATAGGATTTTTCAAATTCTCAACGAAGGAGCTGCAAGAGGTCGGTGAATATCTCAAAGGTCAAAATTGACCAAGATTTGAAGGGTTACCAGCATGGACCTTCGGGGGGGCCAAAGCCCCCAAATTTTTCAAGGGGGGAGTTATCAAAATGGCATGAAAAAAATGCCACCGCCTAGCAATGATTAGGATGGAGGGATAGGGAGCTTCGAGCAACCCTCCCAACAAAATACATCAATGGAATCCCTATATTTTTCACCTCCAATCACCTATTTAATCTTGCCGAATGGTTTCCCGAATGAAATTTTGAATTTATAGCCTTTCTGTCTCCTCTCTCCTCTTGATGTGTGTTCTCATGCTTAATTGATGAGAGAAGGGGCTGAGCTGATATGCGAGATATGGATCGTGGGATGATGCTAGAGCTTGAAGGAGCATAAATCAAGGTTTGGAGGAGTGTCAATAGCTATTGGGAAGCATCAATGGCCTTCCAATCATGAGATGCATATGATATGAAGCGCGGTTCTATGAGTAAGTCGTAAATTTAATCATTTAATGGATAAATTCCATTTGTAAGTGGTTGAAGATGGTTGGAGATTCGGTTGTTAATGATGTGATCTATCAAAAATGTTAGGAAAATTAGGAAAAATCAATCATCGAATAATTTCTCTAAAAACATGCAAAGCTTCCGTAACATTGCAATTTTAATAAAAATCATGAGCTTTTGGGATTTCATTGTCTATATGGTATTCGCATGGGATGGAATACAATATAAAAATAATTCTTAGCAATCCTAATCAATTTAAATCAATAAATTAGAAAATATCAATATTTATCAATAAATAAATATATAAAAATAAAAAATAATAAAAAAGGTTTTTTGTGTCTAAAACATAAGAAACTTTTACATTTGTGTTTGTGAATGTATGATAAGGTTGAGGCATGAAGGTGAGCCTCAGTTCAGCCCTATCTTTATATTAAAGTGGGTATTTTATTGCTTTTATGAAGGAAAAATACATTAAAAATATACTCTAAACCTACCATCAAATGCACAATCTTAAGCGGTAGGGAGAAGGGGAGTGTTAAGGGCTAATAATACACTAAATTCTGATTTTTTCCTGATGCGTGGCATATAGGACACGTGATCTTTAAAATTAAGAGGGTCTAGTAGTACGAGCATGCTCTCGATCCTAGCCCTATGCAATGCAATAATTACATTTAGAGTAAAGACATGAAAAGAAATATTTTTTCACCTTCTAAATGTTGGTTGTTAATGAAAGAAATGTTTGAGAACTATAAATCATACACAATTGCATTGCATGCAACACATGGTATCATCCTCGATGCACAACAATTGTCTTCGTGAACATTGACCTATGTTGAGGAGGTGAGGTACCCTAAGTAGTAGGGCTAGTGGTTCAATCTCGGTGGGGAGTATGCAGTGAGAGGAATATATTACATCTCCTGGAACGACTAATTAAAAGAGTGGAGCATGTATCATATGTGCTCTATGTATGAGCGACACATCTTGGGACCAATCCTTGAGGTGTAGGAGAGTTAGGAGAGTCATAGTGGGGCCATGGCAATTTGCCAAGGGGTGCTCCCTTTGTTTGTGCTTACGTGGTTTATTACAGTGATATGTGTAGGGACTCCCTTGAGGAGTGTGTGAAGGATTATCCGTTGGATTACAAGCCATGCAAACGCAAAGTTCTACATTAGATGTGAGGGTAGTATATTCCTTTGACGCTCCTAACCATGAGGCTAAGGGGTAGTTTGGGTACATAGTAGAGGCTTGGCTAGTGCCATAGAGCCATTGTTGGGCCTTTTTTAGGTCATAGTAGTAGGTGGCTTGTTTGTTGGGAGCTGTTAATAAGTGGAGGTCTCTGAATCTTGGTTGATAGGGACCAATTTATTAGTGTATGCCAAAATGCAATGAAATAGATCCAAAATACCATCAAGCTAAGCTTTAGAAGAAAGAAAAAGATGAAGGGGATAGACGGCGGACTAAAAGTATGAGGAGATATTCTCCGCAAAGGAGTGGTCCAATATCCTTACAAGGGAGGGGACTTAGCAACCCTAGCCCCACACACATAGTCTGTTATTAGGAGGAGGAGAAAGTTCCAGTACTTCCCCTCTCCAAGTTAGCGAGCCCACTTCAAGTGTAGTAGTGCTTCCCATGGTTTAGGGACCCTTAGTGATTCTGGTCGTCATGGCACAACCCATTGCAATCCCAGCAAGAACGTCGCACTTGCTAGCCTTGGTATTTCATTTATCCATTTTTAATGGGTTATTAGAGAAGAATGTGGAACTTCATATTAATGAATTCCAAAAGTTAATGTTTAACTATCGAATCCAAGATGATGGACTCTGAGCTGCAATATGCTATCACAACCTAGAGGTTGGAACCATAACTAGGATTGATTTATTATTTGTAGCCTTCCAAAGAGAGTTTTTCCCTGGAAGGGGACGTCAGTATTGGCTATGTGTTCTTAATGTAACACGTCAAGAACCTCATGAGAATATTTGAGGCTATGCCAAGAAATTGAATTAAGTTTTTCATAGGTTGTAGACTTATATTCCTTTTTCAGCTCCTACTTAGCTACAATACTTTTTGCATGGGCTAGACTTTAACATTCAAGTGTAGCTAAGCAATGTTGCTCTTGTTAACATTGATATGGCTATTACAAGATCATAGGAGGTAGAGCCACGATTACAAGCGGCCTACACCTCTATGGAAAACTAGAATTCGAGTCTAGGTGTTGGAAATATTTTGGTACTGAGGAATGGAGATCAAGGGACACCCTGAGTACTTCTAATAGGAGAGGAAGCATGATTCAAAATGTGCCTATGGTACCAGCTCCTCTTTGTGTGACCATGCCTATGGCTAGTCAAATGGCTTCACCAAGTGTTGGGGGCCAAACAATAAATCCTAATGTTGTTCCAAGGAATCAACAACCAATTCCTAATCAAGTGGTTAGGCCAATGGAATGACAAGTAGACAATCACGGCTATGAGTCAAGTGCCTTGAATGTCCTTGGCAAAGTTAAGGATATGATGAAGCACTATACTGGTATGATCACCAAGCAATACATGAAAATAGCTATTGATGTCGATTTCCTTAAGAAGCAGTAGAATGTGATAGTGATGAGTGGATGCCCTAAAGAGGATGCCCCTCAAGATTCAGTTGTAAGTGGTGTGGCAGCCAACATTTTCCTAGGAATTATCCAAATGTTAAATGTGACATATGTAGAAATTTTGGCCACTTAGGTAGTACCTGTTGGAGCAAGATTAGCTCCAATAAGGAAGTAAACAGCCAGTTCTAGTCAACCATTAAGCAGAAGAAAATAATATCCAGCAAGATGACGGACGGAAACAAATACTACTAAGAGGGAAGGCTACTATAGAGGAGCTACCTATAGTGGCAGTGGAGTGAGCCTTATTAAAGCTATATGTGTCAATGGCATTAAAGCTTCTAATTTAAAAGTCATCATGAGAGGTCAAAAGGGTAAAGACGTTGACAAAGACAAGGTAAAACTTGTTGAGGAAAACCCTAGGCAAGATGATAAGGGGACACAAGTCCTTAATCTCGACATGGAAGGCAGACCTCTAAAAGCCATTGATGGTAAAGTTGACACCAAGAAGGATAAGGAATTGCCAAAGAAGAAGGAAAAAGTCAAGAAAATGGCACCAAAGCATGTTCAAAGACCAAAGGAGACAATGGTCTGGCAAGAGAAGAGAGCTATTGCTAACTCTCATGAATTTGATTTAGCAATTTTTCTTTACAAAGTTAAGTCAAATGTAAATCTCTTGTAGTTGATTAAGTTATCTCCACAAGTGGGTAAAGAGTTTAAGAAGATTCTGCACACTAGGTATATAGCCCTTGGGCGGCATAGTGCAGGTAAGAGATGATTAGTTGGCATGGTGAAAAGCATTGTCCAAGGATAGCATCATATGTTGATGGAATATTAGTGGATCATACTATTGTAGACATAGGATCTTCCTTCAACATTATGAGTTTGGAATTGATGGAGAGGCTAGGGTAAGAGATCCAAAGAGATGCTTCCACAATTCTTTGAATAGCTAATGTCACTTTAAGACAACCTGAGCGTTGCATCACTAAAGTCCATGCATGTGTCTGTTGCCAATGTGAAATGCATTCAAGACTTTAGGGTGATTAGGTTTGTGGGCGGCCTAGCTATCAAATATTGCTAGGTAGGCCATGGATCTTACAAGTAGACTGTCAGGTTGATATACCCACTTAGTTAGTTGATCTTTGGCAGAGGTGCTAGATGTGTAGTAGTAGATGCCTACATTTGAATCTCCTCAAAGTGAGAGAGTTCCTTTATCCTCTATAGAGATAGATACATTAGATGATGTAGCTAGTAGTGAGATGTCATCAAGTGACGAATCCAACAAGGGATTCACTACAGAGGATATCTATCAAGTAACTTTGAATGAGCCAATAGAGGCTCATAATATGATAAGAGATACGGGCATAATTGAGTTGAACCTTGGTATGTTGAATGTTGCACATGGTCAATTAAATTAGGGTCCATGCTCAGTTTGGAATAAAGAAAGGACTATGTCTCCTGGATTCAGGAATTTTGTGACATGTTTACTTGGAGTTATGACAAGTTGAGAGGTATTCCTCCTAGCCTAGCTTTTCATACCATTCCCCTAAAGGAAGGTAGCTGCCCTATGTGACAAAAAGTAAGTTGTATGCCTTTCAAATTAAGGGATGGGCTATTTGAGGAGTTGACAAAAGTATAGAAAGCTGGCCAGATATTTTTGATACAACACACAGAGTGGTGTTCACCAGTTGTTATTAGGAAGAATAATAATAATCAAATTTGGCTTTGCATAGACTTTAGAGAGCTTAATAAGCAAACGGTTAAGGATTACTATCTATTACCACTCATTGATTATATTTTAGATTAATTAGCTAGTAGGAAAGTCTATTTAGCTATGGATTTCTTTGCTCGATACAACCAAATGGCTATTGCAGAGGAAGATAAGTTGAAAATGACATTTATCATTGTCTTTAGTACCTTTGTGTATCATATGATGGCCTATGAATTATGCAATGCATCTGGTTTTTTAGCAACAAACAGTTAATAAGACTTTTGGCGACATCTCTCCAGAGGAGTTAAAAGTCTTCATTGATGATTTGGGGGCAACCACCACAAGGGAAAGATAACTTATTATTTTATAAAAAGTCTCTTAATCCACAAAAGTGTGTCTTTGGGGGGCCCTATGGATTGTTACTAGGCCATATCATTAGCTCAGGGGGGACCATGTGATTAACCTTGAAAAGATAAAGGTTATAGTTGCTATGAGTCCGCTACGCACTCCGAAAGAGGTACGTAGCTGTTTTTCATCAGTGGGATATGATCGGAGATTTATCAATGCATTGGAAAAAAGAATGTTACAATTGATGAACTTTTTATCTTTTAACTATCTATTTAATTGGAGTGAAGCTTGTCAGGTATCTTTCTACTATTTAGCCCAAATTTGGGAAAATAAATTGTATCATCCCCAATAGCCTTTGCTAGTCATAAATTGGGGATATCTAAAATTAATTATACTTATATGGAGGAATTGGACTTTGGAATGGTTTTCACGACAAAGAAATTTATACACTATATTCTCTATGAGAAGGTGGTATTTTTTACAAAGGCAGAGAGACTTAGACTGTTGATAAACAAGTTGCAACCACTTGATCATTTAGCAAAGTGGTTAATCACTTTGTGGGAATTCAATTATGAGATTAGGAGTAAGCCACCGAAGCTGCAGGGTATTGTGGAATGTCTTGTGGATTTTGGGGAGCCAAAGGAAATTCCAACTGAGAGAAGTGACATTGAAGGTCTATTCAAAATCAATATAGCTTCCATCCCTTCACGATATGCAACTATAGCTCATTATGTATCTACAAGAGAGATTCGGACTGCTCTATCAAAGTCTGAGAAGAGAAAGATTAAGTAGCGAGCACTACGCTTTTCGATCATAGTAGGTTTCTTGTATCAAAAAGGCATGGATGAGATTTATTGACAATGTGTAGTACGATATGAGTTACCATTCATTCTTGAGAAATATCATTTTTCACCATGTGGGGGATATTTTTTTGGATAGCTTACTACCCAAAAAGCTCTCTATGTTGGATATTAATGGCCATCAATTTTCCATAATGCTTTCAATTATGTTAAGCATTGTGATGTTTGCCAAATATATGATGTGAAGAGAATCGTAAGCGGCCGCTAAATCCTATTTCAGTTACGTTACCCTTTGAAAAATGGGAAATCAATTTTTTTGGACCAATATATCCTTCATCAACTACACGGAAGTGTTATATCATTGTTTATGACATAGTACTATACAAAGCGGTCTGAAGCTTGAGCAACAATGAAGGATAATGCTAAGGAAATTGCAAGTTTTATTATGGAGCAAATTATTTGTCATCTTGATCCACCTAAGGAGATAGTGTCTAACTGAGAGACACACTTCTTGAAATAGTAGCCTTGATGGAAGATCTAAAGATTAAACATAATAAAACTACCCCATATAATCCGCAAGCAAATGGTCAAGTCAAGAGTACAAATAAACAACTTGTAGGGATCTTATCCAAGACAGTGTTTGAAAGTAAGCAAGATTGGGATAAGAAACTGTATGTAACACTATATTAGAGAATTTCGGAATCTCCCAAGTCCCACTTTCAAATAAGGGGTAAAGATTTGGCCATGTGGCTAAATCTTAACCCATACTTCAAAGTGGGACTTGGAAAGACAAACTATATAGTAATTAGGGTAGACTCCACTTTCAAGTAAGGGAACAAGATTTGACCATGTGGCCAAATCTTAACTACATTTGGAATTACCAAACTATATGAGAATTCCCAAATTTCCTAATACATTGTTATGTGGTGCTTTGGGATTACAATACGACATTCAAGAGAGCTACAGTGCCCACACCTTGTTCAAGCTGATATATGGGGAAGAGTGTGTCTTACCATTGGAAATAGAGTTGCCACTGTGAGATTTTCTCTCAATCATTCTTTGGCTGAGATAGAAGCATTCCAGGAAAGATTTATTTCTCTTGCACATCTTGATAAAATTTGATTATAGGCTTTATTACATCAAGAGGTAGGGAAGAAGAGAATGAAAGCACTTCATGACCTTTAGGCTAAGAAATATAAATTTGTGAAGGGTCAATTGTTGGTGTTGTACTACGATATTCATCATGAGCTATTTCTTGGTAAACTAGAACCCAAATGAAATGGGCCGTATAAAATTTTATCTATAGGAAAGAATGGATCTATATGATGCCAGGAGGCATATTACACGGTGGATTCCATACCAAGGTGGATTCTTTGAGGTTTTACGGTGGATTCCGTAAACTTTTATTACCAGGGCTCATACACAAAGTGGATTCTTTGTGCGAGAAGTCGATGGAGACGCCTATCCTTTTCGGGCGTTTTGTTAATTTAGTGTGTACATGGGTGATTCCATAGCGGGTGATTCCGCAAAATACATATTAAATTAATAAATATTTATGAGTTTAGAGTGCGCACTCGTGATAAATTAAGGTTAGGATTGATTTCTAACCAATTGATTTATTTATGTAGCTGAAGACTGCTAGGTATTCACTTTTGTCAGTTTAATTGTATTATTTTACTAATGATTGTGAATGCTTCAGTTGATGTGTAGAGATCGCAGTAGTGGTGGTGGAAAGCATTGGAGGATAGCGTGTATTCGAGTTATCATCTATATTTTGATGGGCGCATACCTTAGGCATGGCGCCTATATTTTGTCGCACCTATTTATCAAGGCGTTGGATATTTATTTATTATTTTTGTATGCGCATGGGCGCATGATTTAGATATTTGTATTTGGACATTGTATTGGGTATGCCTGACTTCTTAGATGCCCATTAGCTTTATTTCTATTTGGCACAAAAGCAAACTCAAAAGCTAAGGCGTGCTATTTTGTAATGTGGGCTATTGTTTGAGCTTGAAGATGATTAATACATAAAATACATGCTTTGTGGAGCGCTCACACAAGGCATGGGGGGAGATTGCACCCAATTGGTCTCTTGTTCATGTCATGCAAGTCTTTTACATTGATTTGTGTGCAAAAAGTAGAGTTCTTTTGTTCTTAGGGACCTTCTGATGCTCACTACGCACGCTTAAAGCATCCGATCTGTGCACCAGTGATATCAGAGCGAAGCTGAGATTGAGAGCTTCCAATCGCTACCCATCTCGCGCGAAGGCGAAGCTCCTGGAACAATCGAGCTCTACAGTGATTTTCATCGCGAACGATCGATACGGGTGGATTCCTGGCGATCAAGAACCTCTGTCTGCAGCCTCTGATCGCGAAGGACCGGCCTGAGGAGGCAGAGGACCACTCCTACATCTCCCTCTCCAATACGTTTTTTTTTCATAGTCACAGTAAGCTTCTTCCATATCTAAAAGTTCTTAAGCTTTAAAATAAAGCTTAGTAAGCTTTATAAGAAGCTTTAAGAAAGCTTTAATTTCGAAAATTCAACGACTGTGGCAGCGGCATCTCAGCATCAAAATCGATGCCAATTTGCAACGAACTAACACCGACAAAGATGGACCGCAACCCGAAGATCTTATTCGACGTACCATCGATGCGACACTCGAAGCTCAATCCATCCGCAAAGAAACAAAGATAAGTAAAGAAACTTCAAATTTCGTACTTTCAATGGATCTCGAGATGGAAAGACTGTACTTGCATTTATCAGTCAGTTTGATGATTACTTTCATGAAGAGACATATGCTGAGAAAGACAAAATTAAATGTGTTACTAATCATTTAGTTGATCGAGCATCTCTATGCTGGACTGTGGTTCGTAGGAGCATTGATTGTAGAATTTCCTTCCTCCTCAATACCATGAAAAAGCTATAAAGCAATGGGACCTTCTACAGCAAAGAGATCGTGAGCCTATTTCCCAATACACTGAACATTTTTGCAATGCCCTACTGCAACTCCGCATGCTTGAAGACGTACCTAAAGCGACTCACAAACGCAAGTTTATGTCTAGCCTACTTGGACATTACTATGCTGAAGTCAATATGTTCAAGCCAACAACCCTTGAAGATGCAATTTCTTTGGCTCATGACACTGAAGACAAGATTTGGGGAAGAGACAAGCGTCCACAACAATTTCAAGCAAATGGTAACTATGGTTCCAAGCAAATCAATTCAAATTTTAGAAGATTCAATCAAAGTCGTTTTCTTCCATCGTCATTCCATAAGTCTTAGATAAAACCACCTGCTTTGCCATCAAATACCAATCCAAACCCTAAGCCATCCTCACAACCAGATCCTAATATTCCTAGACTTCTTGCCATTGCCAACAATGTATCTAAAGCCAAACCAATAGTTTGTTACAAATGCCATCAACCTGAACATCTGGCAGCCAATTGCCAATTGAAGAAGCCACCTGTCCATATCAATTATCTTGGAGCAATGGAAGGTGAAGAACGAGAGGAAATGCCTGGCTTTACAGAAGATGAAGACGACATTGCTACTCCTTCAGATACTTTGCCAGGTATGCCAACTCCACATTCTTTGTTGACAATGAAATGTTTAGTGCATGGTAAAGAAAAGATTATTTTGCATGATGATGATAGCACACATGACTTTATTTCTGCAAAGTTAGTGAAAGAATTGAATTTACAAATTGTTTCTACACATTTTTGTATTAAAGTAGCATTCCTAGGCACAAGATATAATGGAACATAAGAGGTGCATAACTTAGAAATTAAAATTGGTGAATATACTAAACGAAGGAATTTTCTAGTTGTACCTTTGCAGTCTAGTGATATTATCCTAGGTATGCCTTGGCGTCATCAGTATAACCCTGACATAGATTATTCAACGCATTCAATTAAAATTTATTTTCAAGGAAAATCACATTGCATGGTATGCATGCCTCCAATAATTTTCCATTGCTTACTCATACTCAAGCTAAACATGCATTACGTAAAAGTAGTAAATCTTATTTAATTTGGGTGAATGAATTCAAGCTAAAGAAAAACATATGCATCCCAGGCATAAACAATTTCTTGCTCAATTTAAAGATTGTTTTGTTGATGTTTTACCACCTAGACTACCACCTTCACGACCTGAAGATCACAAAATAAATTTAATTCCTGGTACACAACCACCCTGTAAAGCACCATATAGGCATAACCAAATTGAACAGAAAGAAATTCAAAATCAAGTAGAGGAATTGCTTAACAGAGGATTAATTAGACCTAGTAGTTTTCCATTCGGTGCACCTGTTTTATTAGTAAAGAAGAAGAATAATACTTATTGCATGTGCATTGATTAACGTGCCCTAAATAAAATAACTGTTAAGAATAGATATCCGATTCCTAGGGTAGATGATCTTATGGATAAACTACAAGGTTCTGCCATATTCAGTAAGATAGATTTAAAACTGCATTTAGAATACAATTTGGACATTATGAATTTCTAGTGATGCCTTTTGGATTAACTAATGCATCTACTACATTTAGTAGAATGATGAATCGCATATTTTTGAAATATCAGCATTGTGTTATAGTATTCTTTGATGATATATTGGTATTCGTTAAAAATGAGAATGAGCATTATGAATATCTGTCTTTATTTTTCAAGTTGTTAAAAGATAATCAATTGTATGCTAATCCAGAAAAGAGTGAATTCTTTCAAACAAAAATTGAATATCTAGGTCATATTGTTTCATCAGAAGGTATTAAGGTTGACCTTAAAAAGATAGAAGCAATTTTGAATTGGCCCATACCCAAAAATGTGCATGAGTTACGTTCTTTTCTAGGTCTTGCTAGTTTTTACAGAAAGTTTGTGCGAAATTTCTCATTACTTGCATTGCCTTTGACTAAACTTTTAAAGAAGGGTATTGTGTATAACTGGACTAATAATCAACAAAAATCTTTTGATTTATTAAAACATGCATTAACCCATGCTCCTGTATTACAACTACCTGATTTCAATAGACCGTTCTTTTTAGTAGTTACTGATGCTAGTGGATCTAGAATAGGAGCCATACTTATGCAAGATAATCATCCCATAGCCTACTCTAGCTGTAAACTGAAACCATCTGAACTTAAATATTCTACATATGATAAAGAATTGCTAGCTATAGTACAAGCCTTACGTCAATAGAAACATTATTTAATGGGTTCTAAGTTTATGATTAAAACTGACCAACAAAGTATTAGACATCTCCTTAGTCAACCCCAAATATCTGACATACATATTAAATGGGCAGCTTTCATTCAAAGTTTTCATCCCCTTATACAATATCAACCAAGAAAAGAGAATGTAGTAGTTGACGCTTTAAGTAGAAAACCGACAATTCATAATATTTCTGTGATATCATTTGATTCCCTTATCCCTATGAAAGATACTTATTACTTTTCAAGCTTATTGGAATAAATTAGTTGCAAATAATTGGATTCCTATTGATTCACTGTCTTATAATAATGGATTCATGTTTTATGAAAAGAGATTATGTGTTACAGTTCCATTTAGATATTTTATTTTGAATGAGATTCATTGTCCTCCATATCAAGGTCATAGAGGTAATAGATCTACTTTGCGTACATTGACTGAAGATTTTTATTGGCCACATATGGACACTGATGTATCTAACTTTGTATCTGAATGTTTAGTTTGTCAAAGAGTTAAAAGACACCATGGTAAACAGTATGGTTTACTTATGCCTTTATCTATTCCATCACGACCATGGGAACAGATTTCTATGGATTTTATTACTGGTTTACCTAACACTAAAGCTAACCATGATATGATTTGGACTGTTGTAGACAAATTTAGCAAACAAGCATATTTCATTTCATGCAAGAAAACTTTAACAGCATCTCAAGTAGCTCAATTGTTTTTGAAAACTGTTTTTACTAATCATGGTTTACCAAAAGTTATTATTTCTGATCGTGATTCTAGATTTTGTAATAATTTTTGGATTACTTTGTTTGCTAACTTAGGAACAAATATTGATTTTTCATCTGTATTTCAACCTGAAACTAATGGTAAAAAAGAAGCTACTAACAGTACTATTTTAGATCTTTTACGTGCTTACACTATTTCAAAACCACATACATGGGATACACATCTACATTTACTTCAGTTTGCATATAACAATACACCACATACATCTACAAAGAAAGCACCATTTGAAGTCATTTATGGTTATAGATTGTCTACACCTATTGCATCTTTATCAAATAAGATTCAGACTGCTGATGATATTGCTAACATGCATGCTACTATTTTTGATGAAGTTAAAGATATGATTGCCAAAACCCAGCAATCATATACAAAACAAGCAAATAAGAAAATACAGGCTATGAATTTCAAAGTTGATGACTATGTTTGGTTACATATAGAAAAACGTAGATTACAAAGTGTAGATAAACATCCAGTTGTGAAATTAGCACCTAGATTCTATGGACCATTCAAGATCATACATAAAATCAATGACAATGCATTTAAGTTAGAACTACCACCACATTGGAAAATTCACAACACATTTCATATTAATTTACTACGACCCTTTAGAGGCCAATTTTGAAATCCTTGAGCCTGAAGCTATTATAGATATTGACTTTATGACCACTAGAACTGGCGGTAGATATTCTAGATATTTGGTCAAGTTTAAAAACCATCTTGTTGAAGAGGCCCAATGGATGCATGCTAGAGACTTAAATGCTTTCCCCACTGTTACCTCCACATTGAGCTAATAGCAATTGAGGATAATTGCTATCCCACCCCGAGGGTATGATGCCAGGAGGCATATTACACGGTGGATTCCGTGAGGTTTTACAGTGGATTCCGTAAACTTTTACTACCGGGGCTCATACACAAAGTGGATTCTTTGTGCAAGAAGTCGATGGGTACGCCTATCCTTTTCGGGAGTTTTGTTAATTTAGTGTGTACATGGGTGATTCCATAGCGAGGATTCCGCAAAATACATATTAAATTAATAAACGTTTATGAGTTTAGAGTGCGCACTCGTGATAAATTAAGGTTAGGATTGATTTCTAACCAATTGATTTATTTATGTAGCTAAAGACTGCTAGGTATTCACTTTTGTCAGTTTAATTGTATTATTTTACTAACAATTGTGAATGCTTCAGTTGATGTGTAGAGATAGCAGCAGTGGTGGTGGAAAGCATTGGAGGATAGCGTGTATTCGAGTTATCATCTATATTTTGATGGGCGCATACCTTAGGCATGGCGCCTATATTTTGTCGCGCCTATTTATCAAGGAGTTGGATATTTATTTAATATTTTTGTATGTGCATGGGCGCATGATTTAGATATTTGTATTTGGACATTGTATTGGGTATGCCTGACTTCTTAGACGCCCATTAGCTTTATTTCTATTTGGCACAAAAGCAAACTCAAAAGCTAAAGTGTGCTATTTTGTAATTTGGGCTATTATTTGAGCTTGAAGATGATTAATACATAAAATACATGCTTTGTGGAGCGCTCACACAAGGCATGGGGGGAGATTGCACCAATTGGTCTCTTGTTCATGTTGTGCAAGTCTTTTACATTGATTTGTGTGCAAAAAGTAGAGTTCTTTTGTTCTTGGGGACCTTCTGACGCTCACTACGCGCGCTTACGGCATCCGATTTGTGCACCGCTATAGCCCTTTTAGTTTTTCCAGGGATAGAGTCTGAAAATAAAGTTAACTTTAATAAGCTAAAGCCTTACTAGGTGTAAGGGATGATGTTGGCCTTGGTGCCTGTGTAAGTCCTTCAATGATTCAAATTTAGCTTGTAGTAGTAGGTAGTACCAAGACAATCGAATGGGAAGAATCATTCCTTATCTTGAGCATCCATATTTAGAGCAACATTATCACCAAGGTCAAGTGATCTGGTGGAGTAAAGATTATCATGTTATTGAATGACAAGAGGGATCTTTCATGTGGGATATCAAAGGATTCTTATAACTATTCCTATTGAGTTCAACAAAGGAAGGAGGGATTATACCTGTTATATACATCCTCTCTCTCAGCTTAACTTTGATTATCATAGGTACAAGTGAGCTAATCAATATGGTGTGGCCTATCAATGAAGATTGGATCTATACTTTGTATTTCGACGCGGAGCTTCTAGAGGGCACTTTGTATCACTAAAGATCCCAGATGTAGGTTTGTTATGAAAATGGAGGTATATTTAGAACACTCTTTTACTAATAATATGGAAGAATACAAGGCCTTGATTATGGGGCTAAATGCAGTGCGACGTGGTAATATCTGCTAGTTATTGGTGAAAGGTGACTCACAGTTAGTAAATAACTAGTTGAATGGGACCTATAGTGTGCAGGATCCCATCCTACGAATGTACCATTGTGTAGCCTTGGATATGTTGCATCTTTTTGAGATGGTGACTTGTTAGCTAGTTCCTCGATATAGTGGAATCACTTTGCAAATTCCCTCACCAATTATGCTTTTGTTGAAGATTTCTTTTTCAATTGTGGTCCAAGGGAGCTCATATAGTTACCTTCTAACATTAGCCCACAACTACTTTGGGATCTTCTTACACTAACATGTCTTATTTTGGCCGTCGATGGCTAGTTTGGGTTATGCTTTTTACCCGTTGCTTGCTTGCTCGAACCTTGCTTCTTCTTCTTCACTTCAGCCTTCGAATTCATCCTCTCTCAGTGGCGCGGCTCTGATACCATGTCAAGAATCGCATGGTGGGGGGACTTGCTTGAGCTACTGCGCTAAACACACACTGTATACACAAGAGGAAGCTCATTCAAGAACACAAGAAGAGAGATGGAGGCCAAAATGTTTTCTTGCTGATTTTTTCTTCTTCTTCCACACACTATACAATGTACACAAAGTATAGATAAGATATAACATAGAGGAAAGTGGCCTACTAAGTCAAACAGTGCATAACCGACTATACTAATCGACTGGTGCTATGTCTTTGCTAGCTGTAGGTAGGTGTAACAAACTAAATATAATAAGTGATAAGTTAGTGGCCATGTGAGTATCATAATGACCACCAAGGTTCTAAGTGTAGACGTGCGGACCCATCTAGCCAAGCGGTCCATCATCAATGTCCGCACATGTCGAGCTTGCCATCTCAACAGTGACTCTATACTACTTTATCTTTGTATTTATAATGAGAATCTTGGTGCTTGTATGGAGATGGTAGAAATCTTGTTGAGATGGCAAGATCAACACATGCAAACATTGATGATGGACCACCTATCTAGATTGGTTCACATGTTTATACTTAGCATGTCAGTGGTCATTATGATTCTCACATGGCTACTAACTTATCACTTATTATATTTAGTTTATTGCACCTACCTACAACTTGCATAGTTATAATGCCAGTTGATTAGTATAGTTAGTTATGTATTGTTTGACTTAGTATATCACTTCCTTTATATTGTATATTATCTATATTTTGTGTACATTGTATTATGTAAGAAAGAAGAAGAAGAAACCAGCAAGAAAATGTTTTTGGCCTCTATCTCTTTCCTTGTGTTCTTAGGTGAGCTTTCTTTTGTGTATCAAGAAAATCCCCCCATCACATGATTATTGATATGGTATCAGAGTGGTGCTACCAAGAGAGGTTGGTTTTGAAGACTGAAGTAAAGGAGAAGAAGTAAGGATTCGAGAAAGAAAGCAACATGTAAAAATCTCTCTCATTTGTCCACTCTTTCTCTTGGATAGTGTCCATGGAGGCACCAAAAGTAGAGTAGAGTGAAAATATTTGATTACTATGAGATATGGTGTGCAAGCAAAGCATTGTAAATTTTGGACAACAGTCCTTTTGGGGTATTCCACTAATTTTTTTGCCATTTGAGTCCGTTTTTAAGCCCCGTTTTAGATATGCAAGGTTGTGGACAATAATTTCAGGGCATATTGCATTTTTGGCTGTGTCAATTGAAAGTGGATGGCTACAAATTTCAAAATTTCAAATCTATAAGTTTTGAGAAGTTTGTGAGGAACTGAACATAAGTTTTATCTGCAAACAGGTTATAGATTATATGTATTGTTGAGAAATCACAATGAAAAAATGTTGCTTGGTGTATTGTTGTACACTTATTGTGGAAGATTGCATAAGACTTGCTTGTAGTTTTATATTATTTTTGTGATAATGGTAGAAAATAGTGAAAACCCCATCATTGAGAATCTAGACAAGAACAACCATCATGGAAGTTCTATGTGATAAACTTCCTTATTAGAAAATGCCTTTACGAGTTTGTTTCAAGTGAAGAGATAGAGCCAGAGCTAAGTAACCATATGACTATGGATGAATTAAAAGCATGGAAAGAATTGAATGCAAATGACAAAAAGGTGATGTATTGGCTATTTGTAATCATTGATAATACTATGCTGGGGCATATTAAAAATACAAAAACTTCAAAATAACTTGGATAATTTTTTAGAACATATTTCAGTGAATACAAAGATATGAAAGATTCAACTCAAGCAAGAGTTGAATACTTTGAAGAAAGAAAAACCCATGTCAATGAGTGTGGTTTTGAAGGTGAGGAGCATTGCAAATACTTTGGCAGCAATTGATGCAATGCGTGATGATAATGATTTGGTTTCATCTACTTTGGATGGTCGTAATAATGAGAAGACCTAGAAATCATTTGTCACTTGATGATCACCAAAGAGATCAACATGCAGGGTAAATCATCTAAAAGAAGTGGTGAAGAGATCCAGCTTTTTACTCAAGTTCAAGAATGAGACATGTTAGATTCTCTTGAAGAGGCTGCGGTATGGGACCTGCTGGTGATAATCAGCAAAATAGGTTAAATCAATAATTTGGTAAAATGTAGGTTTCAAGAGGCCGTGGAAACTTTAGAGGCAGGAGGAGCTCTAGAGGAAGAGGTAGATGGTAGAACAAAGACTCTAGAAATTCCAGTATTATTTGCCATTATTGTGGTAAAATATGTTATATTGCAGTCCATTGTTATGCTAAGAAGAATGATATGGATAGTGGTAAATTGTAGCAAGGAAACTATACATCGTCTTCACAACAGAATGAAGATAAAAAATACCATATTAGAGAATTTGGAAATCTCCCAAGTTTTACTTTTAAATAAGGAGTAAAGTTTTGACCAAATGGCTAAATTTTAAACCCATATTTGAGAGTGAGACTTGGGGGGTTGTTTATATAATATCTAAGGAAATTTTTACATTCAAGTAAGGGGATAAGATTTGACCATGTGTTCAAATATTAGTCAGATTAGAAATTTTCAAACTTTATAAAAATTTCCAAAATTCTTGAATATGTGGTTAAAATGAGTGTGTATTTTTTATGTAGCATATGATGAATGTCGTTATAGGAAAGAGGACACATGATAATGTAAGGCATGTCAATTTAAGTGCATCCAATCATATGACCAATTATGCTAAATGGTTTGGAGAGATGTAGGATTTGCAAAATCTAGGTTATGTGCAGACGGGTGATGATTCATATCACCCAATTTCACACATTGGAAAGGTTCCCTTGCCTTGTATAATGTCCAGAAAAAGAGTTTATCAAATGTATTACATGTGCCATCAATCACAAAGAACCTAGTGTCTGTTGGCCAAATGGTAGAGCAAGAGTTACAGGTTCGATTTAATACAAAATGTTTTTTGGTAGAAGTTTTAATGATAAGTGTAAATAATTGGTTGCAAAAGAAAGTAGTGTTAGTCACCTTAGATACTAGAATTCCTACTATGAATGATATTATGTATGCTAAAGAAAAAGGAGTGGTCTCACAAACATTGAAATATGGTATAAACATATTGAACGTACAAATGTGCAAAGGATGAAATTATTATAGTCCAAAGGATTAGCTAGATAGTTGCCTACTTTTAGAGTTATAGAATTTCATAAGTGTAGGAAGCATATCACTTTGGTAAGTAGACAAGACAACCTTTTTTGCATGACAGAGATGTGAGCACAAATATACTTGATATTGTACATACAAATGTTTAGGGGCCTACATTGAACATCTCTTAGTGGCAGCAAATACTTTGTCAAGTTTATTGATGATTATTTAGAGAAGTTGTGAGTATATTTCATAAAGAAAAAGAGTGATGTATTTGAGCATTTCAAAACTTTCAAGTCTCTTGTTGAAACAGAAATAGGCTTGAAAACTAAGTGCTTGAGATCAGATAGAGGGGGAGATTACCTCTCTAATGAGTTTAGTGGTTTCTTGAGGTCTCATGGGATAAAGAGACAATTTACTTGTAAGTATATCCCACAAAAAAATAGAATTGCAAAAAAGAAAAATAAACATACTACAGAAGTTGCACTGGTATTGATGGTTAGTTGAAAACAATATTTAAAAAAAACTTGGTCTAAAGTTGCTCATACTACTATCTATATTATGAATAGAACTCTCACATCTACACGTCATGGGATGACCCCCGAAGAATTCTTTGCATGTAAGAAGCTCAATGTGTCACACTTAAAAGAGTTTTGCTATATTGCATATGTTCATGTGCCACATAAGCTACAAAAGAAGCTTGATCCAAATGCCAAACAATGTATTTTTATTAGATACTTTTTAGAAGTAGAAAATACTATATTAGAGAATTTGGAAATCTCTCAAGTTTCCCTTTTAAATAAGGAGTAAAGATTTGACCAAGTGGCTAAATCTTAACCCCATATTTGAGAGTGGAACTTGGAGAGATTGCTTATATAGTGATCCGGGTTTTTTACAACCTGGATTATTACCACAAAATTTGGCCAAAGCCCCTATCAAGAGCTTACCATATCACTCTGGGGTTACTCTTCAAGCACTAGGTATGCTACATTGCTTCTCGATTATGATAACTCTAGTAAATGGGGGGAACAAGTTCTTAGGAGACATGTCAATGTAAAGGGTAAAAGGGATGGTTATCTTAATGAAGATGAAAATGGATTACACCTAGGAGTTGAGTGAGTGCATAGATTTTTCAAAGGACTAGCCTCCAACTACACATGGGCTCCATCTGCATCACTAAGATTTGGAATCTATCACCATCATTAGAGGACACGTCACCCTAGTACACAAGTCAATATCCACATCATGGTGTCATTTGGATCTTACATAAAAGCTTACAAGCATGGACCCCTTCTGTCACATGCTTATATGTATTTATATATATATGGGGGACTAAAGTCAAAGCAGCTTTTGGAAGCCGTTTTTTATAATCTTGATAACTCCCAAGAAAAAGCGAATTTCAAGAAAATTCATGCGATGCCCGATCGGTTTCGACTTGGTCTACAAAGTTACAGAAGAAACTTTTTTCAAATTCTTCACGGAATTGAAGTTATGAAGGCGCAGACTGTTGGCTACATACAATTTGCTTCTCTCTTTCACCACACCAACTTTCCACTCTATCCTTCTTGTAAATATATTATAATAATGTGCTTTGGACACCCACCTCTTGTAATCTAGCTCAATTTCTCTATTTTGTCTACCATCACCCTTGGCTTCTTGCATGATGACCAAGGTGGGGACTTGTCCCATCCACTACTCTCCATATTTTCAAAGATGCCATACATCATCTAGGATTATGTTAATCAGGAAGATTAGCTTAATCTAATCCCTCATGGAGGCTATATAAAGAGCCCATGGAGAATGAAGGGGGGAGGACAATGACAAGCACATGAGAGCACTCTAGAATACCCTCATCTCTTTGAGGTAAGCTATGAGTAAGTTCTTTTATTATGTAGTATAATGGCAAGCTTCCTCTACCTCTTCTTCTCTTGTCTCCCTCTCTTCTCATCTTCTCATTCCATAAATATATAATGGAAAGCTCCATTTACCTCTTCTCCTCTTGTCTCCCCCATGCTCTTAGCTTATGTGATGCTCCCGAGGCTTGGTATTTGATGCTCAAATGCTTTGAGGATATTTTTTCAATATTTTGAGATGCTTTGGGACTTGGTTTGAGCTTCCATAGCTCGATTTATGTAGGGATTTACTGTTGTACATTGTTTGGGTAACAAGGTTTTATCAGGGACGGCTTATGTATAATGCTCTTTGTTGACATTCGGGTGTCCTGTTGGATATATTGATGCTTGGTCATCATGATTTATGCCTGAATATGCTATTTGAGAGCTATTGAGCCTTGATTTGGATGCGGACACTTTGTTCTTGGTTGAGATTTATGCTACCTTGGTTAACAAGTTATTTTACCTCCAGTTTGGTTGTGCCTATGGTCTACAGGTGCTCCCAACTACTCAGGATGATATGTTGATGTATTTGGATGATGCTACTTTGATGTTTATTCTCTCGGATGCTGCTTGAGCAAAGAGTAGAGCTCAATTCTTGGTTCATTGTTATTTTCTTTGTAGCTAGCATTTCACTTAACAAGGTTTATGCCCCATGCTACCCATTATGGGACTTATGTCTCATGTGGACGCTTTTGGGTTTGGCTACAGTATGCTAATTGTTTGGGCTTTGAATCGACTTGCATTTGAGAATTTTGTGGAACAGCTTGCATTTGGTTGGCTTATCACTTATGCAATTTGGATGCTATTTGGCCCTTAATGCTCCAATTATGGATCTTGGATTTACTTGGATGCAGATACATGTCTGAGCAGTGCTTGCTCCATTGTCTTGGCAATTAGTTATTGAGCTTTCATTGCTCATTGATGCTTGGTTCTTTGTGGGTTACTCCTTGATCAGTGGTGGACTTCTTGACAGTGCTTGGGTTTAGCAGTTATGGCTTTGTTACTTCTGTGTTGCCTAGCTTCTATGCTAGTTGGGTTGCTTTTGGCCATACAGGTTAGAGAGCAATTGCTCTTGATGCTTACCTGGCTATGCACTTGTCTACTATCATGTACTTTATAGAGCCACTTATTTGGATGTTGTTGTACAGATACTTGGGCTTCTTCTAGAGCTTGACCATTGTAGGATCTTATGCCACATCGTGCATTGACTTGGATGCTACTGTGTGGTCTGATGTACTGTAGAGTCATGTTTGGCATTATGGTTATGGGATGATTTCATGGTTGAATACCATATGCTCTTATGACAGATGTACTATGCTTTACTATACTATGGTTGGTTATGTCATGCAGTTGGCTACGACTCTTTTTCATGTGGGAGCTTTTGCATCCTTGGGTGATGCCTTTATGTCCTCCCGTTTGTTGAGGTTTCATGAGCCTTTCAGTAGCATGCTTCTACCACTTGTGCTTCTACTGATAGTTGTCTTCATGAGCAAGTTTCCTATGTTGGGATAGCCCTCGACTCCTTGAGCTCCATGGATGCTATGGATAGCCCTATTCATGATGACTTGGATTCCTTATCGTCTTCTACAGATTCTTCTTGTTGAAAGGGATGCAGGAGACGCGGGAGAGAAGAGTAGGCACAATGTAGGTGCTGTCAACAATGTTATGATAGCCTTATTGCACTTTCATATATATATGAATAAAGAATATGGGTAGTCACTGTACACGGGCAAGCCCAAGGGCCTTTTACCCCAACAACCTCCCACTAAAAGGCCAATGGGCCAAGGAGTGAAAAAACAAAACAAAAGAAAAGAGACAGGGTGAGGAATCATGACATCTCACCCAATGCCCAATCGGAAAGCGAGCTGTGCAATAAGTGGCGGGAATCTCCTCACAAGAAGAGTCAAGTATCCTTAAGTCCATGGCATCTAGGAGATAAGCGATCCCATAGCTCTAGACAATAGAGCAATCCATGACTACTTCCCATGAAGCAAGCAATAGAACTCATAAGTGCACGGTTATAAAGCATTAGAGTGGCGCATAGCATCAGCGCAGCGCATAAAAGACAGCGGAGAGCATACAGACTCTCCAAGGTCAATCATCGAAAGAAGGCCAGCATCTCAGATACAAGTCAAACGGAGTCTCAAGACAGTGTGCAGCCTCAACAAAGCGGAAGACTAACATACAGCTATAGAATCAGTCATAAAGCGCATTGAACACGCATCAAGAGGCCTGAGAGGTGTCTGCATCTCATAAAAGATAGGATGACGGTTGCGTAGAACCTACTGGGCATCTAAATCCCAAAAGTTGTAAGCCGTAAAGTCACCATCTCTATAACCAAGGAGTATGCATCTGCGTGACATAGGCTCATGTGGCATACTGGCATATGCCTGGCAGCCAAAAATCCTCAAGTGATCATAGGAGGGTCTCATGCCACTCCATGCCTCATGCGGTGTAATACCGTCCAAAGTCAGGTACGGCGTCCTATTAACCAAGTAGACTGCCGTCATAAGGGCCTCAGCCCAAATACCATAAGACAATCCAGCTGTGGTAAGCATAGCAGCAACCTTCGTTTGTAAGGTTAGGCACATGCCATGAGAAATTCCATAATACTGTGGGCATAAGAAGTGAATGCCATACTGCTGACAATAGGACTAAAAGCTGGGAGAGAAAGCAAAACTCTCATAATCCATCTGCAAGCATCTAGGCCCGCTACTAGCGGAATCCATAAACATGTCAAGCATAACTGCGGCATCCTCAACCCATACCAAGGGGAAAGCCCAAACACGATGGGTAGCATGATCCACAAAGGTCACCAAATGTGAAGCTCCACCAAGTGACTTGGAAGGTATAGGTCCATATACTACAACATGGACTAGATCTAGAGGAGTATGCCTCACACGATCGCCATAAGCCAAAGAGGCTCTGCACGGACCATGAGTATAATGAGGGCAAGTAGCATGGGGAAGAGCAGGCAATAAGCCTATGTCACATAAAGCATCCATCTCAGTGTGTCGTACATGGCCTAGGCAACAATGCCATAACAATGCATGTGGTATCTGCGTAACTGCAACCATAGAATCTCCCACACGAGAGACATGCACTACATAATCACTGCTATATCTAGCACCTCTGGCCAATACCAAGCAACCACGACTGATTTTCCATGAAGTATCCCCAAGAGAGACATAATATCTTGCACCATGCAACTAACTGACAGAGATCAAGCTCTTACTGAGCGTAGGTATATGCAAGACATCACGGAGCATAAGAGAAGACCCATTTGGCAAAGCCAAGTGTATATCCCCTATACCAATAACATGACAATCCTGCTCAAGGCCCAAAGAAATACATTCGTCAACCTCCCTATAAGAAGAGAACCAAGCTCTATGCGAAGTAACATGACAAGATGCCATATTGTCTAAAAGCCAATCAAAGGTATAGGCGGTATCACTGAGCAAGTAATCAGCAGGTAACACGATGCCAGGAGTCTAGGCTCAACTGCATCATCATGGGTAACTACATGCACCATACCACTATCAACTGTGGTCTCACCTACTATATCACTGACTCTGCTCTCATGTCTAGTGCAGTGCAATCTTTTTGCTCTCTAATTCACTTGAAGCATTTACACTTCACATGCCCTGTCTTTCCACAATGAAAGCAAACAGAACCTGTAAAACCTGTAGAAGAGGACAACTGCTCTGTAATAGTATGAGTAGGGTTGTCCAATACATCCAAGGAGCTCAAATAATCATGGGAACTCTCATCAGAGAGAATAGGCTCATCAAGAAGACTATTTGCGTGACTAGAAGAGCTGGAAGTCGTCATAGCATACTGCAAAGGGGACTCATCCAAACCAGAATGTGAGAACACAAAGGCATCAACCACGGGTGCAAAAGCTCCCACACGGACAAGCCTAGCAAACAAAAGCATGGCATATCCAACCACTGTGGCTCATAGCCATAAAAGCATAAGCATGCCTCGGAGCATAAATGCATAAGCATCCCCAAAACATAGGAGTATACATAACTTTGCAATGTCTCATACCATATATTGACATACATGTCCAACCAAGAATGGCACGTGGCAAATAAACCTGCAAGAATCAAGCTCCAATAAAAGCCCAAATATATGTGTAGAAGCATCTGGGTAAGAGGCTCTATAAAATACATAGCAGCAGACCATGTGCATACACGGGTGGCCATAAAGATCAACTGCTTCCTGACATACACGGGCAATAGCAACCCAAATAGCATAGATGCCATACAACATAGAAGTAAGACGGCCATAACTGTAAATCCCAAGCACTATCCAAGTCCATTGATCAGTAAGTATCCCGCATATCAAATGCAAATGAGCAATCACAGCTCAATAGGCAACTGCCAAAACAAGGGAGCAGTTCACTGCTCAATACTTGTAAGTGCATCCAAGTAATAGCCAAGATCCATAATCAGAGCATCAAATCCCATATAGCATCCAAGGTCGTAACGAAAAAAGCCAAGTCATAACGGAAAAAACCAAGTCAATGTCCAACTACTCAAGGGAATACTCAAATGAATGCGAGACGAGCTCAAACAACTGCCATCCACAGCCAAAGCATAAAGCATTCACCAAGACATCATAACCCGTACTAGGTAGCCTCGGTATAAACCATGTCATAGATGAAATGCTAACTGCAAAAAAGTGACATTCAAACCCAAATCGAGCTCTAATCTTAGCTCAAAAGCATTTCAGAGCATAAACAAGACATGTGGCATAGTCCAAATACATCATGACATCATACCGAGTAGCCGGGAGCAGCCCGTGTGACCAATAGGCATAACCCAACTGTAGCATAAATAGCTTCAACCTTGAAGTTTCCAACAGCAAATATTAGTCCAAAACTAAGTAAATTAGTGCTCAATGCAAGCTCAAATCCATAGGCAAACCATAGGCATACATTCCCGTATGTATAGACACCAACCGGGCATAATCGAGCATCAAATGCCAAGACCTGTAAGCATAAAATTGAAGTAACATGTGGCTTTCTTATTTTGGACAGATTTGAGACTATTCAAAACAACCAATGACTGAGCTAAATCAGCTCCAAATGTGTCTCACATAAGAGGCATAACATCCAGAAGTGATCCGGTATCAATAGTCATTAGTAGAAGCATCACATAAGCCATAGGCATACAAATACATGTTGTCTCAGACCTGAAATCTGTTGTAGAATATTCTATCATTAGAATTTGGAAAATCCGATATCACCATCGCATCCGGAGCGTGCCAAAACCCCAACTTAGACTCTTACCTTGCCTAAATCGGGTTTCGAATGCCCGAGATATGACAAAAAGAGTGATTTTTGAGCCATTTTTGCAAACATGTGCAAATAAAACGTGAGCATACTGCTGAACTTGAGCGGTCAAATGAAGACCTACAATAGGCCTACACAAGCCTAGGACAGGTCCAAGCAAGAGGTGAAGAGAACAAGCTTCAATGATGGAAGCAATGGCCGCCTCTTCATGAAACCCTACTGTTCATGACAAAGAATGGCTAAGAACTGAGTGAGAAGCAAGCTCTTATACCTTATGTAGATGCCGGGGAAGGCTAGAAAGCACTCACGAAGGACTTGATTTGATACCAATTGAAAGGGATGTAGGAGACTTGGGAGAGAAGAGTACACACGCTATCAACAATGTTATGACAGTATTATTGCACTTTCATATATATATATATGAATAAAGAATATGGGCAATCACTGTTGTACACGGGCAGGCCCAAGGGCCTTTTACCCCAACACTTCTTCTACAGATGTATGCTTCCATTGTGGGAAGCTTGGGCGTGTTAAAAGAAAATGTTTCAGATGGATTAGAGAGCAGCAGAGACAAAGACGGACTTGACATGAGCAGAGAGTCAGAGATACAGGAGATGCAGTGTGTGTTACCACTGTTACTAGTGGTGAGGTACATGTTGTTACCCACCATGATGATGCAGTTGAGCATGTACTCCTATCATCTAGTTTCCCTACAACTTTCTTGCTTAGTGATATGGCCTATGACTCGGATTGACTATTGGATTCTATGGCATCTTGTCATGTTACTCCACATAGAGCATAGTTCTCTACTTACAAGGAGTTTGATGGATGCGTTTCTTTGGGCCTTGAGCAGAATTATGCTATTCTTGGTATAGGGGACATATACCTAGATTTTCCTAATGAGACTTCTCTTATGCTTAGGGATGTTTTACATATTCCCATGCTCAGTAAGAGCTTGATTTCTGTTAGTCAATTGCATGATGCAGATTACTCTGTTTCTCTTCAGGATAGGTCATGGAAGATCTGTCATGGTTGCTTGGTTTTGGCCAGAGGTTCTTGAGTTGGTTCTCACTACCCAATGCATGTCTCTCATGTGGGAGATTCTATGGTTGTAGTTATTTGATACCACATGTATTGTTATGGCATTATCTTCTAGGCCATATGCACCACAGAGAGACGGAGATCTTGTCTCGTTCAGACTCATTGTTGCCTCCTATGTCACTTACATATCTTGATGCTTGCCCTGATTGTACTCTTGGTACTTGCAGAGTCCCCTTGGCTTATGGCGATTGTACGAGGCATGCTCCTCTAGATCTTGTCCATTGTTTAGTATATGGACCTATGCCTTCCCAGTCACTTGGTGGAGCGTCGTACTTTGTGACCTTTGTTGATCATGCTAGCCACCGTGTTTGGGCTTTTCCCTTGGTGCAGATTGAGGATACTATAACTATGCTTGATAGGTTTATGGATTCTGCTGGTAGCAGGCCTAGGTGCTTGCAGATGGATTATGAGAGTCATGCTCTCTCTCCCAGCTTTTGGACCTCTTGTCAACAGTATGGCATTGATTTCTTGTGCCCACGGTATTATGGGATTGCTCATGGCATGTACCTGACTTTACATGCAAAGGTTGCTGCTATGCTGACCACAATTGGGTTGTCTTATAGCTTTTGGACTAAGGCCCTTATGATGGCAGTATATTTGGTTACAGGACGCCGTGCTTGACCTTGGATCGTATTACATCCCATGAGGCATGGAGTGGCATGAAGCCCTCCTATGATTACTTGAGGATGTTTGGCTGCCAGGCATCTGTACATATGCCACATGAACCTATGTCACGTAGATGTATCCTCCTTGGTTATGGAGATGGTGACTTTAAGGCCTACAGATTATGGGATTTGGATACCCAGTAGGTCATATGCAGCCGTCATGCTGTCTTTTATGAGATGCAGACACCTCTTAGACCTCTTGATAGCATTTAGTACGCTTTATGGCTGATTTTATAGCAGCTACAATGCCATTACAGCAAGCTATTTATGTTGAAAATGAGGCACTTATTGGCCCAGATGACGTAGTTATGCATAGCAGTCAGGGTTAAGATGTTGGTGATCAATTATTAGACCCCTTGCAGGCTCATGAGAGCCATTTTCTTGTAGTTTTGCAGGCTGGCCAGCCAGAGTCTTCCGCTTTGCTGAGGCCACATGTAGTCTTGAGACCCTGTTGGATGAGTGTCCGGGATGTTGGCTCTCTTTCAATGATTAACTCTGGAGATTTTGACTGCTCTGCGCTGTCTTGTATGCACCACAGTGATGCTATGCACAACTCTGATGCTTTACAACCGTGCATTAATGAGTTGTGCTTGCTTCATGAGAAGCATTCTTGGATTGCTCCATTGTATGGAGCTGTGGGATCGCTTATCTCTTGGATGTCATGGACTTGGGGATGCTTGAATCTTCTTCTGCAAAGGTTCTCGACACTTCTTGCACAGCTTGCTTTCCGATTGGGTGTTGGGTGAGATGTCATGATTCCTCACCTTGTCTTCTTTTCTTTTCTTTTCTTTGTTTTCACTCCCTAGCCACATTGGCCTTTTAGTGGGAGGTTGTTAGGGTAAAAGGCCTCTGGGCCTACCCGTGTACACTGTAACCGCCCATTCTTTATTCATATATAATATGATAGTGCAATACGACTGTCAGTTTAGTTGGACAACACCTACATTGTGTGTGCTCTTCTCTCTCACATCTTCCTCTTCTCCTTCTCCACTGCTATTGCATCCCCTTCATTTATATCAGTTCGTTTGAAATTAAAGTAGTCTATGTTTTTCTCATATTTGTTGTGTGTTCTCTTCTGCTTGCTTAGATTTTGTCAGTTGTGTCATGTAATTTCTACACAACTCACTATCCATCCATGCAAAAATACTTGAAATTTTGACCTAGATGGGAATTTAGACTGCATAATCTCCTCAAGCTTAAAGGCTGCGCACCATGGCTAGGAATACACCAAGTTCCCTTTGTAGCAAACTGCCAACCCCAAAACAAAATCTATTCTTGCCTTTGAAGCCATTAGGCCATGAAATAACCTTTGCCTACAAACCTATGATGTACTTTGGACCCAAATGTAGCCTAAAACCCTCCTAAGAACTCCTCCTTCATTGGCAACTTACCCATATAATACGTATAAAGGCCACAATAGGCATATTCAACATACCTTTGCTTAACCTAGTAGTAAGAGAGAAAGCAACATGAGTCCATAGCACTCGTCTATTTTCATTAGCTCCATCCTTCTTTCTCTTTTTGTAGAGCTTTTGATAAACTTGTTGACATTTCTCCAATTTAGCTAGATCTCCTCTAGCCCAAACAACAATTGCGTAATCCATTGCCATCAAGTCATCCTTTCTTTGTTTCTTTAGTGGTGCCATTTTGATCCTTGGGTTCGCCACATTGTCTTTTGCTTCCCCCCTTGCAAGCATGGGGGTCAAAATAAAGAGGCAATAAGGCCACAAATGGCAATTAATGTGCTTTGAAAGAGCCATGTTTCCAATTGGAGCTACCATGTTGCGTGTTTTCTTATATGAGTTTCATGTGCATGTGGCTTGTGCAAAAAGCAGTATAGATAAAGAGTTTATATAAGGGTGTCATAATGCAAAAAAGGTCTATCGGAGATTAATTAAGGGAGCGACATCTAGACCTAGCAACTAGAGTCAAGGTGCAATTGAGTCTCTTTTGTTAAATATATTCAAAATTCATAATGATAGACTGGTGTTCCTTACACTTGTGGGGTAGCTTTGCACTATCATGTGAAGGTGTCATGAAGCAGCCTCATGAGGGAAGCAATGTTGCATGCTACCCTCACTTCTTTCCCACACATTGTATTTCGCTTTCCTTATATTTCTCTCTCCATATTTTATTCTCTCTCTCTCTCTCTCTCTCTCTCTCTAAATTTAATCTTTTCTATGTATGTCTAAATTCACACACACACACACACATTCTCTTTCTCTCTCTCTTTTTCTTTCTCCCTTTCCTCAAATCCTCTCTCTTTGTCTCTCAAAAGTTTCCCTCTTTCTATTGCAAATTTCTCTCTTTCTCTTCTCTCTTCTCTCTCTCTTTCCATTTCTCTCTTCCATCTCTCTCTCTAAATGTTTTCTTCCCCCCCCCTCTCTCTCTCTCTCTCTCTCTCTCTAATTTTTTCTCTTTGTGGAACTTTTTCTTCTCTAACTCTTTCCCCTCTCTCTCCCCCTATTTTCTCTTAATTTTTCTCTTTCCTCTCTCTAAATTTTATTTATTCTCTCTATATTTCTCTTCTCTTTCACTCTCACTCACTCACTCACTCTCTTTAAATTTTTCTCTTCTCTCTCTCTCTCTAAATTTCTCTTTCCTCTATTTCTCTCTAAATTTTATTTTTTTCTATGTATAATTTTCTCTTCTCTCTCTCTCTCTCTCTCTCTCTCTCTAGATTTTTTCTTCTCTCCCCCCTCTCTTTGTCTCTCTAAATTTTTACATTGATTTTCCTCTCGATTCTCTCTCTCTCAAAATTTCCTCTCTATTCCTTTTCTCTTTAGTTTTTTTTTCTTCTTCTTCTCTTCTCTCTCTCAATTTTTCCCTCCATCTCTCCCTCTCCCTCTCCCTCTCCCTCTCTCTCTTTTCATTTCGTTCTCTTCTCTCTTTCTCTCTCCCTCCCTCTAAAGTCTTTTCTTCTTTCTCTCTCTATCTAAATTTTTATTCTCTCTTCAGTATCTCTTAAATAAATAAATAAGTCTTTGCTAGACTATATTAAAAATTTTAAATTCAAAACATTTAAATCTACGAAATCAATTTAAAAATATTTTTTGAAAATCCTCTGATTAAAAAAGGGGACAGGAGAGAGGGAGGAAATATAAGTTTTAAAATAAATTCAATCAAAAAGTTTTAAAAATCAATTAATTAAGAGGGAAGGGAGGAGAGGTTGAGAGAGAGAGAGAGAGAGAGAGAGAGAGAGAGAGAGAGAGAGAGAGAGAGAGAGAGAGAGAGAGAGAGAGAGAGAGAGAGAGAGAGAGGAGAAAGTTTGGGATATTATATAGGCCCTTTGGGAGTTTAGGGCTTGGCAAAGCCACAAGCAAAATAATGTTGTATATAGATTTAATTAAAGAAACACGTTCATTGAAAAACCTTGATTAAAAAAGGAGAAGGGAAAAAATAGATGTTTAAAAAATATTCAATTAATTTTTTTAAAATAATATTTAATGAAAAATGGGAAAATAAAGTGAGATAGAGGGGAGATCATGTTGGAGCCACACGTGAGAGGGGGGAGGGGGCAAGGAGAGAGAAAGAGAGGGGGAAAGAGAGGGGGTGAGTAAATTAGAAAAGATTTGATTGAAAAAGGGAGGGGGAGAGGGCGGAGAGAGAGAGAGAGAGAGAGAGAGAGAGAGAGAGAGAGAGGGGGGGGGGGGAAGCCCTTCAAAAACCACAAGCAAAATAATGTTTTAGTATAAAAATATAGACATAGATATAGTTTGAAGCCTCAAAAAGATTTAGAGCTCGCAAACTGTAAGACACATCTTCTGCCCGTCTTGTTAGAAATCAGAGTTGCAGCATTGGAATGTGTGCACAAGAGGAAGAAGAGAGCTCAAAGTACAAGAACAAAATCTTGCTTACTAAGTTGCTTAGAGTACAACTTGGGTACACTCTCTCACACACTTGATAGTGACCCATAGGCTGTTTATATAGCCTCTACCAGGCTAGGGTTAGGGTTTCCCCTGCCCCTAGGGCTATTCACACCCATCTGCCCTCATACTCCCTTGCTTATTGTGGGTTCCTATGCCTATCTTCTAACACCCCCCCTCAATGCCAGGGTTGCATTGGATTACAAGGCATGTAAGATATCCCCCCCCCTTCTTGGGATGCCTTTATAAATCAGGCTTACAAGAGTGTTTTAGGTAAATGATTTAACGAGTCAAAATAATCGATCTTTAGATGGATTGGAGGCATAGTTAGCCACCAATTCTTTGTGTACATCAGGAGTATTGGGGTATTTACTAGTGATATGCCCTGTCTTCTTGCATTTGTTGCATTTCATTTTCTCGAGATACTTCTTCCAACAGTTGTTTACAAGATGTCCTTTTTTCTTACAGAAAGAACATCTAGTGGGAGCTGTATGTACCAATAGTTGATCACGGGAAGTTGAAGATGCCCGACCGTTGCTGCTTTCTTTGTGGTTCCTCTATCCAAATAAGATTGAATGGTACTTGCCAATGTAGGATTTGGAATGTTGGTGAGAGTGGTTACAAGAGTAGGAAACACCTGTTTTATAGCTTTTAGGAGAATAGCAATAGCATCTTCTTCATGTATTGAAGCTTGTACAGAGGCAAGCTGTGCCATAAGTCCCTTCATGTGAGAGATGAATTTTCCCAAATCTTCTCCTAATTTATATTCTAAGCTAAAGAATTCAATTTTAAGGAAGATTTTTGTATTTTTACCAGTGGCTCCATAGAGCTTTTCAAGCCCATTCCATTTTTCTTTAGCAGTGTTTCGTTGATCAACATGATGAATCAGGGACTCATCTAAGTGTAGCATTATGATTGCTTGGGCACATTGGTCATCCTCTATATCAATCAGATTTGCAGAGTTTACAACTCTAGTGCCTTGAATGAGAGGCCAATACCCTCTCTCCATCATTTTGTACTTTATAAGTACCTGCCATGGGTGAAAATCTTTGCCATCAAACTTTCGAATTTGAGGACGGACATCAGCATATGTTGTGGTCATTGGGAAGGTCTTACCACTTATTAGGACAAGGGCGGTGTCTAGTCCCTTACAAATTTTCTACTGAATGCAGAAGCAAATAAGACAATTTGAAATCAAAGTTGCAATGAAGAGAAAGGCTGAAAATCATACAGATGTAATATTTCAAGGTATGACTGTGGTGGTCCTTTCTTATGTGCAATCTTCTTCCGAGGTTTAATAGTCTTTTTAGGTTTTAATGAAGTAAACCTAGATTGGACTTCAGGCTCCTCCTTGTGGTATGGCTTAGTGGATGAAGCTTGTGTTGGACAAGGTTGGTCTATGATCTCAATGCTTGTTGTTGCTAATGATTGTGAGGAGAGTTATACAATGACACTCATCCTTTTGATTTCATTGACCGGTGTACTTGAAACAAAGTCACTCAAGATATGCACTACACTTCTAGTGTATGATGGTCTATGTATTTATAATTGTACACATAACCTTACAATAATATACGAAGAGGAATAACACTCACTAGATTTTAGTAAATACCCAGCAAGCAAATGATTAGATGATTAATGATTAGTGTTTAGAAACACTAGTGTTGGTGCGCAAATCGGACGTCGTAAGTGCATATAGTGAGAGTCAGAAGGTCCCCAAGAACAAAAGAACTCTACTTTTTGCACACAAATCAATGCAGAAGACTTGCACGACATGAACAAGAGACCAATTGGGTACAATCTCCCCCCATGCCTTGTGTAAGCTCTCCACAAAGCATGTATTTTATGTATTAATCATCTTCAAGCTCAAATAATAGCCCAAATTACAAAATAGTACGCTTTTGGCTTTTGAGTTTGCTTTAGTGCCAAGTAGAAATAAAGCTAATGGGTGGGCGCCCAAGGAGTCAGGCATATCCAATACAATGTCCAAATAGAAATATCTAAATCATATGCCCATGCGCATACAAAAATAATAAATAAATATGCAACACCTTGATAAATAGGTGCGACAAAATATAGGCGCCATGCCTAAGGTATGCGCCCATCAAAATATAGATGATAACTCGAATACACGCTATCCTCCAATGCTTTCCACCGCCACTGCTGCTATCTCTACACATCAACTGAAGCATTCACAATCGTTAGTAAAATAATACAATTAAACCGACAAAAGTGAATACCTAGCAGTCTTCAGCTACATAAATAAATCAATTAGTTAGAAATCAATCCTAACCTTAATTTATCACGAGTGTGCACTCTAAACTCATAAACGTTTATTAATTTAATATGTATTTTGCAGAATCACCCGCTATGGAATCACCCATGTACACACTAAATTAACGAAATGCCCGAAAAGGATAGGCATCCCCATCAACTTTCGCACAAAGAATCCATTTTGTGTACCCATTCACTGTTAGCTACGGGATAAATGAACTCTGCTTCAAGAAGTTTCAATAATTCGGCCTTCACCAGAGCAGAGTAATTAGGATTCATTCATACCCCTGGGGTGGGATAGCAATTGTCCTCAATTGCTTTTAGCTCAATGTGGAGCTAACAAAGTGAGGAAAGCATTTAAGTCCCTAGCGTGCATCCATTGGGCCTCTTCAACATGGTGGTTTTTAAACTTGACCAAATATCTAGAATATCTACGGCTAGTTCTAGTAGTCATAAAGTCAGTATCTATAATAGCTTCAGGCTCAAGGATTTCAGTCTCTTCTTCTAACAAAGGTGGGTTTTCATAGACAGGGTATACAGGTAATTGGCCTCTAAAGGGTCGTAGTAAGCTAATATGAAAGGTGTTGTGGATTTTCCAATGTGGTGGTAGTTCTAACTTAAATGCATTGTCATTGATTTTGTGTATGATCTTGAATGGTCCATAGAATCTAGGTGTTATCACAACTGGATGTTTATCTACACTTTGTAATCTACATTTTTCTATGCGTAACCAAACATAGTCATCTACTTTGAAATTCGTGGCCTGTCTTTTCTTATTTGCTTATTTTGTATATGATTGCTGGGCTTTGGCAATCATTTCTTTAACTTCATCAAAAATAGTAGCGTGCATGTTAGCAATATCATCAGCACTCTGATTCTTATTTGATAATGATGCAACAGGTGTAGGGAATCTATAACCATAAATCACTTCAAATGGTGCTTTCTTTGTAGCTATATGTGGTGTATTGTTATATGCAAACTGAAGTAAATGTAGATATGTATCCCATGTATGTGGTTTTGAAATAGTGTAAGCATGTAAAAGATCTAAAATAGTAATGTTAGTAGCTTCTGTTTGACCATTAGTTTCAGGATGAAATGCAAATGAAAAATCAATCTTTGTTCCTAAGTTAGCAAACAAAGTAATCCAAAAATTATTACAAAATCTAGAATCACGATCAGAAATAATAACTTTTGGTAAACCATGATTAGTAAACACAGTTTTCAAAAACAATTGAGTTGCTTGAGATGCAGTTTAAGTTTTCTTGCATGGAATGAAATATGCTTGTTTGCTAAACCTGTCTACAATAGTCCAAATCATATCATGGTTAGCTTTAGTGTTAGGTAAACCAGTAATAAAATCCATAGAAATATGTTCCCATGGTTGTGATGGAATAGATAAAGGCATTAGTAAACCATACTGTTTACCATGATGTCTCTTAACTCGTTGACAAACTAAACATTCAAAAACAAAGTTAGATACATCAGTATCCATATGTGGCCAATAAAAATCTTCAGTCAATGTACGCAAAGTAGATATAATACCTCTATGACCTTGATATGGAGGACAATGAATCTCATTCAAACAAAAGATCTAAATGGAACTGTAACACATAATCTCTTTTCATAAAACATGAATCCATTATTGTAAGACAGTGAATCAATAGGAATCCAGTTATTTGCAACTAATTTATTCCAATTAGCTTGAAAAGTAATATCCTGATAATAAGTATCTTTCATAGGGATAAGAGAATCAAATGATATCACATAAATATTATGAATGGTCAGTCTTCTACTTAAAGCGTCGGCTACTACATTCTCTTTTCTTGGTTGATATTGGATAAGGGGATGAAAACTCTGAATGAAAGCTGCCCATTTAATATGTCGGTCAGATATTGGGGTTGACTTAGGAGATGTCTAATGCTTTGTTGGTCAATCTTAATCATAAACTCAGAACCCATTAAGTAATGTTTCCATTGACATAAGGCTTGTACAACAGCTAACAATTCCTTATCATAAGTAGAATATTTAAGTTTGGATGGTTTCAATTTACAACTAGAGTAAGCTATGGGATGATTATCTTGCATAAGTACGGCTCCTATTCCAGATCCACTAGCATCAGTAACTACTAAAAAGAATGGTCTAGTGAAATCAGGTAGTTGTAATACAGGAGCATGGGTTAATGCATGTTTCAATAAATCAAAAGATTTTTATTGATTATCAGTCCAGTTATACACAATACCTTTCTTTAAAAGTTTAGTCAAAGGCAAAGCAAGTAATGAAAAATTTCGCATAAACTTTCTGTAAAAACTAGCAAGACCTTTCTTTAAAAGTTTAGTCAAAGGCAAAGCAAGTAATGAAAAATTTCGCACAAACTTTCTGTAAGAACTAGCAAGACCTGGAAAAGAACGTAACTCATGCACATTTTTGGGTATGGGCCAATTTAAAATTGCTTCTATCTTCTTATGGTCAACCTTAATACCTTCTGATGAAACAATATGACCTAGATATTCAATTTCTGTTTGAAAGAATTCACTCTTTTCTGGATTAGCATACAATTGATTATCTTTTAACAACTTGAAAACTAAAGACAGATGTTCATAATGTTCATGCTCATTTTTACTGAATACCAATATATCATCAAAGAATACTATAATACAATGCTGATATTTCAAAAATATGCGATTCATCATTCGACTAAATGTAGCAGGTGCATTAGTTAAACCAAAAAGCATCACTAGAAATTCATAGTGTCCAAATAGTGTTCTAAATGCAGTTTTGAATATATCAGATTTATCCAATTTCACTTGATGATAAACCAGATTTAAGATCTATCTTACTAAATATGGCAGAACCTTGTAGTTTATCCATAAGATCATCTACCCTAGGAATCGGATATCTATTCTTAACAATAATCTTATTCAGGGCACGATAATCAATGCACATGCGATAAGTATTATTATTCTTCTTTACCAATAAAACATGTGCGCCAAATGGAGAACTACTAGGTCTAATTAATCCTCTGGTTAGCAATTCCTCTATTTGATTTTGAATTTCTTTCTGTTCAATTTGATTATGCCTATATGGTGCTTTACATGGTGGTTGTGTACCAGGAATTAAATCTATTTTGTGATCTTCAGGACGTGAAAGAGGTAGTCCAGGTGGTAAATCATCAGCAAAACAATCTTTAAATTGAGCAAGAAATTGTTTATGCCTAGGATGCATATGTCTTTCTTTAGCTTGAAGTTCATTCACCCAAATTAAATAAGATTTACTACTTTTACGTAATGCACGTTTAGCTTGAGTATGAGTAAGCAGCGGAAAATTATTGGATGCGTGCATACCATGCAATGTAATTTGTTTTCCTTGAAAATAAATTTTAATTGAATGCGTGGAATAATCTATGACAGGATAATATCACTAGACTGCAAAGGTACAACTAAAAAATTCCTTTGTTCAATGTATTCACCAATTTTAATTTCTAAGTTATGCACCTTTTGTGTTCCATTATATCTTGTGCCTAAGAATGCTGCTTTAATGCGATAATGTGTAGAAACAGTTCGTAATTTCAATTCTTTCACTAACTTTGTAGAAATAAAATCATGTGTGCTACCATCATCATGTAAAATAATCTTTTCTTTACCATGCATAAAACATTTCATTGTCAACAAAGAATGTAGAGTTGGCATACCTGGTAAAATATCTGGAGTAGTGGTAATGTTATCTTCATCTTCTGTAAAGTCAGGTATTTCCTCACGTTCTTCTTCATCCATTGCTCCAAGATAATTGATATGGACAGGTGGTTTCTTCGATTGGCAATTGGCTGCTAGATGTCCAAGTTAATGGCATTTGTAACAGACTATTGGTTTGGCTTTAGATACATTGTTGGCAATGGCAGGAAGTCTAGGAATATTAGGATTTGGCTGTGAGGATGGCTTAGGATTTGGATTGGTATTTGATGGCAAAGCAGGTGGTTTTGTCCAAGACTTACGGAAAGATGATGAAGGAAAACGACTTTGATTGAATCTTCTAAAATTTGAATTGAATTGCTTGGAACCATAGTTACCATTTGCTTGAAATTGTTGTGGACGCTTGTCTCTTCCTCGAATCTTGTCTTCAGTGTCATGAGCCAAAGAAATTGCATCTTCAAGGGTTGTAGGCTTGAACATATTAACTTCAGCATAGTAATGTCCAAGTAAGCCAGACATAAACTTGCGTTTGTGAGTTGCTTCTGGTACATCTTCGAGCATTCGGAGTTGCAGTAGAGCATTCCAAGAACGTTCGGTGTATTGGGAAATAGGCTCACGATCTCTTTACTGTAGAAGATCCTATTGCTTTATGGCTTTTTCATGAAATTGAGGAGGAAGAAAATTCTGCAAAAACTTCTTTTTGAAACTCTCCCAGGTAGTGGAACAAACAATGCTCTTGCGAACCACAGTCCACCAAAGAGATGCTCGATCGACTAAATGATTAGTGACACATTTAATTTTGTCTTTTTCAACGTATGTCTCTTCATGAAAGTAATCATCAAATTGACTGATAAATGTAAGTATAGTCTTTCCATCTCGAGTTCCATTGAAAGTACGAAATTTGAAGTTTCTTTTACTTATCTTTGTTTCTTTGCGGATGGATTGAGCTTCGAGCGTCGCATCGATGGTACGTCGGATAAGATCTTCGGGTTGTGGTCCATCTTTGTCGGTAATAGATCGTTGCAAATTGTCCAATTGAACTTGCAAAGCTTGTCGGGCTCTTCATTCTTCATCAAGCTGCATCATAATCAAATCCAATTTTTGTTCCATTATAGGTTCGGGAAGATCGCCTTCAGCCATTAAATCGTCCATATTTTGTTCCGTCATCTTGTAAAAATCCAAAAGACCTCACTCTCTCAAAATCTGATGAGTGGGATGAGCATAGCTCAAAGTCGGGAATACAAGACTTATAGATTTTTGTTTGGCTTTTACGATCTTTGTCTTTTGTGGTTGCGAGATTTGTAGTCTTCGTAGAAACTGCGTGTGAACTTCTACGTGTGCTGAAACTGGTTCAGCAAGTCTGTGTATGTGAACAGAGTCTTCCAGGGAATAATTTTGTAGTTCTGTGCTTCTGCGCATGAATAGCCTTTATGGGAGTAATTAAGATAAGTTGGTAATGACTTCTGTGGACTTGCAGGACTTGCAGAGTAAGAAGACTTGCATAACTTGGTAGACTAGGAAGATTTATGACTTGTAGCTTAGGTGACTAAACTTATGAGCTGCCTGTCGGTCGAATTTTAAGGGGGGGGTAGCCGTTTTTTTCGCCGCCAATTCCGTCTAGAATATGCCGCGATACCAGACGTCGATTTTGTGGGGCTTTAAGCTTTTAAATAAGCTTATTAAGCTTTTAACTTAAGCTTTTCAGATTTTGGTTATGGAGGAAAGCTTACTGTTGATTGTGGAAAAATGACTTGGAGAAGAAGATGTTGACGTGTTCCTCCACCTCCTCAGGCCGGTTCTTCACGATTAGAGGTTGTAGACAGAGGTTCTTGACCGCTAAGAATCCACCCGTATCGACCGTTCGCGATGAAACTCACTGTAGAGCTCGATCATTCCAGGAGCTCCGCCTTCGCGTAAGATGGGTAGCGATTGGAAGCTCTCGATCTCAGCTTCGCTCTAATACCATTGATGTGCAAATCGGATGTCGTAAGTGCGCATAGTGAGAGTCAGAAGGTCCCCAAGAACAAAAGAACTCTACTTTTTGCACACAAATCAATGTAGAAGACTTGCACGACATGAACAAGAGACCAATTGGGTGCAATGTCCCCCTATGCCTTGTGTGAGCGCTCCACAAAGCATGTATTTTATGTATTAATCATCTTCAAGCTCAAATAATAGCCCAAATTACAAAATAGTACGCTTTTGGCTTTTGAGTTTGCTTTAGTGCCAAGTAGAAATAAAGCTAATGGACGGGCGCCCAAGGAGACAGGCATACCCAATACAATGTCCAAATACAAATATCTAAATCGTGCGCCCATGCGCATACAAAAATAACAAATAAATATCCAACACCTTGATAAATAGGCGCGACAAAACATAAGCGCCATGCCTAAGGTATGCGCCCATCAAAATATAGATGATAACTCGAATACACGCTATCCTCCAATGCTTTCCACCGCCACTGCTGCTATCTCTACACATCAACTGAAGCATTCACAATCGTTAGTAAAATAATACAATTAAACCGACAAAAGTGAATACCTAGCAGTCTTCAGCTACATAAATAAATCAATTGGTTAGAAATCAATACTAACCTTAATTTATTACGAGTGCGCACTCTAAACTCATAAACTTTTATTAATTTAATATGTATTTTGCGGAATCACCCATGTACACACTAAATTAACAAAACGTCCGAAAAGGATAGGCGTCCCCATTAACTTCTCACACAAAGAATCCACTTTGTGTATGAGCTCTGATAATAAAAGTTTACGAAATCCACCGTAAAACCTCACGAAATCCACCGTGGCATGGAATCCACCATGTAATATGCCTCCTGGCATAAAGTGTCAAGCTTAGTGAAATGCTTGAATGAAACTCGATTGGAAGTTGGCTTCCCGATGCACTTAGTGATGCCCATTAAGCATTCCCAAGAGCTTTTAGATCTGGAATAAGCTTCAGAGAATATGCTTCAATGATTAGAATCAATATAAAACTCAGAGTGAAAAAAGTGAAAAATGCCAAGCTTAAAGCTTGCTGGCTATGGCTACCACAAGGTACACAGTTAGGGTTTGGTAGAGATCTCTCTCTGTGGAAGGAATTTCTAGAAGCCCTCTTGTGGGAAGATGGCCCACTAGGGGGGCTAACAAAGCCCCAAGGTAGCCAGCATTATTGTGCCCTGTACATCAGACGAGCTTCAGCTCGAACCAGTTGCCTGCGAAATCTGCGCCAGATCTGGAAAACACGTAATGTCAGCTCCTACATCGACTAATGTCCGCCTCTATTGCGCCAGTCTGAGTCGCCTTGGGATAAGCAAGAAGTTCCTAGAAGAAATCAGAAGAAGATATGGCCTTCTTTGTCCTCCCCAAGTCCTCCAATGGAGGTAGATTGCAGGCAACTATGGAGGAAAGAAGGATAAGATGAAAGAGATGAAAGCTCATGTGCACTTAGTGATAGCTGAGGCTGAGGGAAGCTGAGGAGATCAGAGATGGCTCTGATACCATGTTAGAAATCAGAGTTGCAGCATTGTAATGTGTGCACAAGAGGGAGAAGAGAGCTCAAAGTACAAAAACAAAATCTTACTTACTAAGTTGCTTAGAGTACAACTTGGGTATACTCTCTCATACACTTGATAATGAACCATAGGCTGTTTATATAGTCTCTGCCAGGCTAGGGTTAGGGTTTTACCTGCCCCTAGGGCTATTCACACCCATCTGCCCTCATACTCCCTTGCTTATAGTGGGTTCCTATGCCTATCTTCTAACACATCTAAGGTTGGTTACGCACTGAGACAGCCCCAAATTTCTGTGAAAAACGAAGTGTCCACAAAGGTACATGTCCCACTTTTACAAGCTCTGGGTTTAGCGCTTAATGCAGACACTTACGGGCCCCGCCCACCACCCATAGAAGGACCACACTTTTCATATTAAAAGCTGACTTTGGTGTTGGTAAGAATCCAACCGCCGGCAATCGTATACGGTGGGTGTATAGGGCTTGAGGGCCGACTAGCAAGCCAGCTCATCTTGGTTGGCAAGTAAGGGTGGGTTCAGATTCTGCACCCGGAATTGAAAAAGAGAACATGCTTGCAGACATGTATAGTTTCTATTCGCCCCGTAAAATACGCCGCAAACTCGACTTTTTGAATCAGTTCCGCACTGGTTGGGTTGGACAACATTGATAAAGTAGATTTCGCAAGGGTTGAACCCTCACCAACAAACTTCAAACCCAATAGGGCACTACCATGTAACCATTTTGGCAAGAACCACATCTTAGAGAACATCTTAGCTTCCTTTTAATTTGAACCACATCGTTGTGGGTTCCCTTTAATCTGAACACACTCTTGACACACACAAGAATTACCAATTGTGTCGGCAATCAAAGTCTGAACCCGCCCTAAGGGTGCAGCTTGCGTGTAAATAAACGGCTAGACGGTCCGGGCCCGGTGCGTAACCGGCGTAATCGTACTAGCAGCACCCCCCTTTGGACGAGGCAATTGAAGGCTGTCCATCCCTGGAGTCGCTCACCAGTCCCCCGTCACTCTCTGTCTGTGGCGTCCCAGCTCGTACTGCTGGTCGGGAGGCTCGGTACCCTTTTCCTTGCTCTGAATCTCAGGTGCCGCGCATCTTCTTTGTCTCTCTTTCTAGCAAGAATAGGTGAAATTCGATCTCTCTGCATGCACATCCGACAAAAATTTCACTAAGGCGGGGGCCTGTGAAGCCTTTACTCTAAACTCGGGCATCCCAAAACTTCAATTACATGAGGTGAAGATAGGCATGAGCCGCTGATATCATGCATGCCCTGATCACACGCAGGTAGCTGAAAAGGACATCTAACTAAGAAAGCATGTGCTTGTGCTTGGTTGCGATAGGTCTCAATCACCTTCATTTACATGACAAGTAGAAAAATGTGAAATATGTTTAGGTGGTGGGAATTTGCACCAATCATGCCACGCTTGTAGTAAAGAAAGTTTGTTACAAGTGATGGTGGTAGAAGAATATGAAATATATCTTGGGATGCAAAGCCTTAGTGGATAGATAAAAGGAATGCGGGAGACCTGCCGAGTGTTTTGATATGCTCTAGTTTGGGGAAATGAGCCCATTTATACATCTTTGATATAGTAAGTACATTTATTTACATTTGATGTAATTGCAGACGCTTGGAGAGCTTAAGATTTAAAATTGAGTGTTTGAAACTTGACAGGGGTTGCAAGATAGGTAGTATTTGAAACTTGACAGGGGTTGCGATGTAGGTATGTTATAGTAGCAATCCCATGCAATAATGAGGTATGTTATAGTAGCAATCCCATGCAATAATGATCCGACATTTGGAAGGAAATTGCAGATAGTAAACACACAAGAACAAGGCTAAGGTGAGAAGGGAGCAGCCCCATTGTAGGAAAGAGATGACTATCTCCATCTCCCGCTTGGGTTTCTTCATATCCTCTTTTCGTAGGAAGTTTTTTGCTCCCTTATCAACAAGAGACAATTAACTTTCCATCTAGTCTTTGAAATATGATGCCAATAAGCTACTTGTGAAAATTTTGATAGTTATAAATACAGAAAAACAAGAGAATATGATTAAGGTGATCTTTAGACAACTCTATCTTAGATATGGAATTGACATTGTGTTGAGTAGTGGATATCTAAGCAAATCTTCACCAAATTGCAGAAATTTGCCATTGGCCATAATCTCAAATTTGGGGCTTCTTGTCAAATGCCTTCAATTTCTCTCTAATCTTGCTGTCAAAATTGGGCTTCTATCAATTTTGCATGAATTCATTTGAACCGAGGCCTAATTTGGCATTTGCCATGAGAGAGCATAGTCTAGGTAAAAATTTCATGAAATTCTTTAAATTTCTCTTTAGTTTTTGGGTAAAATTTGGGTTGGGGCTTTTTGCTGTTTGAGCTCAATTCTGCCCAAATTTCATGAAAATCAGGTAATCTTTATCAAAATTTTCAAAGTTTACCTCAATTTTTGAGAAAAATTTAGGGTTTAAGCTTAAATTTCACCTTTGAGGTGCTGAAAATTTGGGGCTTTTGTCTCAAATCACTTTCTTTGGTCTTGAGGGTCCAAAACTTATATTATTTGGTTTGCTAGTTTTGTGTTTTCCCAACATTAAAGAAATTTTTTATCTTGTTGGTGGTAAAGGCCCCTCTGCCTAGCCGCTTGTGTATTACTACATTGACAGTACCCGCCACTACATACTACAGGTGGCGGGCGCCCATCACCGTCACTTTATTCTGTGACTGTTGGAGTTCTCATTTGGTCTCTCTCTCTTTTTTGCTCTTGCTCTCCCGCCATAGCTTTTTCAAGCAAGCTTCAATCCTTCTCATCTTTCAACTGGTATTAGAGCATGGATTCATGACTACTTGAGCTTGGTTCGTGGGGTCTTCAGCTTTCTATTGATTATCTACACACATTGGGTCTCCTTCCCGGCAGCCATAGCCGACTCTCTTGAGCTTCCGTGACTCCTCAGCTTCCCGAGCATCCACCCGGCCCCCTTGGGCACCCTTAGGGCATTGTATCAGAGGAATTGCTTCTTTTGTTCAAGGTTTTCATTGGTTTACAGGCCACAAAGGGTATTTACAGGAAGGGGACAGCCATATCTCATGCTCATTGGAGCTCCTATGCCCATTGCCTTACCTGGAGCTCTTTGAGGCTAGCTTGGGCCTCTTATAGGCCATCCTTACCACCATCCCAAGTCCCCCATCAACCATGTTGAAGCACAGAGGTGCTGCTGCTCTGCCACGCTGGTTGTGCCTGTTTTCTGCAGCATGGACTACATCTACACACTACCAGATTTGGCTCCTTGGTCATTACCCTCTTCATTGGCTCTAAAACAATGCTTGGCAATCTTGGTTGCAATGTACTGATGCTTCTCTTGAGCTTTGGGACATTGATTTGAGCACACATTGGCTGTAATATACAATAGCAGGTCTGTCCAGGTCTGCAGCAGAAGTATACAAGTCCCGGAGCTCATCTACATACACTATCTCATGTCCGTATGCTATGCCATTAATGCCTATGCTTGGTGGATGTTGTGCTAATGCTTTGCCATCATTTTGGTGATGATTTGAACCTGCAAATACTCAGTTTCAAACAGCAAATCACTGCTGTACAATAGTGGGCTGAAGTGCCTCTGATTGCCTTTGTTATGCCTATTGGTTTTGGGCTATATCTTGGAGGTATGCAATGATGTGTTGACATTCGGGGATGACTTTGAACTTGGCTTTTATACCGGATCATTGATTGAGCTTGAGCTTGGCTTTGGAAAGCATTTGGATGCTCCGTCTTTGATGTGCTTATGGTATATACTTTGCTTATGTCTGACCGGTCTTGACATGCTCTATGCTACTACTACATGCTAGTATTGTTTGGAGCTGATTGCTATTAGAGCCTTATCTTGGCTTGAATTTGGATTCCCATAGCTTACTTGGGATATTTCTTGGCTTGCCCGAGTTGTATTTGGGATACAATTGATGTGTATGGATGCTATGATTAGAGGCTTCAGAGCCTATATGCTCATGATGTCTTATTGATGCTTGGTCTTGGATCTTTCGTCACTGGTGCTATCATATGCCTTTCTTGAGCTTCTTGGCTTGATCTATACGGCTTTTGTGCCAGTGGGAGCATCTTTGGATGCTTGACAAACATTGAGTAGGTGGTTTATGCTATTGAGCTTTGAGTCTTCTGAGACTGGGATCTTTTTCACTTGGATATTACATGGTTGATATGCCGTGGTCCGCATACATATAGTTGGGCTGATTTAGGCTTTGTACTCTTTGAGCATACACCTATTTGTGTCAGGTCTTGCTAGTGTTATGTACACTTTGTCCTATTACACAGAGAGTGTGTCGGCTTACTGATGGATTCTTTTTTTGATATGCTTGGGTGTTTGCTCGATGTTTGTATGATTGTCACATGCTGATTTATGTTCGCTTGATGCTGGTTATGCTTTGACAGTCAGTGGTTGACTTGGTGTATTTATTTTGCCTATAGTTTGCTCTCATTGTACCTGTCTGTACTTTATTACAACAAGCAGTTATGCATGGAATGATGTGGTATTTTCATGCTGAATCATCCTGATTTTATATACTCTTGATTGTACTTGGTGGGCAACATCATTAGCTATCAGTTTGTGGTCACTTTGCCTTGGTTTTGGTAGTATTTTAGTCATTTATAGCAGAAAACAACAAACAATTTTGAACTGTTTGCACCGTTTTAGACTGCATTATGGGTTCTTCTTCCAATGATAGTGCTATCTTCAACATCATTAAGCTTGATGGTACGAATTATGCCTATTGGAAGAGCCAAGTTTGGTAGGTATTGGTGTAGAAATCACAGATAAAGCCACTATAGATGCATGGCGAGCAGCTTGAAACTATGATTGACGAATGGGATGAGCTTGATGAGTTATGCAAGTCCACCCTCATCTTGTCTCTCAATGAACAAGTGCATTACAATGTGGTCGAGGAGACATAGAGTGCTTGGTAGCTTTGGGATAAGATAAAAAATCTCTATGACAAGAAAAGTCCAGCAAGTTAGATGTATTGGTTGAAGCAACTTATGGACCTGCACATGAAGAAGAATATGGTGATGTTTGCTCACTTGAGCTAGTTCCATGCTATTCTCAAGAACTTGACTTCACAGGGTATTACCTTTAATGATGAGGTTACTCCATTGTTTTTACTTGGGACTCTGAGTGAGTCATGGGATGTATTCCGCACTGTCTTATGTGCTCCTGCTACTATTTTGAACTTGCTTGATGTAGAGAGTGCTTTTTTGCAGGAAGAGATCAACCGTAAGAACTTAGATGCCTCTCATGTGTTGCATGCTTTGATTGTTAGAGGGAGAGATGGTAATGGAAAGAATGACCGTGGGCATGGACGTGGCAGAGACTCGCAAAAGTCTAGGTCTAAGTCATGTGGTAAGTCACGCAGTAAGTCTCTGGGAGAAATGCTAATGTGACATGTCATCATTGCGGCAAGAAGGGTCATATACGACCACAGTGTCATGAGTTGCGTAGTGAGTAGTGCAAAGAGAAGGGGAAAGACAATACAAGAAAAGTCATTTGATGGCATTGACTGTTAGAGGCATAGATGGTAATGGAAAGAATGACCGTGGATATGGACATGGCAGAGACTCGCAAAAGTCTAGATCTAAGTCATGTGGTAAGTCGCGTAGCAAGTCTCGTGGAAGAAATGCTAATGCGATATGTCATCATTGCGGCAAGAAGGGTCATATACGCCCACAGTGTCATGAGTTGCGCAATGAGAAGCGCAAAGAGAAATGGAAAAACAAAGTACAAGAAAAGTCCTCTGATCGTAGCATGGTACTTGCAAAATCTAGTGTGAAAATAGAGGAAATCAATGTCATGCAGATTGATGACTCCGATGGGGAGTACATACTTGCAGCTAGTTCTTGTGATACTATACCGTTGATCAAGGTTTACTCTATGTATGCGCAGTGCTGGCTTTTGGATTCTGGTGCTTTATTTCATGTTACACCATGCCGTGAATGGTGTCACTCCTACCGCACTGTCTCTGGTTCAGTTCGCTTGGGTGATAATAGGTCACTTGCTATTGTTGGCATTGGGGATGTATGGCTGCAGTTCTCTACTAGCAATACTTTTCTGTTATAGGATGTACGTCATGTACCTGCGCTTACACACAGTTTTATGTCTGCAGGGTATCTTGATGATGTTGGATTTCATGTTTCATTTGGGAATTCTGCCTTGAAGATCACCTGTGGTAGACTTGTGCTTGTTAGACATGTGAAGGCTGACAGCCTCTATCCTCTTGTAGTTGATGGGTCCTCTGTTGACCATGTTTTGTCAGTCAGTTCCATTCCACATGTATCTCTTTGGTATGCCCGTTTGGGCCATATGTCCTTGAAGGGAATGAAAATGCTTTTTGGTTTGCAGTACTCACTGCTCTTTGACTATGCATGTTTTGATTCATATGAGCATTGTCTTTATGGTAGACAGACTAGGAATACGCATAAGAAATCTGGTAGGATACGCATGAGTGAGCCTCTGGCATTGGTACATTCGGATTTTGGGGGCCTATGCCTTGTTAGTCTATGGGTGGTGCAAAGTATTTTGTGACGTTCATTGACGATTTTTCGCGTGAAGTCTGGGCTTACCCTATTAAGCTTAAGTCAGATGTCTTGACTGTGTTTCAAAGATGGCTTGTATTGGTTGAAAACTAGACTGGGCATAGGCTGAAATGCCTTAGGACTGACAATGGGGGAGAATATGTGTCGTGTCTTTGAGCAACTATGTGACGAGAGGGGTATTAAGCATTAGTTGACTGCCCCCTATACCCCACCCTAGAATGGTTTGGTTGAGTGGATGAATAGAACTATCCGGGAGCGTGTACGCAGTATGCTTAGCCATGTAGGCCTACCACAGAGCTTTTAGGCTAAGGTAGTTAGTACAGCTGTGCATGTCATCAATAGATCACCTTCCAGTGGTTTGGATTTTTAGGTTGCAGAGGAGGTATGGACTGGGAAACCTTCGTTTTATGCGCATCTACATGTCTTTGGATGTGAGGCATTCTGCCATGTGCCCAAGGATAAGCGGACTAAGTTGGATCCTAAGAGTGTCAAATGCATTTTCCTTGGCTATGAAGATGCAGGCAAGATGGGTTACCGCCTCTGGGATCCGCAAGCGCGGAAAGTTATCCGCAGCCATGATGTAGTCTTTTATGAAAACAAGATGCATAGGCAGTCTGAGAAGGGGGTAGAGATACGCAGGGTTATATTCCAGGAGGAGCCACGTGCTCTTGCACATCCAGTTGGACAGCCTGCAGTAGCAGTTGGTCCACATGGCCAGGGTATTGGATAGAATGCTAAATATGCAATAGAGCCTGCAGTGAGATGGTCTACTAGAGCTAGACGTCCACTCGATAGATTTGAGCCCTTGATGCATTATGTCTTGGTTACAAATGTAGGAGAGTCTCACCTATGATGAGGCTATGCGTAGGGGTGATAGTCACTCATGGGAGAGGGCTATGCAGTCTGCGATAGACTCTTTGTATAAGAATATGACTTGGGATTTGGTTGCGTTGCCTCAGGGCAAGAAGGCTTTGCCATGCAAATGGGTGTACAAGCTGAAAAGTATCCCTGGAAATTCCAAGCCGACTTATAAGGCAAGACTTGTCGCTAAGGGTTTTAAACAGGAGTATGGAGTTGACTTTGATGAAATCTTTTCTCTTGTGGTTACTATGACCACCCTACGCTTGGTTTTGGCCTTAGTTGCGCAGCTTGACTTGGACATGTATTAGATGGATGTCAAGACTACATTCTTGCATAGGGATTTGCATGATGAGATATACATGGAGTAGCCTAAGGGCTTTGCAGAACTTAGCAGGGAGCACCTAGTGTGCAAGTTGAAGAAAAGTCTTTATGGCTTGAAGCAGGCACCTAAGGAGTGGTATCATAAGTTTGATGCATATATGTAGTCACAGGGCTAGATCGCAGGAGTGCCATGGATCCGTATCTTTATAAGGAGACAGCCTGTGATGGCTCATTGCTTATTTTGGTACTTTATGTGGATGATATGTTGATAGCAGGGAAAGCTCATGATGAGCTGGATGCTCTTAAATCTGTTAATCCTCAAACGAACAAGGTGGAAAAGCTGGAAAATCTAAAGCAGAAGACAAGGCCAAGGCAAAAGTGAAACAGAAGATGAAGGCGCGCCAAGAAGAATCTGACCTAAATAAAGAAAAAAGGTGCATGAGAAAAAGCGCGAGTCTATACTGTTGTAAAAAAGTGCAAGGCGCACCATGATTTATTTTAAGAGTGCCGGGCTCTCACCCGTGCAAGTTGTAAATGTAGACGGGCAGTGGAAAGGAAGCTAGGAAGATAGGAGGACAATGGGAAAAAGGGCTTAGACCACGGCCGGCCATGTAAAAAAGGGGATAAGGGGATGACTGCCCAAAAGGGATTTAGGGTTTTGTATATAAAGTTGAAAAGTGAATGAGAAGTTCATTCTTGTGTGTGGCAAAAAGCTTTTTCTTCTTCTTGTCTTCTTGCTTGTGCTTGAGAGAGGGAGTGAGTGAGTGCTGAGGAAGTGAGGGAGGAGTGTGTGAGAGTGAGGGATTGAGGAGAAGAAGCTCCCTATCTCCTCTCTTCATCTTCTTCTCTTCTCTATTCTTCTCTTGTCTCGTGCGGCTATGGAGGATGGAGCTTGTTGGAGAGATATTGAGGTTGCTTGAGCTTGCCTCAAGGATCGTGGAGCTACCGGCATGCACGAGAGAGGAGGGTACTCAATCGGGCATTAAGGTAAGCTCACTACACCCCAAAGGTAGGAAGGGCGTGTCGGCTATGTGAGAGGTAGCCATGGCCGATCGGCTTGAAACGCTTGACCAATAAGCGGTCCGTAGGTCTCGAGGGTTTAGCTTGAAGCTCCCTTCGTTTTGGTTCCGTTGCTGGGATATACAGAATCAAGCCTTGAGCGCCGAGCGCTTCAAATCGAGCATAGAAATAGGGCTTTCAGCCCAAACCAGTGCTTGAGATAGATAGGAGATTTAGGTGGTTTGATCTTCCGAACAAGTAAGTATTTTGGTTTGTTGTTGAGTAGGCAAGTAGGTAAATCAACCTCATCCACTGTTTTTGATTTTTGTTGCGTTAGGGTAGGATTAGGACCAAGGAAACAGGGAAAATAGAAGGGTTTTCTGCTACTGAAAACAGGCTGAAAACTGGGAGAAAGGGGCATAAAATCTAAATCTTGAGTAGATGGGTGCAGGAGGGGCAACCATAAGGTTGAAGGAGACTTGTGCAAGGCAATAAGAGACTCAAAAGATCAGGGGAAGCCTTATTTTGCAGTCGGACATTGAGAGAGAGATTGTGAGTGCAGGTGCAGAAGGGATTCGATCCGGTTGTCACTTTCTCCTTTTGAAGCAATGTAGTCTTGATAGTTTCTGATGAAGGGGGACTTATATGTGGGTCCATACTCTGCAATCTTTGTCACCATATTTAAAAAATAAGGTGACCTGGCTGATTTGAATGCAATATGGTCATGGTAAAAAAAGCGTGCCACTGTTGCATCTGTTTCCTCTTTTTTCTTTGGTTCCCATGAAGTGTGCAATGGATTCTGTTTAACACCACGACTTGTTGCCATTGATGGCCCACAAGAAGGCTGTGTAGCCACTAATCCTGGTTGTCTTCTGCATGAAGCACCATGCCCTGCTGGCCTTGGAGTCCATGTTGTTGGATCCACTGCTATATTTGGCGTCCTCCTGGCATGTGAATTCCCCATAGAAGTGGCTATGTGGTCAAGTAACTCCTGCTTTTTCTCAATTGATACATTGGTGCAAAAACGCACCTCTTTGGGCTCTCACTTTATCAGCCCCACTAGTGCGAGCATAAGGGCAAAGTTTGCATTTCCAAGGGCGAGCCCCTCCACCTCTCAATGGCACCCCTGCATCTACCTCATCCCACCATGACCAAGTAGTGCTTCGACTTCGTCCAATTGTTGACGAAGTACCTGTTGAGGATGATGAAGATCCCATAGATGTCAATGCTGCCATCTATATAGAAGTGACAAATAATCAGTAAACTTCAATGAAATTACAGAAATTTGCAGCCAACATTTCAACATCCATGTGTCAAAGTTCAATGAAATCGCAGAAATTTCAACCAAAGTTGAAAGTCCAATGAAATTGCAAAAATTTCGGCCAAAATTTCAACATGAGTATCGAGAATCTAGATTTCTCGGACCTCACCTAATCGCGGGCGGGAGTCAGGCCAAGCAATCAATAGAGGTGTACCGTGTGCCGCACGCGACGTAGGCGGGAGAGGCATGTGGGAGAGTCAGGTGGGCAGAAGTAGGCACGGCCTTGGCGAGGTAGGTGTGGCAGGCGAAGCAGGTGAGTGAAGCGGGAGCAGGCGAAGCGGGAGCAGGTGGAACAAGCGGAGCAGGAGCAGGAGCAGGAGCGGGAGCAGGAGCAAGTGGAGCAGGAGCAGGCGGAACAGGCGGGAGAAAGCGGGCGACAGGTGGAGCGACACGCGGGAGTGTGGAGAAGGCGGGCGACAGGCGGGAGTGTGGAGAAGCAGGCGGGCGACACGCGCAAGATACAAGAGGTGGACGGGCGACAAGCGGGAGAGTAGCGACACCCGCATGATGCAGGAGGTGGATGGGCGACAGGCGGGAGTAGCGGGCTGCGGGCGATTATTTTTTTTTAAAATTTAAAAATTACATTGCTGGAACGACCGTTCCAAACAGGGAATGGCCAGGAAGGCGGGAACGGGCCAGGAAATGGGAGGAAACGTTTCGCTAGCGTTTCCTGGGCTTGTACCTCCCGGAATGCGTTAATCCGTTTCTATGCGGCAGAATGGGCGTTCCCTGCCTCTATGCGCTACGTGCCTACTCTAAAGAGGTACTCGTTGAAAAGAGGCCCCAAGAGACACTTTCCAGGACGCAAGCCGAAAACTCCCCAAGCAAAGAAGACGAAGGCTCAAGGGAGCACTTGGCGTGGAGTAACACCGGCCGTGCAGGCCCCTACCAGACGCTCGGGCACCAGGTGCTCGAAGGTGGAGAAGGCAGCTAGAGACAAGCGCGAATTTGATGAATTGTTTAAAAGCATTCTTGAAACAGCTGCGGCTAGAGACTACACCATTCGGGTCCTGGCCGATATTTTCCCTGGCCAGCCTGATGGGAGCCCCTCACCGGCACAGCCCTAGTCACCCGATCACCTGAACTCACCCCACCTCATACAAATAGAATAGTCCCCGTGTTGTATATGCCGCTTAACAAAGGCCATCTTGCCATAACTTTTTGTCCTTAAGTGGTTAAAGGGGCAGGCTCCCTAACTGTGTAAACCTACTACTAATACATGGCATATCTTTAACAAGCGCCGATGAGATGCATCGGAGCCAACACCATAGAATTTAGATGAAGTAATATCTTTTTGCGTTGCGTTTGTTCATCATAATTGACACATGTGGTTTGCATATACTCTCACGAAGCGTCAAGTGAATGCAGGACGACACAGGTCTTTGTACGAAAGTGGTTAGGGCCCAAGTCACCGCAAGACCACCAACCTCACGAAGAGCCATGGCAGAAGCCTCACTGCCAGAAGCAAAAATTGGCTCATGGCAGTTGTTACCTCAATTGTACCGACATCGCATGTCGCAAAGAGGTTTGCAAAATCTCAAGTGTATCTCTCCATCTCAACAACTGTTCCTCTAGCATCGAGGCTAGTAACACAATCATCTTTGTAATATCTATTTTTCACAACCTTTGGATCTTCACATTTCTCAATCCAAATGAAAGGCTGATAGTCTCAATATATTGCATTGATTGTATTCATTTTATCCAAAAAAAAAAAGAAAAAAGAAAGAAAGAAATAAAGAAAAAGGAAGAAGAGAAAACAAAAAGAAAAGCAAAGAAAAGAAAAGAAAAGAAAAGAAAAAAAAAGCACTCACGATCACAACACAACACCTAGGGGTCCTTAAACTAGGTACGTCCAGTAACCTTGGTCGGTTGGCTCCATCTCTAATCCCCTAGTTCTTTTACACATCCCCCACAATTGTTCAAGACACATCAAGGGCAGGACATACCTAGGGAGCTCATCTCGCCTATGGTTAGACTTGTCACCCTCAACCATTTGCACAATTCTTTTTCGCACTCCATCTCCGTGCCATTGTAATCAACAGTGGTAAGTAAGGCATGGAAGACGATGGAAAGTACATTGTACTCTTCAAACACTACAAGTAGCCACCAGCTATCAAAGCTAAGACATCAATGAACTCAATTATGCTACATCGTGTTGTCAAAATCACAATTGATGTCTCAAGAGCCTTCAAGTGTACTTTCCCTCAACATCGACAATCTTTCCCACTCCATCGAATCCTTGCTTTATCCACCCATTGCTACGAGGAACCAGACCGATAGTCTTCTGACTACGTAATATCTAACTATGCAGGTGCACTTACATAATATCTGCACCACAATATATACACAGTTTGGATCCTCAAGTGCTGGACAATACTCTCAGCTTGCTGAGAGTTCGACCTGTCTCCCAAACTGATCAAACTATGTCTTGTGCACGATAAGAAGACTAGCACTAATTCCAGGGAGAGACCACATATAAAACTTTTCAATTGCAGGTATTGCATACTGCAACAGAAGTACCGTCAGCTCTTCATTAGCACTCCACTTTGAATTCTTATCCTTCATCATCTTGTAAGCCCACAAACAAATTGTCGCCCGCCCCAGAATCCCTCGAACATCAACACCTGTGCCAACCCATGAATGCAACTCCCAACCAAAACCGGTCCTATCCCCAACTTCAACACTCCTATCACCAACCAAGCAAGCCAACAAAGTGCCACCAACCACCTTCATTTGCACCACCACTAAAACTTCGCCAACGCTTGCCATAATAGTCCCTTCCACCCACATCTTTGGTGCATGCCAAAGCCTGCTACCTACGATGGTGAGTGCCATGGGACTGGCACTCGTCTAGGAGGGGGGTAATGTTAACCCTCAAACGAACAAGGTGGAAAAGCTGGAAAATCTAAAGTAGAAGACAAGGCCAAGGCAAAAGTGAAACAGAAGACGAAGGCGTGCCAAGAAGAATCTGGCCTAAATCAAGGAAAAGGCGCATGAGAAAAAGCGTGAGTCTATATTGTTGTAAAAAAGTGCAAGGCGTACTATGATTTATTTTAAGAGTGCCGGGCTCTCACGCGTGCAATTTGTAAATGTAGACGGGCGGTGGAAAGGAAGCTAGGAAGATAGGAGGACAATGGGAAAAAGGGCCTAGGCCACGGCCGGCAATGCAAAAAAGGGGATAAGGGGATGACCGCCCAAAAGGGATTTAGGGTTTTGTATATAAAGTTGAAAAGTGAATGAGAAGCTTATTCTTGTGTGTGGCAAAAAGCTTCTTCTTCTTCTCTTCTTCTTGCCTTCTTGGTTGTGCTTGAGAGAGTGAGTGTGTGAGAGTGAGGGATCGAGGTCTTCTTCTCTTCTTCTTGCCTTCTTGGTTGTGCTTGAGAGAGTGAGTGTGTGAGAGTGAGGGATCGAGGAGAAGAAGCTTCCTATCTCCTCTCTTCATCTTCTTCTCTTCTCTATTCTTCTCTTGTCTCGCGCGGCTATGGAGGATGGAGCTTGTTGGAGAGGGATTGAGGTTGCTTGAGCTTGCCTTAAGGATCGTGGAGCTATCGGCGTGCACGGGAGAGGAGGGTACTCAATCGGGCATCAAGGTAAGCTCACTACACTCCAAAGGTAGGGAGGGTGCGCCGGCTATGTGAGAGGTAGCCATGGCCGCTCGGCTTAAAACGCTTGACCAATAAGCGGTTCGTAGGTCTCGGGGGTTGAGCTTGAAGCTCCCTTCAAAATCTCAGCTAAAGAAGAGCTTTGAGATGAAGGATTTGGGACAGGCCTCTCACATTCTTAGTATGCGCATTAAGCGTGACAGGCATCAGGGACTACTTTACCTCTCCTAGAGAGAGTACATTCATAAAGTCCTTGAGCGTTTCCGCATGTAGGACATAAAGCCTATTGGCTGTCCATTACCTTCTTATGTGAAGGTCTTACAGGCTGATTGTTCGTAGACAGATGAGCAGAGGGCCGAGATGACCAAGATCCCTTATGTATTAGCCGTGGGTAGTTTGATGTATGCCATGATAGCCACTCGTCCAGATATTGCCTTTGTAGTTGGCGTTGTGGCATACTATATGGCTACACCTAGTAAGAAACATTGGGATGTCGTGAAGTGTATCATGCAATACCTGAAGGGCACAGCAGATATGTGTATTTGCTATGGCAGCTAGGATATAGGAGTTGTGAGCTACACAGACTCCGATTATGTAGGACATGCAGATAGTAGGAAGTCCACTTCCGGCTATGTCTTTACCTATACCGGAGGTGCTATTTCTTGGATGTCGAGGGTTCAGAAGTGTACGGCTCTCTCTACCACCGAGGCCGAGTATGTTGCAGCCATTGAGACTTGCAAATAGGTCATATGGTTTGGTCATTTGGTTCATGATCTTGGGATTGATTCTATACGTATGTTGTATTTGGATTCTACGAGTGCTATTCAACCAGCCAAGAATCCGGTCTTCCATGCGAAGACGAAACACATTGAGGTGAGGTATCACTTCATACATGGGGTCGTGGAAGACAAGTCTGTTGACCTTGTCAAGATCTCCATTGACGAAAATCTTGCAGATCTACTCTCGAAAAGCCTCACTACTGAGCGCTTTGCCTTCCTCAGGAGATTGATGGGCGTTGGATGAGATGACATTTTTCCTTATCTTGTTGTACTTGTGTACATTGTATTGTCTTTTCTTTTTTCTTTTCACTTCTCACTGGGGCAGATTCGTCTTTAAGTGGGAGGTTGTTGAGGGTAAACTTGCCTTTGCCTAGCCGCCCGTGTATTACTACACTGACAGTATCCGCCACTACACTGCACGTGGCGGGCGCCTGTCAACGTCACTTTATTATTTATTCTTTTAGTGACAGTTTGAATAAAAGAAGGCCCGGTCACACATTGTGACTGTTGGAGTTCGCATTTGGTCTCTCTCTCTTTGTTGCTCTTGCTCTCCCGCCATAGCTCTTCTAAGCAAGCTTCGATCCTTCTCACCTTTCATATCTTTGGGTTGTATTTATTGGATGAACATTCTCAAGCTCTACTCTTGTTTGCATATTCAGATAATCAATAACCATTAATCACATTGATTTTAGAATAGTGCTGATTGCCATCTTTATTGGGTAATATTATATTTTCTTCAAACTTATTATTTCTAGCATCTCCTTTTTTTGGGGGTAAAAGATAATTGTATTTGTTAAGCGACTGAAAAGATGAAGAGAACCCAAGAGAATACAGTTCGACACTGAAAGGGCATGAGAGATCCTTTTTTCCACCTAGCCTTGCCTAGTTATTGCTAGCAACTCTCATCGTAATCCGATTGCCAGCTGTCATTTGTTGGTGAGTCCTACTATTCCTAGACTCTCTTTAATTCTAGGCTCCCCTAAACCCCGTTTGGGCGCCCAAGGCCCTGGACGGTCATCCCTCGTGCCTGTTTCCCGTAATTTACCTTATTAATATAACATTTCCTTCCCCTTAAGAATCGGTTTCGTCCTCGAAAACGATACTTGGAAGGTCTAACTGTAAATTGGAAAACCTTTTCCTTAGGGTACTTACTCGCTCCCATGTTGAGCTTTCTTCTGAACAATCTTTCCACTTAACCAAACATTCTTGATAAATAGTATTCCTTGTTCGTCTGTTACGAACATATAATATTCTTTCTGGTTCATGTGGATTAGATTGGTCATCTAATAGCTCCTCAATGTTATAATTTAAGATTAGATTATCCAAATCACCCAGCTTCTTCCTTAACTTACTTACATGAAAAACTGGATGTATTTTACTACCAACAGGTAGTTGGAGCTTGTAAGCCAGTTCTCCCATCTTTTTAAGTATTGTGAAAGGACCACAATACCTGGGTGAAAGTTTTGGACATTGTCCCGTTTTCATGGTTTTGGTTTGTTCAGGCACCTTAAGATAGACCAATTCTCCTTCTTCAAAGGAGATGTCTCTTCGGCGAGGATCTGCATATGCTCTAGCTCGATTTTGAGCTTTTTAAATATTTTCGTGAGCAAATTTTAACATACTATTCATATCCTCCAAAAAATCCTTAGCTGCCTGAACCTTTTCCTTATGCAGTCCTACTGTATGAGGAGCTCTGGGCTGAAACCCATACATTAACATAAATGGACTATATCCAGTGGAAGAGTACTTGGTACTATTATATGCAAACTTTGCTATCGGTAGATACTCTTCCCAATTAGTTTGCCTTTTACTTACATATGCCCTAAGCATATCTTCAAGGATTTGGTTAACCCTTTCAGTTTGCCCATCGCTTTGCGGGTGATCTGCCGTACTCATGCTACGTTTAGTATCCAACTTCCTAAATACCGCACGCCAAAATTGACTATCAAATTTTCTATCCCGATCAGAAACTATATTTGCCGGAAGGCCATACAATTGGTATATGTTCTCTACGAACAATCTAGCCAATTCTGGTGTTTTAACATCAGTTGAAGTTGGAATGAACCTAGCCATTTTGGTTAACCTATCCACAATCACCCACACAGAGTCGTGCCCCCTCTGTGTTCTGGGTAATGCAACAATAAAATCCATGGAGATACTCTCCCATTTTCCTGAAGGAATCTCTAGTGGATGGAGAAGTCCTCCCATTTTCAATCTTTCAGCTTTATTAACCTGGCATTTATTACATTTGACCACATAGTCAAGGACGTCCTTATTCATTCCAGGCCAATAGAACTGCCTTTTAATAAGACTATAAGTCTTATTAACTCCTGGATGTCCCGCGCTAGGGGTATCATGACACTCAAAGAGTATCTGGCGCCTTATTTCTTTATCTTTCGGGAAACATACCCTACCCTTGTAGAGTAAATAACCATTATCAATGGTAAAATTCTTCCACTTGAATCCGGTTTGAGCAACCCCTGATGCTCCATTTCCTTGTTGAACATCCTCAGATATTCCTTCCTCAGTAGAAGCACTTTCATTTGGATCCCCATTTTTTGTTCATATGTTGGAATATGCCGGATCAACCTGGCATTTCTCTTTTAAAGATTCAAGCAAGTCGGAAGTGAACTGAGTAAAACTCAATTCATTTATGATGGGCATTCTGCTGAGTGCATCAGCTACTATATTATACTTTCCTTTTCTATATCTTATCTCATAGTCGAACTCTTGGAGGAGTTCGGCCCATCTGGCTTTACGCCCTTGTAGATCCAGTTGATCATTAAGCCACTTAATGCTTTCATGATCCGACAAGATCAAAAGTTTGGCACCGTACAGATAGTGCCTCCATTTCTTCATTGCATGTACTATTGCATACAGCTCCCTCTCATAAATAGAATAATTCTGTTTTGCACGGTATAATTTCTTGCTTTCAAAAGCAACTGGTTGACCTTCTTGTAATAAGACCGCGCCTATCGCCTTATCACTGGCATCGGCTTCAACCACAAATGGTTTATTGGGATCCACAATTAATAGTACTGGAGCTGTAGCAATAGCTACCTTAAGTTTTTGAAAACTTTCATTTTGGTCTGTTTCCCAATTAAAGCTCTTTCCTTCCCTTTAAGTTGGTCTGTCATTGGAACAGCTATTTTGGCATAATCTTGAATGAATCTACGATAAAATCCAGATAAACCTAGGAAGATCTGCAGCTCTTCCAGGTTCCTTGGAGATGGCCATTCAATAATTGCCCTTACTTTTTTTGGATCTATCTTGATTCCCTCCTTCGAGATAATATACCCCAAATATTTGACTTTTTGTGCGAAGAATTCACATTTAGTTTTCTTCGCATAAAGGGAATGTGTTCTTAACAGTTGGAATACCAATTGTAAGTGTTCCAAATGTTCTTCTCTTGATTTACTAAAGATCAAGATATCATCCAAGAAGACTACTACAAAATGTCCTAGATAGGGCCGTAACACACTATTCATCAGCTTCATAAAGGTAGCTGGTGCATTAGTGAGGTCAAAAGGCATCACCAAAAAATCATAATGCCCGTATCTAGTACGAAATGCTGTCTTAGGAACATCTTGTGCCTTAATTCTTACTTGGTGATAGCTTGATCTTAAATCTATCTTTGTGAAGAATTTTGCCCCTTGTAATTGATCAAAAAGATCTTCCATTCTAGGCATAGGAAATTTATTCTTCACCGTTATTTTATTAAGTGCTCTATAATCAACATAAAGTCGCATAGAACCATCTTTTTTCTTTACTAATAAAATTGGCGAAGCCCAAGGTGAATTACTGGGTTGTATAAACCCTTTATCAAGGTAATTCTTAATTTGTCTTTCAACTTCTTGGTGCTGTGTTTCACTTAACTTATACGGTGGTTTAAAAATAGGGTGTGTATCCTTATTTGTGTCAATTGGGTGATTTATATCACCCCTATCTGGTGGAAGCCCACTAGGTAAATCAGAAGGAAACACATCTTTAAATTCATCTAACAAAGTACTTAATTCATTATTAACATTCAACTCACAAACATAAGAAAATTATTGCTTTATATTACAGAAAGTAAAAGTGTTTTGTACAGGAAGAGACCATAACATGTATACCTCACAAACTTCCTTCTTTATCAGCTTCTGAACCTCAGTGGAACACAACAAAGGATTATCAGATACTTCATGTTCACCTTGAATGACAAAAGTCTTACCATCCCTTTCAAATTCCAGTGTATTATGATGATAACTACGTTTTAAGGATGGTTCCAATCCCCATAGCCACTCCCTCCCTAGAGCAATATCGGCTCTTTCCATGTTCATAATTTGGAAATCAAGTTTATCTTTATATCCTTGAATCTCAATTTCCAAATTGGATACCATTGTATCCCATATTTTATTATCTTGACCTTGCATCATACGAACAACATATTGATGCCCACTCTTTTGTTGGGGAAGTTTCAATTTTTTGACAAGTGCATAATTTATAAAATTATGGGTAGTAGAGTCATCAATCATGACTCTAACCCTCTTTTCATCCATGCACTCTAACTAAATCATGTGGCCCAAAGGTAGGCTACCATATAGAAGTTGACATACAACACTTGTGTTGTACATTCATGTGCAAGACCTCTAAAGATTTATACCTTTCATGCCCCTTTAATTCTAAGGTTTGTACTACATCGATTTGTTTTTCTTTTTCCTTGGCCCTTGTCCTTATCCTTTTCTTTGTCTTTCCTCTTTTTTCTTTGAGGGCAATTCCAAGCAGCATGGTTAGGGGATAGGCAATTGAAACACAGCTTTTCTTTTTTGGCCTTATCAAAATCATCTGGACTTAACTTTGGTCTTACATATTGTTTCTTTTCAAAAGGTTGTTTTTTGCCCTTAAAAAATGGCATTTTCCTTTTAAATTTGCCCACAAATTTTGAGGTTTGCAATTCCTTAGACTTGGGCTCCGTATCAGTGAGACTAGTGAGTGTACCTGGACGTGTACTATCTTCATTGATTAATGCAAACTTAATTGCCTCTTCCAGCGTCTTAGGTGAACTCCTTTTTACTTCCTTTTTACAGGCCTTATCTAGTCCCCTAATGAATCCTCGTCTTTTGAAATTCATCTATTCCTTCCAATTTGAGGATTATCTCATGATATTCCTCCAAATATGTCAGCAGGGGTCTTCCCTTTTGTCTGACATAATCCCAATCTCCCCAATTTCTTTCCATTTCATTTTCAGGAAGGAATTCTTTCAAAAAGACGGATTCAAATTGAGCCCAAGTTTCAGGTATTTTATTTGCCTCCTTTAAAGTTCGCCACCATTTATACACTTTTGGTCCCAAAGTTAAATTGGCCTCCAGTGCTTGGAGATGTGGTGGAGTATTTTTAAGTTTATGTAAATCTTCCCATTTTTGGAGAAAATTAAAGATAGTGTCTTTATTTCTATCTTTTTCCTCCCTGTGAAACTGAGGGGGTTTTATATCTTTTAGAACTGGATTATCCCTCAACTTGTGGTGAGGTTCCTTAGGATCTTGCATAGTCACATCTAAATCTTTCGATGAAGATGGGATATCCGAGATTTCTATCTTATTCTTATCCCTTTCTAGTAATAAAGTTAATTGAGATTTTATTTCAGTGAGTGTTTGAGTTAAAAATTCCATTTGAACCCCCCTGTGCCTGCACACGAGCAGTTAGATCATCAAATTGTTCTCGTGTGGCAAAGAATTCTTCCCACGGTTCTTCTTGCATCTCCGTTTCATGGGGATCTACCATAGGGTGGTCCCCAGAACTAGAACCTTCCATTACTCCTTTCCCTTTTTCTGCCATTAATACACTGGAATTGGAAAGCAAAGATAAGAAATTTGCATACAAATTAAAGTACTTCCCTCGTTATAATGACAGGGCAGCTGTTGCTGGTTTTATTAGTAAGCCCGAAGAGTGAGGAACAATTTTTATCTTCCGAACTAAGCCGGTCACGCAGGAAATGGAGCTTATTGGCAGAAACGGCTAGTATTTAGTCCCCTTCTTAATGGTCATGCAAACCATCAATACACCTTTCCTGAATTTGTTCTCTGCCCAACTTGTACTTGTCATACAAGCGCAGTCGGGGCTGGCGACAGAGATACCAGACAGTAGAAAATAGCGTGCAGTCGGCTGGTCACCGAGAAACCAGAGGGTAGCATCGATTTTATTTGATTGCGCCTCACGGAATACACGTGATCCAGGATACGGCGTTAGACGTGAAGGGCAGCCTCTTTTCGTCGAATGATAAGTGATGTGGCGAAAATGAACCTCACGTCAAATTTCGTATGACGTGTCATAAGGGCGCCGGGGAAGAACAGCTTCACGGGTAAACGGAGCGAGACCCGTCGGCTCTTGAAGACAGAATGATCCGACGACTTCTCAAGAAGGAGAATCCAACGCCTGCGCTTGCTCTGATACCAATGTTAAGCGACTGAAAAGATGAAGAGAACCCAAGAGAATACAGTCCGACACTCAAAGGGCACGAGAGATCCTTTTTTCCTCCCAGCCTTGCCTAGTTATTGCTAGCAACTCTCATCGTAATCCGATTGCCAGCCGTCATTTGTTGGTGAGTCCTACTATTCCTGGACTCTCTTTAATTCTAGGCTCCCCTAAACCCCATTCGGGTGCCCAAGGCCCCGGATGGTCATCCCTCGTGCCTGTTTCCCGTAATACCTTATTAATATAACAGTATTAATTATGAAATAGGCACAAGATTACATGATTACAAGATATAGGATGGCTCTAGGCCATGGTGCGTAAAATTTGAAACATGACAGTCAAAGTACAAAGGAAGCAAAGTGACTAGAGATGGCTAGAAAAAATTGCAGTGTGCCAAGCGAGCAAATCCTGGCTAGGGAGAATATGTGTTAACTCAATCATTGGCAATGAAGAAGTCCTTTCAAGTGGAGTATATGACTCTACACTCCCAATGAAGCATCAAAGATGAATATATTCCTCATGGTCCATATATGCCAACAATCCCAGAAGTGTAAGAAGGGAAAGAGCACTTTCATATTAGCTTGCACGGGATCCACAAACTTGGGATGTTCAAAGACCTAGTCTTTTGGAAGCATTGATAGCCAAACCACTTGGAACCAAATGGCTGATAGTAGTGGCCAAACCTTTCTCGCTATTCGGCAAGTAAGGAACGGTGGGAGGTTTCTATTGGCGACGCCTGACAAAAGAAGTAGCAACCATTGGAAATCCTTCACTTGGAGAGTGCAAAGGCAAGATGAAGCGCACCAGTCAACATTCACCAAATGAAGACCTTGGATTGGAAAGGTGTTTTGTTAAGCCAACCTATCATTACCATAGATTTCCACCATGCTTGGCCTTTCTGGAGACCCAAGGTGGTATTTCATTTTTGGACAAGTCAGTCCTTATTGCTTATAAGCAAGTGATATATCTAGTTGGTTGAAGCACAACCCAAAAGCAATCGACCATTAATCATCCAATCCTGCCAAGGGGTCTCTTGGTCCAAAGAGGGAAGAGGTTGCATGTCCTATAAAGAGGTTGAGATGGTGTTTCCATAAATTACAATAGCCTTGGGGAACACAAAAGTACTGTTGAATTGATTTGAAGGATATAACAGCTGCACTGACCAGTAGAAGAGCATCAACAATAGTGACGAGTCTCACACGCGCTGTCCTATTGCACATTGGCCTTTGTTTCTCTTTACCTTGCTAGGAGAGAAGCTTTGAAACCGCTGACACTTTCACTCTTAGGGAGTTTGTTGCCTTTTGATCTAGAGGTAGGTGCCAAGAAGCTTCAACAAGGACTGATCTCCAATAGTGGACCAAATGATTCAACAACATAGAAGACTTAAGATGGAAAGTTTGTTCAATATTATAACCATATGCCATCATGAGACAAAAATCCTTGTGTTCCCATGGCTAATACCTTGAGTCTCAATGAAAAACTTAGCAATGAAAGATCGGGGTTGCCTACCCTCGCACAAAGCCTAGAATAGTGATTAATGGAGAGTAGTCATATGTTTCTCCAAGTCGAGAACATCCCCACTGCCCATTCTTTTGGGAGTGCAAACATGGTGCTAGGAGATCTAGGATGCCTATCTATGTAGAATCTTTTTTCCAAATTAAAAATTGGACGGGTTGGGTAATTTTCCGTAAATGAGATTTTAACCAAGGGAGCAAGGGAAGGTAATATGAGACAATTGTTATCATGAACGTCTGCAAACCTCTGGCAAAAGGAATCATCATGCATAATGTAGAGCCAATCCAGGTGGCTCCAAGTTTCCAGGTGTTGCAGTGAATAAAAGATGTAGCCATGGTCTAGGGGAGATCACCAAGACCGCAGATTCTGTTTCAAAACTATTGAAGAAAAGGTGTTTTAGTCTTAGCATTCTGGGCCATCTATGAGTCCATGTTTGGAAGTTGAATGCAATGGGTTAGCATGTATATTCAAATCACCCATGATAAATCCAAGTCTTCTAAGGCAATCTGTGTGTGTGTGTGTGTGTGTGTGTGTGTGTGTGTGTTGTAGGCACAACCTACCCCTGCACAATGTAAGCAGGCAGCAAGGGCGCGTCACTATAGGCAGATTGGCAGGTAGGTAAAGGAACGTGGCACATTTGCTGGAGAAGATCCATGTTCTCTCTCTCTCTCTCTCCTCTCTCTCTCTCTTCCCTCCCCCCCGTTCTTGCTATTGTAGTAACTGGGAGGCATGAAGATCAAGACAGTAGGTGTTCGTTACGCGCAGAGAGACAGAGAGAGTGAGAGAGAGCAGAGTAGAGTGTGCACAATTTTAGGTACAATGATGAGTGTGTAGTATGTACCTTTAGGTTTTTAGATAGATATATATGTATAAGTACAAGTGCTAAGGGTGTGTTCACACCTGAGCACATTAAAAAGGCACGAGGGCCTTTATTCCTAGCGACCTCCCACCTAAAGGCAATGTGCCTTAAGAGGAGAAAAGAATCAGCTAAGTCTAGGTATGTATAAAGCTGAAATACATATATCTATCCAACTCCCATCATCTGTCGGCAATGAGCAAACCGCTTTGTTGGAAGACTCTTCGTGAGAAGGTCTGTAGGATTATCATCTGTATGCACTTTGACAAGCTCAATGCTCTTGCTGTCAAGTACATCTCTAATGAAGTGGTACTTCACCTGTATGTGCTTTGTCTTTGTATGAAAAACAGGATTCTGTGCTAGCATGATAGTACTCTGACTATCACAATGGAGAATAGGTAACTCTGTGATGCCAAGCTCTCCCACCAAACGTGAAAGCCATAAAGCTTCCTTACATGCCTTAGTGGCAGCTACATACTCTGCCTCTGTAGTAGACAATGCAACACACTTTTGTAGCCTGGAGATCCAAGAGACTGCTCCTCCTGTGAAAGTAAACACATACCCAGAAGTGGACTTTCTGTAATCCGCATGACTAATATAGTCTGCATCTGTAAAGCCAACAACAGATGCCTTCTACTTCCCAAAGCAAATGCATAACTCCTTTCTGCCTTTGAGGTATCTCATAATACCTTTCATTGCTTCCCAATGCTTTTTGCTAGGGTTTGCCATGTATCTGCTAACCACTCCCACATGCAAAGGCAATGTCAGGACATGTAAAGCATATGGTATCTTGGCCATTTCAGCCTTCTCATCATCAGATGTAGGGCTTTCCTTTGCATTGAGTTTCACATATGGAGGCAATGGAACCCCAATCGTTTTCCCCCCCTCCATATTGAAATGCTGCAAAACCTTGGAGATATACTCCTGCTGAGATAGATAGAGTAATCCTTTCGACCCATCACTGAGTATTCACATGCCAAGAATGTGATTTGCATCACCAAGATCCTTCATGTCAAAGCTGCCTTGAAGACTTTGCTTCAGTGAGTCCAAGGCATGGGTATCCCTGCCAACAATCAGCATGTCATCAACATACAGAACCAAGATAATCAGGCTGCCATTTGCTGCCTTCATAGTGTACAAGCAATGATCCACTTGACTTCTATGGAAACCTTCAGATTGCATAAATGTATCAAACTTATGATACCATTCTTTTGGTGCTTGTTTCAGCCCATACAAACTCCTTTTGAGTTTACATACCATCTTTTTCTTTTCCTTTTTCAACAAACTCTTCAAGCTGCTGCATATATATGTCTTCATGCAGATCACCATGTAAGAATGTAGTCTTTACATCCATCTGTATGAGCTCCATATCTTCAGGTGCAACTAAGCCCAAAATGGTTCTCAATGTAGTCATCTTGACTACAGGAGAGAAAATCTCATCAAAGTCACTTCCATGCTCTTGCTTGTATCCCTTTGCAACCAAGCTTGCTTTGTACTTTGGTAAGGAACCAGAAGTGACTTTCATCTTGTAAACCCATTTGCATGGAAGTGTTTTCTGCTCTTTAGGCAACTGCACCAAGTCCCAAGTGCCATTTTTCTCAAGAGATTCCATTTTTGACAACATGGCTTTATACCATTTCTTATTGTCTTGTATGTCCATTGCTTCCTTGAAGCAAGATAGTTCACCACAGTCTGTCAATATGACATAATCAGCCACATAATTTGCACAAGGAATGAATCTATCAGGTTGTCTAGTAGCCCTAGACGATCTCCTAACCCAATGATCATTGTTTGTTGGCTGTTCTTGCAAATTTCCATTTTCAGCATGCTGTCTTGGCATTTCAGCCTGCAAATCAGCATTAACAGCTTGCTGTCTTGGCTGTTTCTGCACATGTAGTGGCTCATTTTAATGGGCAATAGCTGGCTGATCATTTCCAGCATTATTTTATGCATTTACAAGTTTATTTACAGCAAGTATTTGCTGTTGTACAGCGGGCACATTTTGCTGTCCAAAAGGTATTTCTTCTCGGAATACAACCCTATGGACCTCCTCATATTTTCGGGCTGTTTATGTATGCAATCTTCCTGGAAGATAACATCATTGTTGCGTACTACTTTCCTTTTCTTGGGATCCCACAGTCTATACCCCATTTCACCCTCGTCACCATATCCTAGGAAAATGCATTTACAGGACTTTGGCTCAAGTTTGTTGCGTTTTTCTTTACGAATGTGCACGAAAGCCTTGTAGCCAAACACTTTCAGGTGAGCATATGAAGGTGGCTTGCCTGACCACACTTCTTGGGGAACTTTCGTCTTTCTTCTCTTCCTTGCTATCATCTGTCTTCTTGCCTTTTCCTTTCTCTTTCTTCCATTTGTAGCAATCACGTTTAAAGTGATCCTTCTTACTACAATGGTGGCATTCAACATCTTTGCCACGTGATTTACTACGTTCCTTGCTATCAGATTTGCCTTTCTGCTGTGATCTGCCCCTAGTATGTAAACGACTAGAAGACTTACTTGATGCATTGTTCTACCGATTCATTTCTTCCGTGAGTAGAGCACTCTCTATATCAGCATACAAAAGAATCGCATTGGAATTGCTCACAACGGTCGTGAATGTATCCCAACTCTCTGGAAAAGTGCAAAGCAAGAACGTAGCCTTAAATTCTTCATCAATCAAGAACTTCAAGGCGACCAGCTGGCTGAAAATGAGTTAAACTGACTCAAGTGAGTAGACATTGCTGTACCCTCTTTCATACGCAAATCCATAAGCTTTTTTAGCCAATACACTTTGCTTGCAGCACTCTTTTGTACATACAGTTCTTCCAGATGAGTCCATATAGCATATGCAGAATCCAAATCTTCAATGTTGAAGAGCAAGGCATCAAAAATCGATAGCTCTATGGTTGAGCGTGCAAGCTCATTTAACTCATCCCCAATCATCCTGATCCATGTCCACGGGCTTTGCCCCTTTGGTTTTAATCGGCTTTGCCTGCTTCTTTTGCAACAAGATATTGTAGCACTGTTTTTGCCAAACTGCAAAGTTATATGCTCCTTCAAGCTTCTTTATGTGCATGAGATTATTGCTGTCACTGCTGCAAGCCATGATTTTCAGCCCAAATGTGACAAAAAAATCAGCAAATGCAGGCCCAAACTGTCACCCAAGTGACCAAGGTACAAACAAGTACCAACCGGCAATGAATGACCACATAGAAGCACAGATTTCAGATTGGTAATTAAGTTTTCAGAAGTACCAAATCATGTGCTACAGTATTCCACAACTGATTACAGCTGTTTCAAGGGCATATGCATCACATAACATGAGAAATCCCAAATTTTAGCTGCAATTTCTGTTGTACATGTATCCACGGGCATAAAATTTGACACGCACGGTCAAAAGCCTCAAAATTTTTGTGCTCAAAGCATCAATCACACATCTACATTTTCTCTTCATGCATAGAACATGCCAATTCTGCCAAAATAGAGCAATTTCAGCAAAACCCCCAATTTTTTCAAGTGTTGGATGTCCAAATTATATGGAATTGAGCCCGCATGTACATAAAATGACCAAATGGTGCGCAAATTTTTCCCAAACTGCAAAAGCCCCAAATTGCACGGGGTCCAATGTGCATTAATGTCGAGAAATTGGGTAAATTTCAGTCCAATTTATGCATGTATATGAAAATCCCTAAATGTTGGGGACAAAATGTCACAAATTCTTGCAATTTTTGAGATAGATATCACTGTTGTATCTTGATCGCACCAAATCTAGACAAATCCCCAAATTTTCCAAGTCCTGCGTGCAGAAATTTTAGTGATTTTGAAAGAATTTCACTAAAATGTGAAAAAAGCCCAAAATTCCCGGGCAAATGTGCACCAACTTTACAATTTCTGAGCGAGATTGTCCAATTCTAGGTTAAGATCCCCAAATTCGGGAAAAGCCCCAAATTTTTGGGCTTGAATTGCACGGAAATTTGTGTTGTGGCTCCACGCGTGAACCCTCGTAGGGAAACTTAAAAAAAAAGAATTTTGACGAAAAAAAATGTTGAATGATGGGTCAATGGATCCACCGTGCAGGTTGTCGCCTGGTACCTGTTGTCGTGTCGCGTGTCGACAGCCGCGTGTGGAGGTCGCCACTAGTCCTGTCGCTTGTGCAGCTCACCAGCTGCAGCACCCTGCCACGTCGTGCAGCTCGTTCGTTGGCTGCTTTATAGGCGCCGTCCGTTAGGTGCTGTCTGGTCCTGTTGAAGAGAAAGTGCCGTCTAATGCCACGGCTATAGCTCTCGTCTGTCCCACTGGCAGTACATTATATGCTTGGCAGCGACTGACTGTCTCACGCCTGCTTGTCAGGTTAGAAAACGACCTCACGACTTACACGTCTGCTTGTCAGCTCCTGCTCAAACTCCGAGAAGTACGAATGCCTCAACCGCAGCTCTGATACCAGTTTGTAGTGATTGGGAGGCATGAAGATCGAGACAGTAGGTGCTCGTTACGCACGGAGAGATAGAGAGAGTGAGAGAGAGCAGAGCAGAGAGTGTGCACAATTGAAGAGATGAATGTAGTCACTCATGATAGTGATAGTGGGAGTGATGTACTCTTTGTCTCTTCACACTTTGGTGCACATGCTTTACTTGCAGATACAGATGATGACATGCATACTTGAATTCTCGATTCATGTGCTTCCTTTCATGTCACCCCTCATCGTGAGTGGTTCTCTGCCTATAGAGGGGGTCGACATGGTGTTGTCCATCTTAGGGACAACTATGCATGTGACATTGCAGGTATTGGCAGTGTGCAGTTGCAGTTTCAGCATGGCTTTGTCTTCACACAGCAGGTACGGCATGTACCTCAGCTCAAGAAGAGTTTGATTAGCACAGGGCAGCTAGATAATGATAGTTTTCATACCACTACAGCTCAAGAAGAGTTTGATTAGCACAGGGCAGCTAGATAATGATGGTTTTCATACCACCTTTGGTGATGGAAAATGGAAGATTTGTAAGGGATCTAGGGTTATTGCCAGAGGTTGCAAGAGTGATACTTTGTATCCACTTCATGTATCTAGTGTGCCTGACCATGTTGTTGTCGTGACTGAGCAGCCAAGTGTTTCTTTGTAGCATGGCCAGTTGGGACACATGAGTCAAACAGGAATGAAAGTGCTTTCTCGTTTGGGTTACTTGCCTTGTCTTCGCTATGCTGATTTTGAGCATTGTGATCATTGTATATATGGCAAACATGCACAGACGTCTCATAAAAAGTCTCTTTCGCTGAAAGCTTCTCCTCTAGAGTTAGTACATTCAGATGTATGTCAGATGCCAGGATTATCTTTAAGGGGGAAGAAATATTTTGTCACCTTTGTCGATGATGCTACACGAAAGGTATGGGTTTATCCTATTCGTAGCAAAGATGAAGTGCTTGACAAGTTCAGAAAATTCTTGGCATTGGTTGAAAATCAAACTGATAAGACACTCAAGTGTCTTTGCTCTGATACCAGTTTGTAGTGACCGGGAGGCATGAAGATCGAGACAGTAGGTGTTCGTTATGCACGGAGAGATAGAGAGAGTGAGAGAGAGCAGAGCAGAGAGAGTGCACAATTTTAGGTACAATGACGAGTGTGTATTTGTTTCCATGTCATCTTTTGGGCTGTTGGCTTTGCTAAGCTTAAGGTAAGGAGGTAAGGGTACCCCAAATGGCTTAGCTTCAGCCATGTTAAATCTGTCTAGTACCTTTTTAATGTACTTTTCTTGAGATAAAAATAGCAATTTCTGCATTCTATCTCTACGAATCCTCATGCCCAAAATATGCTTTGCATTCCCCAAATCTTTCATGGAGAAGGCTGATTTCAGTTGATTTTTGAGAGCATCCAAGCTAGTCTTTCTTTTCCCAGCTAGTAACTTATCATCCACATACAAAACAAGTATGATGGGGCTGCTATCTGTATTCTTTTTCATGTACAAGCAATGATTTGCATGGCTGCGTGTAAACTCATGAGATAGCATAAAAGTGTCAAACTTTTTGTACCATTGCCGTGGTGCTTGCTTCAGCCCATACAGGCTGTGTTTTAGCTTACACACCATTTACTCTTTTCCAGGAACTACAAAGCCCTTGGGTTGTTTCATGTAGATTTCCTCATCAATGTCACCATGCAAGAAAGTTGTTTTTATATCTATTTGATACACCTCTAAGTCCAATACAGCAATGAGAGCAAAAAGCACACGTAGAGTAGTCATCTTCACAACAGGTGAAAAGACCGCTTGGAAGTAAATCCCTTCCTTTTATGCATACCCTTTGGCAACTAGCCTTGCCTTGTACTTGGGTTTCCCATCAACTGTCTTTACTTTGTACACCCATTTGTTTGGAAGTGGCTTCCTTCCCTTGGGCAGAGACACAAGATCCCAAGTATCATTTGCATATAGAGATTTAATCTCTTCCTGCGTAGCTAGCTCCCACTTATTGCTGAACTCACATGACTTGGCCTCTTTGTATGTAAGAGGCTCACCCTCATCTGTAAGCATCACATAATGCAAGGAGGGGTCAAACCTATGTGGTTGCTTTCTTACGCGTGTAGACCTGCGTACCCAATGATCAACATTTTTAGGAATTGGGTCTACATCTAAAGGTATATTATTTTCAGCATTTATTGGCTGCTGTAAGCCATTTTCAGCTTGCTGTTCATGTTGTATAGCACCTTCATTTTCATTACCACCACCTGCATTTTCATAATCAGCAAGCCTATCTTGTTGTCGGTGACCTCCTTGTGCTCTTATTTGCTGTCCATCATCATCTGGCTAAAAAATAACCAGCTAATCATCAGTTTCAGCCTGTGGTACAGCACCATGAGCTCATTTTCTGAAGTAATAGGTGGCTGCAAACTCTGAAATTTCACATTTTTCATATTTTCATTAGAGGCTAAAGTACCTTTCAGCAATCTTTCCTCATTAAATAATTTTCTTGGACTGAGGTAACCACACTCTGTAGCTAAATTCACCCTCATCACCATAGCCCATGAGAATGCCTTTGGTGGATTTTTGGTCAAGTTTGTTCCTCAGCCCATCCCTAACATGCACAAAAGCATCACAGCCAAATATGCGTAAATGGTCATATGAGGCTGATTTGCCAGAACAAACCTCCTTAGGGATGCCATTATTTAAGCACGTGTTTGGAGAGCGGTTGCAAATGTGAACCGTGGTTTTGAGTGCCTCTCCCTAAAATTCATGAGGGAGATTAGTAGTGGATAGCATGCACAACACTCTTTCACATAAAGTCCTATTATATCTTTCAGCCACCCCATTCGAAGAAGGGCTGTAAGGGGCTATAAGCTCCCTCTTAATACCATGCAAGTCACAAAAGGACTTGAATTCAGTTGGTGTGAACTACCCCCATGATCAGTTCTCAAGCATTTCAGCTTTCTATCTGTCTAAGTGGTCACAAATGCATGAAAAGTTTTAAAAACAACAAGCACTTCACTTTTCTTTTTCAACAAGTATATCTAAATCTTCTTGGAACAGCCATCAATAAAGGAGACAAAATATGTAGCACCACCCAACGATTTCATGGGTATACTACATACGTCAGAATCCACTAAGTCCAAGACATTGGACTTACAAGAGACACTAGAGTAAAAGGAAATTTTATTTGCTTTCCAAATTGACACTCATTACAAAAGTCAAGTTTAGAGCCTTTTCCATCAACCCTCTTCAGAGAGGTAAGGACATCATCTCCTTTTTGGCTCATATGGTCTAATCCCTTATGCCATAACTCCAAGTGGCTGCAAATTTCAGCAACTACAAGAAACTTGCCATTCAAGGCTTTACAGTGCAAACAATATAAAGTGTCCTTCTTGGTTCCTTTTGCAATCACCATGGAACCCCCTTTCACTTTCCACAAACCACCACCAAACAATGTGGTGTAGCCATGCAAGTCATGCTGACCAACGTATAGTAAACTCTTTTTAATGCTAGGCACATATTTGACATCTTTCAACACAAGCTCTTGACCATTGTCTAAAGACAAGTGTATAGTGCGGATCCCATCAATGCTGCAAGCATGATTATTTCCAAGATACACCTTTCCATAACTGCTTGCATTGAGCATAGCAAAACACTCCAAGCAAGGAGTTACATGGAAAGAAACACCAAAGTCTACAATCCAAGTCTGAGTGACACCATCATCAATTGACGAGTACATTAATCACATCAGCCTTGGTAGTCTGCATATCTTGCATGTGACATACAAGGGCATCATAATACATCAGCCTTTGTATCTAAAAGCTCCTCTATGACCACACTAGAGGCCACATTGGCCTTTTCTTTGCCTTTGGTTGCCTCAGATGCATCTGTCTTATCTTCCTCCTTTTTATCTCCTGCATTCTTCTTTCTCTCTTGTTCCTTCTTGTATTACCTGCAATTAGGTTTCTTGTGGGCCTTCCAACCACAGTGATAGCAAGTAATGTCACTTTTTTCCTTTCCTTTGCTCTTGCTCTTGTTTCTCTGTCTTGCATTTGCATTTTTCTTTTCAGCCCTGCCTCTTACATTATAAGTTGAGTTGTTGCCTTCTCCACTAGACATACGTCTAATTTCTTCATTCAAGATAGAACCCCTCACCCCATCATATGAGAGATTGGAGTTATTGTTGAGTGAAACCACCAAGGTCTCCCAAGAGTCAAACAGTGTCATGATCAAAGAGATCGCCCTCAACTTATCATCAAAGTCCAAATTTGCATCTTTGAGTTGATTTAGAATCCCTGTAAATACACTCAAGTGCTCAGCCGCAGGCTTTGACTCATCCAATCGCATATTCACCAACTTGTGCATTAAACCTGATTAACAGGTGTGGTGATCTCATAGGTAGTTTTCAGCTTCTTCCATATTGCATAACCTGTATCTAAACCCTTAATGTCTGTCAAGATGTCATTAGTGACACCCATCTTTATGTAAGCCACAATCTTTTTATTTACTCTGGCCCAATCTGCCTCAGACATTAGTGTGGGTTTATTTTCCTGCAAAGCATCCTCACAATCCTTTAGAAACAAAATGCCTTGCATGTGGTCTTTCCAAAGGTCAAAGCCATGACCATCAAACCGTTTGATTTCCATCAAACTCTTGATGTCTGAACCGGAAGAAGTTGCAGCCATTTTATCATGAACACAAGAGTAAATGCGCTAAATTGCAGAAGCACAAGCTGAACCAACAAAAAACATTGTTGTTCTTTCTCAACCAGGGATAAATCTCAGCTGTTTTTACATGAACCAGCCACCACACGGGCAAAAAATGCAGAAATTTACCAAATTTTGCACAAATCTCCAAAATTTCAAGTCCAAAATTGCATAGGTGTCAGCCAATTTGGACTAGCTGAGCAAAATTTTGCCAATACATGAGAAGCCCCAAATTTTTGGGATCCAATGTCAAGAAATTTTGCTCAAAGGGGCCAAATTTTGACTAATTTGGCAAAATCCCTAAATTAATTGAGGTCACCACACGCAATGTTTGCAATTTCTGACTTCAAAATCACTGAGGCGCATAAGCAATGTCAAATTTGGGGAAGCCCCAATTTTTCAGGCCAGATTTGCATAGATCTGTGACCTGCTGCCTCCAGCGCATGAACTCCCACCAAGAGTAAGTGGTGATTGAAAGGATTTAGGGGAAAATTTTGATTTTAAAAAAAAGAGACCTGACGTGGGGGTCCGTTGACTTGTCAGGCGGGTCGCGTGGCCTGTTTGTCGACGACCTGGCCGTCACTGCCCATTGCTGTCGGCGACTATTGCCTAGTCCCCCCTGCATGTCACTATCCATTGCTATCGGCGACTACTACTTGGTTCCTCCCGTGTGCGCTTGTTGGACCCCAACGAGTGGTTGTGATCGCGAACAGTCCGCCAGTCCCACTGGTCGTCAGCCAGTCTGCTTGTGGCTTCACGATGGTCCATGCTGAAACTTGCCCCGCAGGGTGCCTGCTTGTCGCCTAGGCTATTCGCCTGTGAGACTGTAAGCTATGCATCTTCTGTGAGTTGTCAGTCGGCTATGCGTCGAGAAATAGAACCTTGCTCTGATACCAGTTGTTGTAAAGCTCAGCTTTAGAGTGAGAGAAGTTTGAGGAGTGAGCGTGAGAGTGTGACGGCTGGAGAGAGAGAGTGAGAGAGCAGAGTCAAATATGATTCGGTATGAGTGTACCAACAATGTGTTGGTACACAAAGAATAAAATGTATTTATACTTAGGGCACATAAGGGTGCATTCACATGTATAATGTGCGTGTACTATACACGAGTTAAACCGGGCCTTTATCCCATCAATTATTTCTATAAGTGGTTTGATAAATTTTCATTTTGGGATTATTTTTCTCTCTTCATTTCAGCATAATTCTTTATTGCTGATCATAAAAACTAACCAGGAATAAAATGTTTTGTTGGGCATGCTTGACATTACAAGCTTAACGGCACTAATTATCCTATGTTGGCTTACATGATATGGCATGTTCTTATTGTGAAGAATTTGTGGATGTTGTGATTGGCATCAAGCGAAGGTTGACTTTCCAAATATTGACACCACCTTCTACCTTCATGTTGAGATATGGCACTCATGATGCTAAATCATCTTTGTCTTCCACACTAGCTCCCACTCGAGCAAATTGGATGGAATGGCCATGATGCCCAAGTGTATGCCTTATTAGTGAAGAGAGGCATCATTCCCCACATTCGATCATGCAAGACAACCAAGAAAACATGGAAATAACTTGCATCCTTATATTAAGTGTGTAATGAAGCGCTAGTTGCTTGCTTGTATAAGCAACTGGACAATGTTTACATGGATGGAGGTAATATGGATGTTTATCTCACAAGCATCAAAGATCTTCGAGAGTAGTTATTGAATATTGATGAAGGAATCTGAGATAATCAGCTTGTTTCTATAAATCTTATCAAGGCTTTGCAACTACTTTGTGGTTGGTAACTATGGGATAACAAGTTATCTATATGTTCGGCCAACTTGTGTCTCTTTTGTTGCAAGAAGAACAAAGATATCTTAATCACAATGCTACTTTGGTGACAAAACATGCCTTTTTCACCCACCATCATGGAAAGGGCAAGCATCAAGCCATAAATAAGCACGTTGATAAAAAATACTAGCACGTAGTGCAAAATTTTGGAGCAGTATGTTGGGATAAAGGCCCTTCTTCACCTCTGTGTATAGTACATGTACATTATTTAGTTGTACATGTGAATGCACCCTTACGTGCCCCAAGTATAAATACATTTTATTCTTTGTGTACCAACACATTGTTAGTACACCCAAATCGAATCGTACTTTCACACTCTCTCTCAGTCAATCTTACTTGCCTGCTCACTCCTCCAGCTGAACTCCAACAACTAGTGTCAGAGCTTACGGTACAAGATCATCAGGCGTGCAGTCGGCTGGAGTTCATGTCCAGCAAGGAGTCAGCTGGAGTTCGTGACCAGACTGGAGCGGGTGATGACGTTGCTGACCAGTGTGACTAGTCTGCACTAGGGGACGACATCCAACAGGCGAGCATGGACCAATGCGAATAGTCGATCAGGCGGCTCGTGTGGCGACCAGCGTAGGTAGTTGGGTAGACGCATGCATCGTGTGACGGGCCACGAAAAGGTGAAGGTTGCAGGACTTGCGATGCCAGCAGGCGTACACGGTGTGACATGCAGCATGTTGATGGCGGGTCAACGGACCCCACCCCCCTAGTCAATCTTCTTTTAAAAGAAATAAAAAATTTCTTTAACTTCTCACTTTCCCTTTTTTCTTTTGACAGGGGTTCATGCATGGAAGCAGAGGTCACAAATCTGTGCAAATCTGGCCTAGAAATTTGGGGCTTTTCCCATATTTGATCCCGTTTGTGCCTGGTAGTGACATTCGTGTCAGAAATTGCAGATATTGTGCGTGTTGACCTCAATCAAATTAGGGATTTTGCCAAATTTTTCAGAATTTCGTTCTTTCGAGTAAAATTTCTTGACATTGGACCCCGAAAAATTGGGGCTTTTCATATTTTGATGAAATTTTGCTCAGCTGGGTCAAATTGGCTGACATTTATGCATTGTTGGACCTGGAATTTTGGGGTTTTGTGCAGAATTTGGTAAATTTCTGCAGTATTTGCCTGTGTGGTGGCTGGTTTATGTATAAACAGCAGAGATTTATTACTGTTTGGGGAAGAACAGCAGTGTATTTGCTGGTTCAGCTTGTGCTTTTGCAGTTCAGTGCATTTACTCTTGTGTCCATGATAAAAATGGTTGCAATTTCTTCCAGTTTAGACATTAAGAGTTTGATGGAAATCAAACGGTTTGATGGTCATGGATTTGACCTTTGGAAAGATCGTATGCAGGGCATATTGTTCTTAAAGGATTGTGAGGATGCCTTGTAGGAAGATAAACCTGCACAAATGTCTGATGCAGACTAGGCTCGAGTTAACAAAAAGGCTGTGGCTTCGTAAAGATGGGTGTCACTGATGACATTTTGACAGACATTAAGGGTTTAGATACTGGTTATGCAATATGGGAGAAGTTGAAAACTACCTACAAGATCACCACACTTGTTAATCAGGTGCATTTAATGCACAAGTTGGTGAATATGCGATTGGATGAGTCCAAGCTTGTAGAGCTGAGCACTTCAGTGCAATTACTGGCATTTTAAATCAGCTTAAGGATCCAAATTTGGATTTTGATGATAAGTTGAGGGTGATCTTTCTAATCATGACACTGCTTGATTCTTGGGAGACCTTGGTGGTTTCTCTCAGCAATAACCCCAATCTCTCATATGATGGTGTGAGGGGTTCAATCTTGAATGAAGAAATTAGATGTATGTCTAGTGGAGAAGGCAACAACTTAGCTTATAATGTAAGAGGCAGGGCTGAAAAGAAAAATGCAAATGCTGGATAGAGAAATAGAAGCAAGAGCAAAGGAAAAGAAAAGAGTGACATTACTTGCTATTAGTGTGGTTGGACGGGCCACAAGAAGCATGATTGCAGGTACTACAAGAAGGAACAAGAGAGAAAGAAGAATGCAGGAGATAAAAAGAAGAAAGAGGGTAAGACCGATGCATCTGAGGCAGCCAAAGGCAATGAAAAGGCCAATATGGCCTCCAGTGTAGTCATAGAGGAGCTCTCGAATATAGAGGCTGATGTATTATGTGCAGTTGATTATGATGTCCTTGTATATCACATGCAGGATACGCAGATTACCAAGGCTGATGTGATTGATACACTTTTGTTAGTTGATGATGGTGTCACTTAGACTTGGATTGTAGACTTTGGTGCCTCTTTCCATGTAACTCCTTGCTTGGAGTGTTTTGCTATGTTCAATGCAAGCAGTTATGGAAAAGTGTACCTTGGAAATAACCATGCTTACAGGATTGATGGTTTATGGAAAAAACTCTTTAGACAATGGGCAAGAGCTTGTGTTGAAAGATGTCAGAAATATGCCCGCCATAAAAAAGAGTTTACTATCTATTGGTCAGCTTGACTTGCATGGTTACACTACACTGTTTGGTGGTGGTTTGTGGAAATTGAAAAAGGGTTCCATGCTGATTGCAAAAGGAACCAAGAAGGGCACTTTGTATTGTTTACACTGTAAAGCTTTGAATGGCAAGTTTCTTGCAGTTGCTGAAATTGGTTATCATTTGGAGTTGTGGCATAAGAGATTAGGCCATATGAGCCAGAAAGGACTTGATGTCCTTACCTCTTTGAAGAGAGTTGATGGAAAAGGCTCTAAACTTGACTTTTGTAATGATTGTCAGTTTGGAAAGCAAATGAAAAATTCCTTTTACTATGGTGTCTCTCGTAAGTCCAATGTCTTGGACTTAGTGCATTCTGATGTATGTAGTATGCCCGTGAAATCGTTGGGTGGTGCTGGATAAGCAAGGGGCAGCTTAAGAGGCTTGCTTCAACAGTGAATTACAAGTGCAAATTGATCATTTCATGAGAGATTAAGAGTTATTATATAAGATAATAGATCAACTGAGTAAATCAAGTCACATAAAAAGGTACTCCTTCCCTTCTCATGTGGGAAATTTGGAGATGTCTTGCCCTACCCATTGGCAGAAGTGGATGTAGCAATGGAAGCATAAACAGATGCTGAAATAAATTGTTGAACATAAGATAGACGAGAAAACATAGAAGAACACTTCAAAGAAGAGAACACAGATGAATGCTTTGGAAATGGAATCCATACACCAAACACGAGATAGTTGCATACAACAATGAGTCATTGGTTGTGTGGGTATTGGCACTAGCTCCCTCTCTTGAACAGAACCTCTAGGTGATGAATGATTGACTTAAGAGGGAACCTAGAATATAAAGGATAAAATAATGCTATAAATGGTAGTAGATTGGCTAGCATAAAATGCCTCGATACTCATCATATTGACCACAATAAAATGCCTAAAATACCTAGTAATGTCAGGCATGACCCAAACTCACTCATGAGCTAACTAAACTACTAACACCCTCTCTGAGATCATGGATGATTTGATACAATACAATGATACAATAATAATGACTCATTATAGTCCATACAACAAAGAATGAGAATAAGACCATGGATACCCAAGTAGTGGGTGATCAAGACACCACCAAGGTGCATTCGTGTCAAAAATACCTCTAAACAGATGTGGCCATGGATTCCCCACCTTTGGCAAAAGCTGCCAGAGTGTCCCCTCATGTGAGTGCAAACTAGGAGCCAATCTCGCTCTTTGTCAAGGAACAACCTATCATAAACTTGGATGTCAATTCTAGCTCCAGGATTTGAAAACTTGATAGACTTCAGTTGATGCATTAGGGAAGGTCCTTGTGGAACATGTGCATTTGTATACTAGTATAGATGAGGTTCACTTGTCCCACCTCACCATCCTCTCACACTCCCTTTGTCATTGGAGAGTTATGAGGGATGACTGCATCACTTGGACTAGAAATCAGGAGGGGCTGCCAAGCCATTCCCTCGGTTTGAAGAAGATCCTATCCATGCCTTGGCCGAAGGAGCTGAGTCAGAGTGTGAGGAAGAAGAAGACTCAATGGAGGAGTCCGTATCATGCTTTTGCTTTTGCTGCTTGTTCCTCGAAGCCACTAACTTTTTGAAATCCTTGTCTTACCATAGTGATAACACTAGGCCTTCCAACTTCTTCTTATCACCCCTCTCTGAAGCTATAAAGGCCTCACCGGAGCCACTAAATTGTGATGGAAGCCTCTCCTGTAACCGCAAAGACGTCTCATGCTCAAGCAACATCAAGGACATATGTAGAAAATTGATGGGTGTTGACAATGTCTGAGCCCTCAAAGCATTGGCAAGTCCATCAAACTCTAGAGGGAGCTTGTAGAGCATTGTCTCCACTAGATGAGCCAGAAATTTGGGACTTCTCCAGACTGAGTATTGTTCATGCAAAATTGAGGCATCCGTGTCAAAAATTGCAGACATTGTGCGCATTTGAATTGGGAATTTCGCCACAATTATTGAAATTTTGCTCATCTGAGTGAAAGTTCTCAACATTGGACCCATAAAACTTGGGGCTTTTCCCAGATTTGGGGATTGTGATGCAGGACAAGCAAATTTGTCTCAGAAATTGCAGGAATTTGTTACATTTTGTCCTCAACATTTGGGGCTTTTCATGTACATGCACAAATTGGGCTGAAATTTACCCAATTTCTCAACATTGATGCACATTGGACCCTGTGCAATTTGGGGCTTTTGTAGTTTAGGCAAAATTTGTGCAGCATTTGGGCATTTTATGTACATGCATGTTGAATTCCGCTCAATTTGGACATCAACACTTGGTAAAATTTGGGGGTTTTGCTGAAATTGCTCTATTTTGGCAAAACTGGCCTGTCCTATGCATGATAGAGGAGATGTAGATGCGTGTTTGACACTTTGAGCACAAAATTTTGGGGCGTTTGACCGTTCATGTCAAATTTTATGCCTGTGGGTACATGTACAACAGAAATTGCAGCTGAAATTTTGGGATTCCTCATGTAATGTGATGCACATGCCCTTGGAACAGCTGTAATTAGTTGGATAATGCTGTAGCACATGGTTTGGTGTTTCTGAAAATTTAATTACAGATCTGAAATCTGTGCTTCTGCGTGGTCATTTATTGATAATTGGTACTTGTTTGTACCTTGGTCACTTGGGTGACAGTTTGGGCCTGCATTTGCTGGTTTTTGGTCACATTTGGGCTGAAAATCATGGCTAGCAGCAATGACAGCAGTAATCTGATGCACATAAAGAAGCTTGAAGGTGCACATAATTTTGCAGTTTGGCAAAAGCAGTGCGACAATATCGTGTTACAAAAGAAGTAGGCAAAGCCGATCAAAACCAAAGGGGCAAAGCCCGCGGACATGGATCAGGATGATTGGGATGAGTTAAATGAGCTTGCATGCTCAACCATAGAGCTATCGATTTTTGATGCCTTGCTCTTCAACATTGAAGATTTGGATTCTGCATATGCTATATGGACTAGATTGGAAGAACTGTATGCACAAAAGAGTGCTGCAAGCAAAGTATATTGGCTGAAAAAGCTTATGAATTTGCGTATGAAAGAGGGTACGGCAATGTCTACTCACTTGAGTGAGTTCAACTCCATTTTCAGCCAGCTGGTTGCCTTGAAGTTCATGATTGATGAGGAATTTAAGGCTACTTTCTTGTTTTGCACTCTACCAGAGAGTTGGGATACATTCAAGACTGCTATGAGCAATTCTAATGTGATCCTTTTGTATGCTGATGTAGAGAGTGCTCTACTTCTGGAAGAGATGAATCGGCAGAACAATGCATCCAGTAAGTCTTCTAGTGCTTTGCATACTAGGGGCAGATCACAACAAAAGGGCAAATATGATGGCAAGGGACGTAGTAAATCATGTGGCAAAGATGTTGAATGCCATCATTGTGGCAAGAAGGGTCACTTTAAACGTGACTGCTACAAATGGAAGAAAGAGAAAGAAAAAGGTAAGAAGACAGATGATAGCACGGAAGAGAAAAAGGACAGTCAGCCTAAGAAGAGCAGTGTAAAAATTGAAGAGGTGAATGTAGTCACTCATGACAGTGACAGTGGGAGTGACAAATGGAAGATCTATAAGGGATCTAGGGTTATTGCCAGAGGTTGCAAGAGCGATACTTTGTATCCACTTCATGTATCTAGTGTGCGCGACCATGTTGTTGCTGTGACTGAGCAGCCAAGCGTTTCTTTGTGGCATGGCCGGTTGGGACACATGAGTCAAACATGAATGAAAGTGCTTTCTCGTTTGGATTACTTGCCTTGTCTTCGTTATGCTGATTTTGAGCATTGTGATCATTGCATTTATGGCAAACATGCATAGACGTCTCACAAAAAGTCTCTTTCTTTGAAATCTTCTCCTCTAGAGTTAGTACATTCGGATGTATGTCAAATGCCAGGATTATCTTTAGGGGGAAAGAAATATTTTGTTATCTTTGTCGATGATGCTACACGGAAAGTATGGATTTACCCTATTCGTAGCAAGGATGAAGTGCATGACAAGTTTAAAAAATTCTTGGCATTGGCTGAAAATCAGATAGATAAGACACTTAAGTGTTTTTGCTCTGATAATGGTGGGGAGTATGTGTCCAAGGCCTTTCAAGCATTTTGTGATAGCAAAGGGATAAAGAGGGAGCTCACCGCCCCTCATAATCCGCCCCAAAATGGAGTTGTAGAGCGTATGAGTCGGATTATACATGATAAGGTCCGTACGATGCTGTCTCATGCTGCATTACCCCATGTTTTTTGGGCAGAGGTTGTTATGACAGCCGTTTACTTAATTAATCGGTCACCAAATAGGTCTTGGGGGGGGGGGGGGGGGGAGTTCCCCAAGAAGCGTGGCTGGGCAAGCCATCTTCATATGCTCATCTGAAAGTGTTTGGCTGCGAGGTTTTTGTGCACATTCGTAAAGAAAAACGCAGTAAACTTGAGCCAAAGTCTTGTAAATGCATTTTCCTAGGATATGGTGACGAGGGTGAAATGGGGTATAGATTGTGGGATCCCGAGAAAAGGAAAGTAGTACGTAATAGTGACGTTATCTTCTGGGAAGATCGTATGCACAAACAGCCCGAAAAGACTGAGGAGGTCCGTAGGGTTGTATTCCGGGAGGAAATATCTTTTGGACAGCAAAATGTGCCTGCTGTACAGCAGCAAATACCTGCTGTAAATGCAGGAAATGATCAGCCAGCTATTACCCATGAAAATGAGCCATTACATGTGCAGGAACAGCCAGTTTAGCAAGCTGTTAATGCTGATTTGCAGGCTGAAATGCCAGGAGAGCACGCTGAAAATGAAAATTTGCAGGAACAGCCAGCAAACAATGACCATTGGGTTAGGAGATCGTCTAGGGCTGCTAGACAGCCTGACAGGTTTGTTCCTGGTGTAATTAATGTGGCTGAATATGTCATGCTGACAGACTGTGGCGAATCGTCTTGCTTCAAGGAAGCAATGGACAGACATGACATCAAGAAATGGTATAAAGCCATGCTGTTTAGAGATGGAATCTCTTGAAAAAAATGACACTTGGGACTTGGTGAAGTTGCCTAAAGGGCAGAAAACTCTTCCATGCAAATGGGTTTACAAGATGAAGGTCACTTCTGATTCCTCATCAAAGTACAAGGCAAGATTGGTTGCAAAGGGTTATAAGCAGAAGCATGGAATTGACTTTGTTGAGATTTTCTCTCCTGTAGTCAAGATGACTACATTGAGAACCATTTTGGGCTTGGTTGCAGTTGAGGATATGGAGCTCATACAGATAGATGTAAAGATTGCGTTTTTACATGGTGATCTGCATGAAGACATATATATGCAGCAGCCTGAAGGGTTTGTTGAACAAGGGAAGGAAAAAATGGTATGTAAACTTAAAAGGAGTTTGTATGTGATGAAACAAGCACCAAGAGAATGGTATTATAAGTTTGATACATTCATGCAGTCCCAAGGCTTTCATAGAAGTCAAGTGGATTACTGCTTGTACACCAAGAAGGCAGCAGATGGCAGCCTGATTATCTTGGTTTTGTATGTTGATGACATGCTGACTACTGGGAGGGATACTCATGCCTTGGATTCATTGAAGCAAAGTCTTCATGGCAGCTTTGACATGAAGGATCTTGGTGATGCAAATCACATTCTTGGCATGTGAATACTTAGAGATAGATCAAAAGGCTTACTCTATCTATCTCAGCAGGAGTATGTTTTCAAAGTTTTGCAGCGTTTCAATATGGAGGGGGGGGGAAACAATTGGGGTTCCATTGCCTCCATATGTGAAACTTAGTACATAGGACAGCCCTACATTTGATGATGAGAAGGCTGAAATGGCCAAGATGCCATATGCTTCAGCTGTTGGCAGTTTGATGTATACTATGGTTGCTACACTTCATGACATTGCCTTTGCAGTGGGAGTGGTTAGCAGATATATGGCAGCCCTTGGCAAGAAGCATTGGGATGCAGTGAAAGGTATTATGAGATACCTCAAAGGCACAAAGGAGTTGTGCATTTGCTTTGGAAAGCAGAAGGCATCTGTTGTTGGCTTTATGGATGCAGACTATGTTGGTCATGCGGACTGTAAGAAGTCTACTTCTGGGTACGTGTTTACTTTCATAGGAGGAGTAGTATCTTGGATCTCCAGGCTACAAAAGTGTGTTGCATTGTCTACTACAGAGGCAGAGTATGTGGCTGCGACTGAGGCATGCAAGGAGGCTTTATGGCTTTCACGTCTGGTGGGAGAGCTTGGCATCTCAGAGTTACCTGTTCTCCATTGTGATAGTCAGAGTGCTATCATGCTAGTACGGAATCATGTCTTTCATGCAAAGACAAAGCACATACAGGTGAAGTATCACTTCATTAGAGATGTACTTGACAGCAAGAGCATTGAGCTTGTCAAGTGCATACAGATGATAACCCTGTAGACCTTCTCACGAAGGGTCTTCCAGCAGAGCGGTTTGCTCATTGCCGACAGATGATGGGAGTTGGATAGATATATGTATTTCAGCTTTGTACATACCTAGACTTAGTTAATTCTTTTTCTCCTCTTAAGGCACATTGCCTTTAGGTGGGAGGTTGTTGGGAATAAAGGCCTCGTGCGTTTTAAATGTGCTCGGGTGTGAACACACCCTTAGCACTTGTACTTATACATATATATCTATCTAAAAACCTAAAGGTACATACTACACACTCATCATTGTACTTGAAAACGGGCTCACTCTCTACTCTGCTCTCACAAACTCTCTTTGTTTCTCCCTGGTGTAGCGACAGTCTGTCTCGATCTCCGTGCCTCTCCCTCACTACACAAGAAATGGAATCCATATATCAAACACGAGATGGTTGTGTACAATAGTGAGTCACTGGCTACGTGGGCACTGCCACTGGCTCCCTCTCTCCAACATAACCTCTAGGTGATGAATGATTTTTTGAGGGAGTTGAGAATATAAGGATAAAATAATGCCATAAATGGTAGTAGGTCGGTCTGTATAAAATGCCTAAATACTCATCATAATGACCACAATAAAATGCCTAAAATATCTAGTAATGTCAGACATGATGGAGACTCACACATGAGCCGGTTAAATTGCTAATATCCATCATCACCTAATCCATGGCCAAAATAGGTATGGGCCCAGTCTATTGGGTCGATGGAGTTTGGTTGTCCGCTCACTCTGTCTATTTCTCTCTCTTGTTGGCCCTCATCGTACTGCACCTTGCTCCCATTATAGTGCGCCTTGGATTCTCTTCTCTTCGCCCATCATTGAAAGAGTTCTTCTTTCTTGCCCCATGACTTAATCATTCTCTCTCCCTGACATGAAAATTAAGATTGACAATAATGTTTATCCTAACATTAAACACAATGTTAACACTAAAATAACAATAGCATTAATGTAAACATTAAAGGTTAAAATGATAGTAACACTTAGTAGCATATTAATAGTAAAATTAATGATAATGTTAACATTAAATTTTAAATTGACAAAATCATTGTCAATCAAAATATTGATGCTTATCTAAGCTATAAGAATTCAACTTTCAATGATGGTCTACCATAGCCGTGGAGTGGCAACTCTTGAGACTCCAATCATTAGAACCATCAAAATTCTTGTACACAAGCATCACCCTGATACAAAAATTAAGCATAAGTTCCGGCAAGAAACATACCTTGTCATCGTACCCACCACCTGCCACACATGCCCCCCATGCATCCCCTCTCGCTAGCAGTGTCCCATACCACCCTAAACGAGATAAAGTCATGTGTCCAGCGTGAATCTGTTAGCCTGTCTATTTTAGTTATGTCAATTAGTCATCTCCGCTCTTGCTAGAGTTTGACGGAGATATGGGAGCTCTGGTAGTTTAGAGTGCATTTCCTATGTTTAGGCCCATTTTCTTGTGCACTTCTTTATTTGTCAATTGGTTTACACCCCTTGTTAGTGCTTGCTTGCTCCACAATTGCTGGGATATTTTTGTCATTATTTTTCCATTTTTTATGAGTAGGTGGACTGCATTTATTGTAGTCATTTTGGCATTTATGAGCAATTGGCCAAATTTGGGGCCCTAGACAGTAGTCGGCCAGCTTGGTGGTATTGCTGCTATTTATAGCAGCCCTTTTCCCCCACTTGGCTATTCATTCTTCCGTAGGTCTTGCATATTTGGTCTCCGACACTCACCAAACTTTGGTGCTGCCATTTTCATTAGCCTAATCTCGTGCCCTCATTGATGTTGAGGGCTGTGTGCAGGGACTGATTATTGTATTCAGCATTCTTCTTCAGTTAGTATAGTATTTCTTCCTTTATCTCTTGCTGTCTCTTTCTCTCACTTTTTCACTGTGTTCATGTTCTTTTTGTCAAAAGATGACGTACCAACGAGATAGTAGGGTTGGCGGGGAGGAACACGGAGTGAACTTGGCAAACATGGAGAAGAGAAGAGAAGAGAGAAAAAAACTCTAATGAATGGAAGGATGAAGTTCTGAATCATGGAGTGAATGTGATACAAGGGAACAAGGGTGCCGTAGCACAAGGAAGATGATGATGACAGCCACGAACCATGAACCGCAATGTCCTCCTGAAGGGGTGTGAGGGTAGTGGAGAGGTTGAAGAGAAGAGGTGACGGACTGAATGAATCAGCCGTAAGGAATGAATGAGAGTGGCCTATAAATAGGCATAGTTAGTCTAGGATGGCGCCCCTTTTTGGGGCTGCAAACCCTAAATGCAAAACGCAGAGACGCAAAAATGCAAATTGCGGGTGAAGGGTTTCTCAACACCCCCTCTCTCAGGCCCTAAAAGGAGAACAAGAAAAGAGTGAGGTGGAGATGCAATGCTACATGCTGAAGAATGCTCATGCAGCAGGTGCCACTTGGACAGTGTCCCTCGTGGGAAAATTGTTCACTTGCCCAAGCACCCTAGTACAAAGATGATGAAAACATGCAATGCATAGAAGGAATGTCGGACTTTGTGTGGTGCCAAGAACCATAAGGATATGCCCGTACTCGATCTCGGGAGGTGGCTCCATGTTGACCAAGTGACCAAGGCAAGAAGAGAAGAGGAGGAAGAAGATGTAGGGGATCCCGAAGATCTAAGATTTCCACTTGAAAGGTAACCTGCAGTAAAGAACAGTAGACAGAGTGAACTGGAGAATCCGAAACTCAACCTCGGGAGAGAAGCCACTAGCTCTGTGTTTTCATGTTGGAAGGAATACGAAGGCCTCGTCACCAAGTCGCGGTTGAACCTTCGAGGTCCCAATCTAGGTGGTACCTAAAGATCTTGGGTATCAGTAGAAGAGATGACTGGTCGAAGACAGCCACCCTAAGAAAGTAGAGGATGGGTGAAGAACTTCATGTGGAGTAGGTTCCCCATTTGAGGTGGGAGGTGGAGGGCCCCCCGCTAAAGTCGAAGAAGTAGATGCTCTCTCTGAGGGCAAAGAAATAACATCCCCCTCTGAAGTAGATAGGGAATCCAAAAACTCATGGATCACGGACTCCGAAATGTCTAATGACGAAGGAAGTGCTGCCGGTCGTGCCAAAGAAGGTATTTGGGGTGCCGAAGAGCTCCCAGAAGTAGCCTCTCGAACTTGCGTAGTCGAGGGTGGGGAAGGGTGGGGCTCAGAATGAGCAAGAGGTGGGCAACAGTCGCTGTCTCTCAGTGGAGCAGATTGGGTAGCTGAAGTAGAGGAAGGAGTCGAGCAACCACTCTCTCTCGAAAGAGCAAACTGATGAGGAGACGGTATCAAACAATTACTGTCTCTCGATGGAGCGGACTGTAGATCCGTAGGTCGTGGAAGCCGCTGTACTGGAAAATAAGTGGGAGAAGATTGCTGCTGGCATTGCGACGATCTCTAGGAGGTCCTAGCACCAATTGATCCTCCATGTGCTCGAAAGGATTTAGTGCGTATCGAATGTGTCTTATTGCCTTGAGCATAGTACTTTGATAGCCGATGTAGAACGATCTCGGTGGCCCAGAAAGGAGAGGTGGCACAAGGAGTGCCTGGTGGAGTACGTATATACTCTGGGGGGGTGGGGAGTAAAGGTCAAAGTCAGCAAGCATTGGTGGTGTGTCCGGTGATGCCATAGTAAGAGCACCCAATAGTCGGGACATCTGGTGGTAAAGAAGCCATGGTTACTAGTGTGCCTTGTTGAAGAAGAAAGAGGTCAGTCACCATGAACCACGAAGTGTGAGGGCAGTGTGAAGCACAAACCGCAATGTCCGCCTTAAGGGGTGGGAGGGTAGTGGAAGGGCTGGAAGTGAGCTGCCAGTGGGAGGAGGATGTGACTAGTGAAGAGGTTGCAACCAGTAGAAAAACACTGGTGAGGAGAGAGAAAGACTAAAAACGCAGGCAGGACAGCATGCAGGAGAGATAAAGACTAAAGACGCAGGCAACAGGTAAGATAAAGACTAAAAACATAGGCAAGACAGCCTGCAAGAGAGAGAAAGACTAAAAACGCAAGCAGGACAGCCTGCGGAGAGAGAAATACTAAAAACGTAGGAAAAAACAGCAGCAGCAGTCAATATGCGGAAATCAGCTCCGAACAGTATGTGATAGGCTAGAAACAGGCACCAAACTGTTGGAGACAGCAATGACCAGCTTGGACTGCGATGTCCTTCGCATCCGGCGTGTGGGCAGCAAGCTGGAATACTTGAAATCTGCAAAAACGAGATTGTTTTTTGAATGGAGAGTGATCAGCAACAGTTGCTTTGCTGTAAACAGCTGTAAATTGCGGGTGGAAGGCTGGAAACAGGCGCCAGGCTGTAGATGACAGCAAGGGACAACTAAGATTGTGATGTCCTCCGCGAAAGGGGTGTGGGCAGCAAGCTGAAAACACCTGAAACCTGCAAAAACGAGATTTTGATGTAGCGGAAGAAGAAGATAAGTGGATGCTGAACCCGCCACCAGTCTTTGCCTTTACTGGAGTGGAGGATCTTTGCCGTTGTTTGAGCATATCCAACTCCAATACCATGTCAAAAGATGACGTACTAGCGAGACAATAGGGTTGGCAGGGAAGAACACGGAGTGAACTCGGCAAACATGGAGAAGAGAGAAAAAAACTCTAATGAATGGAAGGATGAAGTTCTGAATCATGGAGTGAATGTGATACAAGGGAACAAGGGTGCTATAGCACAAGGAAGATGATGATGACAGCCACGAACCACGAACTGCAATGTCCTCTTGAAGGGGTGTGAGGGTAGTGGAGAGGCTGGAGAGAAGAGGTGACGGACTGAATGAATCAGCCGTAAGGAATGAATGAGAGAGTGGCCTATAAATAGGCACAATTAGTCTAGGATGGCGCTTCTTTTTGGGGCTGCAAACCCTAAACGCAACCCTAAATGCAAAACGCAGAAACACAAAAATGCAAACTGCGGGTGAAGGGTTTCTCAACACCTTCTTCCGTTCCGCACTCTCGAAGTGTACCTAGTACATTTTCACTAAGTCACTTCATAACCATTGTGGCTAATGCCACTAGCACCCATTCGGATATCCAAGGACATAACACAACCTCATCTTGCAACTCCTCCATCTTGTTGATATGGTCCTTCATGGAAGGGATGTTATCAATAGATAACATTCAGAGTTTTTTTTCCTATGGTAATACGATGGGCAAAGGTCTTTTGTTGGTAGAGGGAAGAGAGCCTTGTCCAAACCTCTGTTGTGGTCCGAAGTTTGCCAACATGAACTAGGATTCTAACTTGCAAACTTATAGAAGGAAAAGATTGAGCTTGTGAGTTGAGCTGATCCCAAAGAGTAGCTTGCTAGTAATGGAACCAGTGTAGGGATCCTCCATAGGATGGGGTATTAACAAAGGCCCTTAGATTGAAGGTATCCAATATACACTCACTTTGCAAGACTAAAGAGAGTAGTTGGTGCCATCGAATTGATCCTTCGTGGGCAATGATGGAAGAACTGACACTTGAATGGATGGTGCCATTATGGCCAAACAAGGTAACATTAATAACATGTGAAGGAACAAAGAGAAGAGATGAATGAGGCCACTCTGATCTTCTAGATTGGTCAGAGTGCTAATCTATATTGGATCTGATTATTGATCTTCGGCCATCTTCACAACCTTCACGATCATGATGATCATTTTGACGACGATCAGACCAACGAGAGTGTTGGTCTTTTGAATGGCAGTTCTGAATTTTGATGTTGGGCTGCTTGAATGGAGGAATCAGCTACACTCCGACGAAACAAGTTGTAGATGCCTTACACATTCATAGAAGGCCTAAACAATACAGAAAATCTATGCTCTTCGTGACAAATCTGCATAAATAGCATGTAGAGTGTGGTCTCTTTGTAGGACCTCTAGATCCTCTCTTTTGGTGATGATATCATGTAAGAGTGCACAATGGAAGAAGATTACACATACGGAGAGAGAAAAGGAGTGAGAGAGAGTGAAGAGAATGGAAGAAGAAATCTGCACTGAACTTGAAAGAATATTGGATACAATGTGGACCGATCAGTTCCTACGTGTAGCCCCCAAAGCATCAATGAGGGCACTGGATCAGGATAATGACAGAGATGTGCACCAGATGATGGAGGAGTGCCATTGGATGTTGTAGAGTTCTGAAATTTGCAAGATAATGTGTCTGCCTATGAGCTGGGCCAGCTATAAATAGTTGGAACTGACAAAGACTGGCCAATTGCTGCAAAAGGATGGCCTAAAACTGGCTGATCTGATTTGGGAGCTGCAATTGATGTAGTGACTAACCTAAAATGTTGATCGCTAGTGTGAATGCAGCCTTTGGTCATTGACAGAGAAACACATTGTGTTGATTCACTAAAACAGCCAGTGTGACACCCACTAAATTTGACTGAAAAGTATAATGCATTGGAATGCACACTCTAGAAACAGTTGCATCCTCCGTCAAAACACATGAAATGATAGAGAGAGAGAATGTCAAAGCTCCTAATGCCCACCTGCCTCCTCCGTCAAAACAAATGAAATGACAAACAGATAGAATATCAGAGTTCTAATGTCCTTGTCTTGACTCAAATTGAGGCTTACAAGGAGGATATGATTGTGCAGGACACAAATTACTGCTAACAAGATCTAGTCTATAAAGTTCCAAACATGGATCTTGGATGATCTATTTCTTTCTTGGCTTGGATTTCTCATGTTTTAAAGTCTTGGGGCATGGATAGGGTTAGCCATTGCTTTTAAGTATTGGAAGCTTTGTGGCATACTTTCGTGGGCTATACACATTCAATTGGAATATTTATCCCCATTATATGTTGCGAGATTTAGAGTTTGGGGTGCTTCTATCAATCAGCTTTTGGGGCTACTTTCTAGAGTCTCCCTCATGCCAATCATCTTTCAAAGATTAGGTGGTGATGATCATATCTTTTGGAGCCCAAGTTCTCTAATTTTGCATTCAAGTTTTTAACGAGGATTTCTTTGTAATGACTTCTTGGATCAAAGATCTTTTTTGGAGCCCTTTGAGGTGGAGTCACAAACTATCACACAAATAGCATGTAGAAATTTGTTGGGATTCAATAACTCACTCTTGATTTCTTAGATATGGTATTTTTGATGTTTGTCCCCAGATTCGGCATGTCTATAGTATTTCCACTACACAAAATGTGCTAGAAAAGGTCTACAGCCATGGGCACTTAAAGTGCTCAAAGTTTTAGACCTTAGTTAGGGATGTAGATGGTTGTTTTGATGGCCATAAACATAGGAAGGATCAAGCATTTTGGAGTTTATGGCCATTTATATTCATACGTATTATTTGTGATAACTTGTCTCTCTCTTGGAGTCCAAAAATGGGACGCACAAAGTGTGTGGAGATATTTGCTTGAGACCATGTGCCTAAGATGAACAAGTGACTTGCATTGATACTGTGTGTCCTCGCGGTTATTTCTCTCTTCCTTAATTTCTTTTCTTTTTTAGTTTCTACTTCTTAAATTGGAGCAAGCCTTCTGTAGTCCTCATGCTCCTCTACCTATGCCATATGAAAAGCTTGAATACTACCCTTTGCTTGACCATTTTGCAAATAGTGCAAAGTCTTTGAAGATTTTTTGCATTTGAGCAGAAAAGAGGAAATAGCGTAGCGTTTTCTACTGCATAACACATTTCAGTGTTTTTTGCATGTTAGGGAGAAACTAGAGGGAGGCCATGGCTGCTCTTGTTGCTCCATCTGGAGCTTTATCTACAGGCACTAGCCAAAGCTCTGTATCAGCACAGTCAACCTCTTCAAAGAGTGAATTCTCATGGTAAGCTCCATGTTCTTCTATAATGTTCTCTTATGTTTCTTGAGTTAAAACTCTTTGTTGTACAGTTTGCTCTTATTCTGCCTCAATTTATACACACACTGAAGGGTAATGTAATGAATGCATAAAAAATTGATTCTATGTTGAAACAGGGTGAGGTCAAGTATCTAACGTGTATCTCTCAAGTCATATGGGTGCTTTAAACTTGATTACAAAACTTTTTCTCATAGAATTTACAAGTTTGAATTGTTGTTATTAATCCTGTTGGTTCACTGTTTGGCTCAAGGTGATATTGGTAGTCTTCAAGATGAAAATCTTCACAATTAAAAGTGATTCATGTATAGGGACTTCTCAGTTATTAAGTTTACTATGAGAAATTCAAGCTTTTATGGACTCTTTAGTACGTGAGACTTTTGGTTACCAATATAGTCATCATAAGTGCTAGGTTGTAAGTGTCACCACCTAAGATAAACATGCTGTAACGTGCGTTCCACCTGAATGCACAACTCAGAGAAGAGTAAGCAGGTACAAAGGCAGATACATTCACATCTACTCGGTTCTCAGCTGCCCTTTACTATGGTGACGCTGTTACGGCCCTTAGATTTCATCCTCCATTCATGTGGACTGCTGCATGCCTGAAGTTTTGACAAGCTCTGTGTTGTGGATATCCTGGCTTAAGGACTTCTTCCAATATATATTGTGCATCTCTAGACTGTCTCAGTTAATTTTATGGCCCTATCCCTGGTTGGTCGAGCAGTTGGGCTGAACAGGTCCAACTTCAGACCTGTCTGACCTCCCTAGTGCTTACTGTCCACCAAATTGGCAGCGTGTCACATGGCTCATACTGTCCACAAGCAGATCTGCCTGCACCACCTTCTTAGGGTCATCATCCTGTCCTGGCAGGATGCCCTTCGAGCCCTCTATTTTGTCTTCACTGAGGCCACTTCTTGTTAGAATTTGCCAATTCTGGGCAGTGCCCAATGTGTGGTGTGGACACGTATTAAAGTGTCAAAGTGTGGTGTCTAGGACTTTAGATGTAATGACACTAGACGTTAGAGTTGAGTTAATCCAACTCCAGCGAGGGTGTGGGAGCGTGGTTAGGACAACCTTAGACCTTAGTTGTACTTTGTACTTTTATTCAGTCATGCAATCTTGAGCTGATACACTCTCTTGGGCTCATACTATGTTCCATTCATTGTCTCTCATTTCTCTCTCCTCCATAGGCAACTGAATCTCACATTTGTTATCAGAGCCACACGTGTGTTTTGTTTCATCAGCATCAGCTGGTGCCACCTGCTTGTGGCATGTGTTGCTGCTTGGCTCAGCTCTCGTGCAGAAGGAGGAGCTGCTGTGAGCTCTTTGCAGGCACAGCCAGTTCAGCCCCTTACCCTTCCCCGCCATTGTGTTGGCTGCTCCAGCTCCCCACCCTGTGATTCGCTAGCTGCAGCCGCTAGTGCTGCCAGCGCTGCCCTCACTGGTAGCAGCACCACCCCTGCCTGCCTTTGCTGCTACTGCAGCACTGACCTTGCTAGCTGCATTGCCGCCTCAGCACTGGTCCATAGTGCTATGTCACCAGCTGCTTCCTGCCTCTCCTGTCCGTGCTGCCAAGCAGCGCCCTACTGCTCCAGCTCCAGCTGCGCTGCCTCAGCCTCCACACCCAGTCTGCCAATGCTGCTTTTGCAGTGCCACCTAGTCCGCCTCCTGCTCACCAGTAGCACTGCCCCACACAAAGGGAAAGTCAAACATGAACCACTCGGTCTTTGGATGGTGATGCTACAGCCAACTTGATTGAGGACTATGTATTTTTGTAGTTACGACTGATTCAGCATTAATGCTACTAAAACGTAGCATACATGGTATTTCGATAGTGGGGTATCCAAGCACATCACTTCTCGGAAGTGTTTGCTTACATCCTGTCAGAAGTGGATGTAGTGATGGAAGCATGGAAAATTGTTGTAATAGACCGTTGAACACAAGACATAAGAGAAAGAGAATGAGAAACACTTCAAAAGAATAGAACATTGCATAAAGAAGTGAGAAGCAAAGAGATGCTTGGGAAATGGAATCCATATACCAAGATATGAGACAATATAGAAGCAATGTGAGTCACTGGCTGTGAAGGCACTGGCATAAACTCCTCTTTCCACCAAGGACTTATGAATGACAGATGATGAATGTGATTGTGGAGGAGTGCGTGAAATAAATAGGCCAAACAAATGCCATAAATGGCAGTAGGGCGGCGAGTGTCAATTGCTAAAATAGCCATCATAAAATGGTAGATAAAATGCCTAAATAATCTAGGAAATAAATTGGTGCCCTAGAGGCTAGCCCACTAAATCACATGTATAGACTCAACCATGAACTGACATATCTGCTAACATCCTCTCTTAGATTATGAGTGATTTGATACAATACAATATACAAGGATAAGGTCCCATCATAGTACATATAACAAGGGACACCAGAGTAGAACCATGGATACCCAAGCAGTGGCTTTGGAAGCCACCACCAAGGTGCCTTGGAGAGAACTTGATGTTGATGTTGATCGTACCAGCTCCTGAAAGTAGAGAAGAATCATAGCAATTCTCAATATTCGTCAACAATATCTTGTAGTAGCATACAAAACCATCCTGTTAAAAATGCTGTTGAGTATATGTGACCATGGATTCCCCTCCTTCGGCCAGACTACCAAAGTGTCCTCTCATGTGAGCTTAGATGAGGAGCCAATCCTGCTTTCTGTCAAAGAACTAGCTTATCATGAACTTGGATGTCAGTTTGAGTTCCAAGATTCGAATCTACTAGACTGCCAAACTTTGGTTGATGCGTTAGAAAAACCCCTCTTGGGAAACATTAGAAACATGTTTTGTAAGTTTCTTTCAAGAGGGGGTAAAATAAGAAACGCGGGTTTTTTTATATAGGATTTTTTAATAGTTTTGACTAGAGAAAGAGGTTCTAAACCTCTATGGAACTCTCTCTTAAACAAAGAATGGCCAATTGAGCTTGAGTGATTATAGAGTCAATTGAGAATAATGCGTTACATATCCATGATCCATTATTGACTTGTCACTTATGTCAAAGTTAGTCTTTGGACAAGCTATACTATGGTTCAGAAATAAAATATTATGATTCATATATATCATACAAAGAAAATTGAAATAAACATGTAAATAGCCTATCTACAATATGGACTGAGTCAAGTTGCAACATCATGATTCTCATTTCAAAACAAACTAACAAAATGTCAAAATCAAGAATGAATCATAATATATCATAAATAACTCATAAATGAGACTAATGTTGTATAACAATCAACTCTCAAGACAAGAATAGATACTAGATTGACAAAGTTCAATAACTAAACAAAATCACAAAAAAATTAGTCTCTCATTCAAAATCTTGAGGCCTCACGAGTCATTACACATCATCATCGTCATCATCGTATTTAACATTGCTTGATTGTTTTTGTCAAAAAACCATGTTTTGGGTTCCAACTCACAAAAAAAAAAAACCCCCACATTTTTACTTTAAGAAACGTTTTGTAAATTTCAATATGAAAGAAACGTGTTTCTTAGCTGCTATGAATTGAAGAAGTGGTTTCTCAACACTCTCTCTTAGGCCCAAAAAGGGATGAAAAAAGAGAAGCGAAGAGAGATACGATGAAAAAGAAGAGGATCTTAGAGATCCAATATTTCCACTTGAAAGGTAACTTGTAGTAAGGACCAATAGATGGGATGAACTGTAGAATCTAACTCCATCTCGGAAGAAAAAGCCACTAGCTCTGTAACTTCATGCTAGAAGAAATTTGAAGGCCTCATCACTAAGTCATGGTTGGACCTCCAAGGCTCTGATCTAGGCAGTCTTTGAAGATCCTAGATATCATTAAGAGAAATGATTGCTCGAAGATAGCCATTTCCAAATAGTAAATGGAGGGCGACGAACTTCAGGATGAGTAGGTGCTTCCCTAGAGGGTGGAGACATAGGGATCCTCTCTAGAGCCTCTTGGATAATGGCTATCAATACTCCCCAAAACCTATGGTTGAGGCCTTGGAGGCAGTTTTTTCCTTTCGGACTTTGCAATGATAGCTGAGGACTCTCCTCCTGCCACCTTGGTGCTGCAGCTAACACCTTTGCCGAGGTTTGTATTATTTTTCTCTAGACATATGCATTCCAATTCACCTCGTCCATGGTGCTTCGTGTTCTGAAGCCGAAGAAGTAGAAGCCCTCTCTACAAGTAAAGAGAGTACATTCCCCTTTGAACCCCCCTCTACGAGAGAGAGGGAATCTAAAAACTCATGGATCACGAACTTTGAATCATTTGATGATGAAGGGAGTGTTGCTAGTCGTGCCGAAGAAGGTATATGGGGTATCAAACATATCAAATAACTCCCAGAGGTGGCCTCTCGAACCTGAGTAGTCGAGGGTGAGAAAAAGAGAGGCTCAAGCTGAGCCAAGGCTGGGCAACAGTCACCATCTCTTAGTGGAATGGACGGTGGAGCCAAAGTAATGGAGGGTGTTGAACAATCATTGTCTCTCGAAGAAGCGGACTATTGAGGGGACGGTATCCAACAATCATTGTCTCTTGGGGAGCGGAGTGCAGATGCGTATACTTTGGCGGGGTAGGGAGCAAAGGTCCATGGCAGCAAGCATCAGTGGTGGGGGTTCCAATGATGCCAGAAGAGGAGCACCCTGTGGTTTGTCCATGTGTTTGTTGAGAAGTCATAGCACCAGAGTGTCAACTTGTAAAAGGGTGGGTGGGAGAGGAAGAGAAGGGTATCTCAATCTCTTGGTGATGTAATGCAAATGAAGGGGGGAATCAGTAGATGAAGCTGAATTGGCAACCTGTCTTTGCCTTCTCTAATGAACAGGGTCTTCCACTCTTTGAGCTTCTGCGCTTTGATACCATGTCAAAATAATAGGTATGCTTTGATACTATGTCAAAATAAGCGACATGGTAGGGAGATAGTAGGGTTTGCGGGGAGTAACACAATGTGTACGGCAAACATTGAGAGAGAAGAGAAACTCAAAAACACAAGAAGAACACGGTGATGATGCACTGAATCATGCTATGAGAGGAAAAGCTGATACAGTGGAGTTGAAGCTCAAAAGAGCACTATCTTATCTGAATCAAGCGGCAATACTTGTGGGAATTTGCATAGTGAAAGGAGCAAAACCCAGTCCTTTGGGTAGTGGGCTATCGAAGTAATCACTGGAAGGAGAGCCGTTGAGGGAGCAAATTGTAGTCCTCTGATGCCGTCAGAGATGTGGAAGATGATCACCAGCCTATCGAGGGAGAACCGTAGTCCTCTAATGCTAGGGAGTAACCTGGGCAGCAAAACACAAATTCCAAAGTGTTGGAGTTGTCAAACGCAGGGAGAGTAGGCTAGATGCTGACGCCAGGTGGATAATGATGATGCTAGATGTGGAGGATGAGCAGGGCTGCAAAAACACTGGTCCTAATAGCCTCTATGAAAGATGAGTGATGCCACATGATGGGGGAGAAGCTAGGCTGCAAAAACACAAGTCCTAGCAGCCCCTATGATAGACGAAGGATGAAATCATTGACGCTAGGTGGTGTAGACTGCTGTCAAAGGCTAGGATGTTGATGCCAAGTTGGAGATGATGATGCTAGGCAAGGAGAAGACCTCCAGATTGAAAAACGCAGGTAGGTGAAGGTGGATCATAAAGGAGAAGGGTGCTAATGCCAAGTAGATGATGGTGACGCTAGGTGGAAGATGCTCCAAATGCAAGGCTTGATGATGGAACAGAGCGCTTGAAGCAGAAGAGGAAGGGTGAAGGCAGCCACGAGCCACGAACCGCAATGTCCTACTAAAGGGGTGTAAGGGCAGTGGAAGGGGCTGGGGAGAGAAGGGAAGTGGTGGTGACCGAAGAAGGTGGTGAAGAATGACTGAAGAGAGAGACTAGAATGAATGAAGCTGCCTATTTATAGGCATATAACTGTCTAGGGTGTCACACCATTGTGTGGGCACCCAATGAAAAAGTGGCCAAAATGTGGACACCAGCCCTTTTTGGGGTTGCTAGTGCAAAACCCTAAATGAAGTTTGTGAATTGAAGAAGTGGTTTCTCAACACTTGTAGCTGTTGTCAGGGTCACAGAGTTGGAGTTGAAACCTATACCTGGAGATGAGGAAGACTCGCTGAGAGAGTCGTTACCCTTCATCACCATTTGCTCCAACACTTGCCATAAAGCTACTAATGTATTGTAGTCCTTTTAGAGATGTCTCTTCTTGCCATAATAATAGCATTGATACTTCTTCTTCTTTTGCCGAATGGCACCCCTCTCTGTGGCTTGAACGTTTGAAGCATTGAGTGATAGCATCCTCACAGAAACCTAAAGTTGAACATATTAAGGCTCCAATATAACATTGGTAAATGAGTAAAGAATGTCTACATGCTGACCATCGAGAGATGTCGGAGGAGTCATGATGAGGGAGATATAGGGAAGATGAAGGAAGATAAGGGATCATCAAGAAAAAAAGGATGCCAAAAATATAGACTTACAAGGATTGCACGAGTTCAAAGCAGTAAAGAAAGCACATAGAGGAAAGATCAACAATAGCTAAAGTGTAGTGATGAGAACGCAACAACCGGATGCACATGAACCGTCTCTAAAGCTGACCGAAAATTAGCAGAGGATGGTCGCCTAGACTGAAGAGCAGTTGCAGCAGTAGGAACAAGTCCAAACAGCAGATGAAAAGTCAAGACACTGACTTGCACCAGCATAAAACAGTAGCAGGAACCTTGATCTTGAAATCTAATACCACGTCAGAAGTGAATGTAGTGATAGAAGGGTGGAAAATTGCTGTAATAAACTGCCGAACACAAGAGAAGAGAAAGGGAAAGAGAAACACTACAAAAGAAAAGAACACTGCATAAAGAGCTCGGAAGCAAAGAGATGCTCAGGAAATGGAATCCATATACCAAGGTGTGAGGCAGCAGAGAACCAATGTGAGTCAGTGGCTGTGAAGGCACTGGCACCGGCTCCACCAAGGACATATGAATGACAGATGATGAATGTGACCATGGAGGAGTGCCTGAAACAAATAGGCAAAAAGAATGCCATAAATGATAGTAGGTCGGCCAGCATAAAATGTTCAAATAGCCATCATAAAATGCCTAACTAATCTAGGAAATAAACTGGTGCCCTAGCCCATGCATAGACTCAACCATGAACTAACATATCTGCTAACACATCCATGCAATCAACCCCTACAAGAAATAGTGTTTCTTGGGCAAACAACTCTAGCTATGATGTTTGTGGCCTTGGTATAGTAGTAATCATTGCTACAGATGGGTCATATTTTCAGCTTATGAATGTATTGTTTGTGCCTAGAATCACTAAAAGCATTCTTTCAGATACAACTTTCAATAAGCAAGGTTTTTTGGTCATCTTTGAAGATAACTAATGCATTGTTAGAGATAGAGAGCTTGATTATGCTCTTCGGTTATTAGGGACTTTGTACAAAGTGAGAGACCCAAGATAGAGGGGAAGGTGGAGTTGTGTCTGGAAAAGCTAGAGGAGGAAGAGATGAGGTGAAGATGGAGGAGGATAAGGTGGAATAAGAAGAGATGGAGGAGGAGATGCATAAGGAGGAGGAAGAGGTGACGTAGTGTGCAAGGAGAAGGGCATAGAAAAGATGTGGGTTGTAACAGAAAAGCAGCCCGCATGTTCTTTTAATAAAAGAAACTCGTTAAGAAACATTTTTGTTTCATGACCTTGTTTTGGGAAATGAAACAAAGTATGAAAAGATAGAGAAGGTGATTGGGCACACAAGGAGGTTGGAAAAAATGCTAATTATACAAGAAAAACAAACCCCATGTTTATTTTAATAAACAAAAACAATTAAAACAATTTTTCATTTTGCAAATATGTTTTCATTTCGCAAAACGAAACAAAACATTTCGCCTATTTCGAGGTTTCACGTTTCACTAAGAAGAAACGCGTTTTTGGTTACTATGGTGAGTGCCCATTCACTTTTAATGTGCTAACCCCCATGGGACATTTAATTGCCTTGACATTAATTTGCCTTGGACTAGCATTAATTTAGGGATTTATGCCTAGTCCCTTAATGTCACTACAAGAATGGCCCAATTGATGGCCTACACCCAAACTGATGCCAAGCACCCACATGTACCTCTCCAACATAACTTTATAAACCTTTTGCCAAATGTCATCCACTGCTCACTCGGAGTACTTAGGTTGTCAATGTGACTTAACTGACTTGCACTTCATATGTGCACAATTTAATAATGCCAAAGCTAAGCATTTAAAATACATGTCCCCGTGATATTTGGAATGTTGAAACACTGTCTTGGATGGATTTATCGAAGGGGAAGCCAAAATGGATGGGGGATGCCCTCTATTCTGTTCATGATAGCTGTCCCCCCACCTGGAATGTCCCCTACCTTGTCTCCTTGTTAGGGATGGGTGATAGGGGATGTTTTTGATAGGGGACTTTTTGTGGGGGGGTTCTTTCGTTTTTTGTGGTGGGGGGTGTTTGTGGAGTTTTCAATCTTCTTCCAAGGAGTTGGTATAAATTCGTCATTGTGTCATACATACACCCATACAACATCAGCATACTCACATATGAAGTCATACCAAATCAGCCCAGGTTACACACGGTTTTAAGGAATGGAAAATACATGTATGCATGCATGCACATGCAGATGTTCTTTGGTTGTACACATTCACCCAAACCTCCGCCCTCAAAATTACATGCATACATTTGGTAACTATGAAATTTAAAATGTTATTTATGTATGCTGTCCCCTCCCCCATTCAGATCCCCGAACCCATCTCTATCCCTTGCTTTTGGCTGTTTTGGTTTCTTCCATATTGTCATTACTTCTGCTTCAAAGGAATTAGTCAACCAAGTAGAAGAGAAACCCTGTTTGAATAATACCCAAGTAGACAAGTAGATGCTACTTCAAGAGAAAACTTGTTTGAGTAATACCTAAGCAGACAGTGCTTCACCCTCTGTAGTAGTGCTGCCCACCATCGTGATGCATTGCCTTTCAAAATGGTAGTTACCTTGTACACCACCGAGGCCTCAGTAAGGTTATCCCCTGAATAAGCTGTATCAAACTGAGGAAAGTCAAAGCTTTCAGTCTATCTTGTGTACCATCAAATATCTCAAGCTTTACTGTTGTCCTTCCTCCCTTGTAACCATTGACCTTTTGTTTAGGCGTCAAATTGCCATACATGTGGCTACAATAATGGTGCCCTAGAGGATACCATTCCTGCATTTACATTTGCCACACCCATAATAGGGTTTACATGATGAGCCCTTGTACTTTGCATGCCAAAAATCTCAGCATAACCTGCCATGTTGGGAAATGAGCCACTTTGTATTCTTGGTTGCATACATGTTTCTATACATGTTGTGATGTATTTTGGGCTATGCTGCCCCTGTTATGTTGCCCTAAAAGCCTTGTTCAGCAGGCTGGAAACCAACATAATGAATTCCATATCTACCAGATGCATTACCAGCCATAGCATGGAAGACTGATCCTCGACCAAAGTACCTTGGGTATGCATAAGGCTGAGGCAATACTGGCCATCCAAAATTTGTTGGATGTAAAGCATTACCCTAGGCCTGCAAATCAGCATTTTGACCATCAGTGGTCTTGAAATTGTATTGCTTGCATATTAGACATCTCTGGATCTTGTCCAGTAAGGGACCTAGGCTAGGACTGCTGCCCATGAGCTTGAGTAGGCTGTCTTTGATTTAGAATGATCCTTCTTCATTGGCAAAGGTGCTGTTTGCATTACTTCAGCAAACTGAGGACGCTGAGATAACTGTTAAGAGTGCTTATAGCACTAGCATACTGAGCCCTGAATAGTGCATCTGATTCCCAATTGTCTTCCACTTGTTTAGTTGCTGCTTCTGTGCAACATCACTTGTATTACTTTTTCTACTTGCCTTTGAGGAATCGTGTTCCTCATGAAAATGCTCATTGCTATAGCATTTTCACTTATCTTTACTTGCTAATCTCTGATAATAGCAAAGCTGAAATGTGGCTCCAATGAAATTATAGCAATCACCCATGTGTATTCTCACCGCAAGATGACCACAAGCTCATCCCGTTAAAGAAGGTGGTGGCAATGGAACCATGGAACCAGCCTTTGGTAAAACCAAAGAGCAGTAGAAACCTGAAAGTTGAACATGGTTATTGAAAGCAACAAATTAGCAAGCAAATTAACTCACAGATGGGAGCTAGAATGCTCATACTTATGCACATTGACAGTTATTGGCACTTGACCATGGCAACTTCTGCAGTATTACTTGAAATTTTTGAAGAAATTGGCTTTGACTGTGTACGAATGATAAATTATGATGGTCAGCCAGTAAACCTGATAGCACATGGCATGAACCAGCAGCAGATTTCATCCCTAAACGAAGGGGCAAATGCTCCAATTCCTGTCAAATGGATTCCTTTAGGCCCTGCCTTACATTTCTGTGACATTACCAAGTTTCTCATGTCACAGAACTGTGTAATTTATGCTTTCTCAGTGACAAGCCTGTCCAGAAGTGTTTTGGATGAAGAGATGATTGAGAAGAGAGAGAAACCAATGGTAGACTGATTCAATCAGTCAATCCTTTCAATAGGAAGGTGAACAACATTTGCGAGCTGATTTCTGTTGATCTTCTATTCCCACAAGCTTCATCCACCTGTCATGATTCTGTGACATGTTCAACCCTGACATGGCTGTTGTCCAAGCATTCTCCGTAGCTAAAAATGAATAAAATCAGTCCCAAAACCTGCAATGTCTGCTGCAGCCAACTTGAGAAAGCTGAAAGGAGAGAGAGAGTTGAATAGTGGCAAGTTTTTATTCTAAATACTCTCTCAAGCTTGAAAACCCATGAGCTGATCCATTGGGACTGCTTGACATAATTGAGCTGCTCATTAGAGCTTCTTGGCATAAGTGAGCTGCTCAAGCGACCAAAGTTTGGTCAACCTTCCAATTTAACGAAGGTTTCACATAGCACATCAGGGAAAACATATGCCACAACTTTAATCAACTCCTGCAAGGTCCTGGAGTGGATGTGCTCGTCTTGCACATTGCCAACACCATGTTCTCACATGCCAAGAGCTAGGGATGCCATAATGTAGATTTAATTTGTCACTTTAAGATCATTAACTAAATTTACTTGTCACTACTAAAGTTAATTCTGACTCTAGTAACAGTAATCGTCCGTCGTGCTACACCCTTCCCACTTAGTTAGTTATACACCAAAAGCCTCTTTTTGGTTCGCCAACAAAGCATAAAGGCCACTCATGAGCAGTCATTATGTTCTCAACTGATCCATGTATTATCTTCCAATGATCCCCCACCATGACCTAGCGAGTTTATAAAAGCACACTGTCTGTTCACCATAAATGCCCATGATTTACTGTTTTCATTAAGAGATCAAAACCTAAGTGTACATGCTTATAATAAAGAACCCAAAGCATATGCTCATATCCAAAAGATAGAAAGACCAACCCAATACAACCAACATAAATACTAAGCCCTACATATGTCTTTGAAGCTTAAGAACCCATATCACCAATCCAAATGACCTCAAAGCATGCCATAGCTCCAACAAGATACTTTCAACGTTATGAACTTGAGATCTATGCCTTTTTTGTGATACGAGAACATGTAAAGAAACTTGATACAAAGTTTTTCTGCTGAGAAAGTTTTATGTGATTAGGCCAACTCTACAAATGGAAGTGTGCACAATGAAGATGGACATGGAATAATAGGTATGAAAGAACATATAATATTGTACAAGGGGCGGTAATAAAGCTGCCAATTCTTATGGAAGTTGGAACAGGGGTGAAGGCTTGAAACTATAAGTGGCAGTAGAGTCGTACATTGGTTAGGGATGGTCAAAGAGGTGGTCTAGGTTATGTGTTGCTGAAGGTAGAGTTGGGTATTGACAAACAACAAGGGTGGAGTGTGTCGTCATTCATTTAGGTCCCAAACATGAGCAGCCAACCAGCATTTGAGGTAGGGGTATCATGGTGTTGTCCAAGGCCTTCATTTTAAGAAGACAATCCTTGAGCTCTTGTAAGGGTCCAAGGTCTTTGATTCCATGCCAAGCTCAAACAACTTCTGAAGCTTTCAATCCGATCTTCAATGGCGAACTGTTTTTGAAAGACAGATTTGAACTGGCCCAAGTTTAAGGCTCTCCCACAATGCATATGCCTTCCCCGGTAGTATAATTTGTATTTGTACCAATGTGCTGTGCACTAAAAAGATAAGCCGTCTACTTGGCCAGCCAAGAATGGATGTTGGTCTTGTCACATTTTTGTTTCTCCCCCTTCGAAGGGATCAATAGATGGAACTAAACAGGCAATGTGCCCATTGCCCATGGTTGTGGCAAAAGTGGAAAATGGGGTTGTGTAGCTTAGCAAGCTGCCGTTGCATTTTGTTTGGTTGAGATTGGAGAGTGGTCATCAATGATGAGTTTCCTTTGGATATGAGAGCAGTAGAGCCTTTGGGATGACATGCCTATATGCAAGGGGGTAAGGACTTTATCAAGGCACTATGCATATGTGGAAGAACAAGAGACATGCAAGCCAAGTCATGAGATATTAAATGAATAATTTCATTTGGAGATGCTTCATGGGAATACATGATGCTGTGATAAGGCTGGAGAGAGAACATAAGTAGAGCAATAGAAGGGGATAATATTTGTGATGCAAGGAGAAATGTCGTGAGAGGTTTTGGAAGAATGGTGTGCATTTGGAGTTTATGGGGAGGAAAGATCATGTGCGACCCTTTTTATATTTATTCAAAACTTCCTATCCACCTCTAGGGGTTATTGCAGGTCTGGCTTTTGAAAAATAAGTGGAGGTGACATGACATGCTGTGCCACTGAGCCAAACCTCTTGTGAATGTGGATCAAAGGTCATGTGGGTATCTGGCATCCAACAGGTGCATATGTGGGGTCAGATGGGTGGATGGATGCCTCCTAGAATAGACTGGGCTTGTAGTTGAATCTCTGTGAGACTAGTTGAGGACCTATACTGTACTTCTTATTCCAATTAAGGTGTTCTTGCTGTTACATGAAATGCTGGTCTATAATGGTTGGAACTTGGTCTGTCTAAGCAGAAGGCAGTTTGGCTGCAAAACCTGCAGTGCATCTGTTATCTCCATTCTATCTCAAATTACTCTTTACCTTGTGTGGAAGTGAACCTTGTCTCAGTCAATTGTTAAAATTTGAAATGCCTTTTGGTTGACATCTCTGAAATGAAGTGTTGATCTGGAACAGATGCACAAACTTCTTATTGGTAATAGATATAGTAAGGCAAAGTCTTATGTGATTCTGACCTTTTGTTTCTTGAAAATAAAATATAATTGTTAGTCATGTTGGTTAAAGCTTTTTCATGATTTTTAATGGCAGTTACATAGTATAATTGAGAATGTAGACACATGCACATGCATGTACTCACGCACCCATGCTATCATCTCTCATATGTTTTTCCTTTGTATTTTAGTGGTTAGTTTAGTGGCTTCTCTCTTTTTTTTTTTCTCGTAAAAATCTGTGTGTGTGTGTGTGGAGTTGAGTTGTTCAAACAATGAATACTCTTGGCATTGCAGAAACTTGTGCATGTGCACGAGTACAGTTGAGTGAAAAGCTCAGCTAGCTGAGCTCAGATGCATACACAAACATGAGCATCTAATGCATGCAATATGACAGACTTGAGTCTTGTTTTGAGTTGCAGTGAGATTCAGATAGAATATCCCTCTGAGGAGATGGCAAAGATTATTCATTCTTCTCTTGCTGTTGACGCTGAGGTCAGAACTATCCAGCATATGCTTTCTGTTTGAGCTATATTGTAACACTTGATATTGAGCCAGTAAGAGAAAAAAAAAGATTTGAATGATCTTCTAATGCTCATCCAAGATTGGTAACTGATTTGAATTACTGATATTCAGCTTTATGGTGAATACAGCTGCAACCTGACAAGGTGTACAGGGAGATGTATGTAAATGGAAATTTACTTATCACGTGAGGATACATCAACTCCATTCTAGGAGTCCTCTTTCTGAAGAAATACTGCATACTTTTGAACAATTCTGAATCCCTCGGTTCTCACATTTGACATTTCCTATTTTCATACTGAACCTTTTTGGCAGGAAGTTTGTTGCGGTGGAGGCAAGATTTCTGCGAGCTTCATTAAGTGCATTCATGGATGTCCTTGTTTTGGCAACACGAACGTTGGAGGAATTTGGGCAGTTGTGATGCTAAAATCTATTTTGAGCAACTTGGGAAGGATTCATGCAGACCGGCCTTGTGATGCTACTATCATTTGTTAGCATTGCCCATTACGGCATATGCTATTACAATGGTAAATTGACAAGGTGATTTTACGATGGTACGGTGATGGTGATTTTTGAAAACTTACCCCTACTTATCTTGAGTTAAGTGGCATACTTCTAGGAAAGAATGCCAAGAACTAAAGGGCAATGCTTCTGTGCACGCTGTGCATCCTTGTTATACGATTCAGGGTTTGACTCTTGAAATTGGCCTAGCAGTTTCTGGCCGAGCACTTTCTGGGTGTATTCAAAGGTGCATTCAAGTGTGTCAAGAAAAATGATTGAAGTATCTCATTCCAAAATCTTCCTTGGACATTCTCATAGCCTTGTGTACTATTGGTCGTCTGCAAACAATGTTTAGAGTGACAAGTGGCTATGGTTGTACCATGTATAGGAGTGAATTACCAAAGCAGGAAACATGCAGGGTCGTCTGAGTTTCTCAAAAGGCAAGATGCAGACGTTGGGATGCAGGAAAGCATGGAAGAAATTGCATTGATACACATGACGTGTTGTAGAATCAATAGCAGTTTGCTTGCTTTTCACTTGGTCCTCCATATTTTTTGCACCTATAATTTGAGTTTTAAGCTTGGGAGTTTGGATACTTTAAAATGCTTAATGCTATGTTGCTTTTATAAGTTTATGTTTTAGGTTTGTGGAGTCCGGTACTCTTTAACTAATCTCACAATGTAGTATCTTTGCATCATTAATTATAGTAGGCATGAATGAGAGAGAGAGAGAGAGAGAGAGAGAGAGAGAGAGAGAGAGAGAGGTATTAATGTCTATTGAGACCGAAAATGGCCTGTGAGACAACCATGTATAATGTTAAAAGCCACTAGATATCATAATAGTGTGATGTGGTAATGCAAAGCAACGTGTAAAGGGATGTACAATGCAATTCCCATATAGCGATACAAAGAAAGGAAGGGGGGGGGGGTGGGTGGGTAGAGCTCTACATGCTTAACTAAGGGGGGGGGGTGGGTGGGTAGAGCTCTACATGCTTAACTATGTGATTCTCTCTCTATGGTGTAGTCTATGTTTGGTACCGTTGCATCCTTAGTTGGCATGTAACTTTGATCTCCTTAGCTCTTTAGATTGACACCCCTATATGTAGGTATAGGATGTATTGTTATTGTTTGGTGTTTGCCCCCTCTCTACAAGGTGCATGATTGGAGTAATGATGTGTGGAGACTTTGAATCTCAAATAGGAACTAGCCCAGGCATGGTTGATTTGGGGACTCCATGACTAGTCTCAGGGAGGGATTACCTTTGAATAGCGTGCAATATCTTTCATGGATTGTATTTTAAACCCTACATTTGTAGATGTAGTGCTACTCACTCTCCATTGTGGATAAGAGTCAAAGTTGGCTGATGGTTACATGTATCTCATGTGGCATGTATATGTTCACAGGTATCTCATGTGGCATGTATATGTTCACAGGTATCCAAGTCTCAATCAAACCATTTGTTGTAGCCCTCATGAAGTGGTCCATGTCGTATGCCATCTTCGGGAGAAGGGGTTGCTAGGGTGATCTATATAATGTTGTATCTATGATTGATAGAGATCTTGTTGCATGAGTAGTTTCCTCTTTGCGCGAGAGAGGTGTATGGAGGGGAAGTTAGGGTTATATTGGAAGGGGGAGATGGCCCATGTTGATTCTATCTTGTAAGCCATTGCTCTAATTGTGCATAACTCCCATGTTTTGCCTATGCTAGGTATCTCAATGCCTTGAAAGCTCTTAAACAATCTACCTAGTTGCATACCTCGTGCTTTATATGCAAAGCTCATGGTTTGGAAAAATGTTTGCATCATCGTAAGAGGTGTTTACATGTGAACTCTACTCATCTCATGTGGTACTAATGGTTTGTTGTAAATCATTTGTGAGAACATAATAATATGTGGTGTATCAATCTATGTTCATATATATGTAGATAGGCTAAGGGTCTAGGTTGGTGCTTTGTACATCATGGTTGGTGTGACCAATGTGTCAAATAACCACCTTTGCGTGTAGGGCTTATAAAACATGTTTGATGACACACTCTCCCTAGCATCTATTGAGTCCAAGAATGGCCTACAAGATAGTACATGTACAATGAGTAGTAGTCATTAAATACCAAAGTGTATAATGTTGGGTATAAAGTGTAATGAGGTATACAATGCAATATAACACCATAAAGCATCATACAATGTCTATGGCTAGGTAGAGGGTGTGGATGGATGAAGTGTTAATCTATAGGTGCACAAGAAGCATTTGGTTTGGTCTATTAATGCTACATGTGTTGCTTATGCTCTTGGTGGATCTTCATAGTTTCTCTTTGGTGGGATATTTGTATTTGGTACCTTTGTATTAGCGATTAACTTGCATCTTTAATCTCCTCCACTCTTTATAATGCCACTCCTTTGTGTAGGGATTATATGTGTGATTATTCTTGGAAAGAAATTGGTAAGCTATGGAGTAGTGAAGTGTGCTACCTTTGTGTGGACTTACTTCAAGTGACAAGGTACATAACCTTTGTGAGGGACTTACCTGAAGTAATAAGGTGCAGAGCCTTTGAATCTCAAGGAGAAACTAGCCTTGCCATCGACGATTTGGGGAATCCACCATTGATGTGAGAGGATGCCCCTTGAAGAGAAGAAGATATCTCAATCAGACAAAGTTGTAAGCCCTACATTTTCATTTGTAGTTCTCCTCACTCTCTAGCTTCTAGCATAGTGGACAAATCCTCTTGGCTCTAGGGATACAAGTGGATCGTCTTCCTTAAGCTAGTGGAATGATATTTTAAGCTAGTCAACTCACATCTCATGTGGCATATAGATGTCCAAAACCAAGCCTTTCAACGAGTCCATTTGATGTTGTCCTTAGGAAGTGATCCTTTTAGTATAACATTGTAGTGTTCCCATTACATAACTCTATTAATAAAATGGCATGAACTATGAGACATGTAATTTAAAGTGCAAGTATTGTAAACTTGTTTTTCTACTAAGAAGAAATGAAATACTAGACTACTTGGACATTTACACATTGCAAAAGGAAAATGTAAGTATTAGATTTTAATCCAATTATCTTAAATATGAAAAAACTTGAAAAAATGAAAATGGAATATACAACATTACGTCTTTGCAACACAATAATTTAATTCCATCAATGCCTTACACTAATTTACAGGAAATGTGATACGAATGCACTTTTGTAGAGTTAAGTATTGATGAGCTTTTGGGAAAAAAAAGCGTGGAAGGGTGAAAATACAATTAGCTTTTGTCAAAATAGAGTAAGGATTAAAATACAATTTTCTTTTGGGAGTGCATGATATGCAAAGGGCTATGTTGAATTTTGAAAAAAAGAAGATAGATAATTTTTGGAAAACATGAGCCATCAGCTTTCTTCTCTCTTCTCTAAATGAACGTATCCTATTATGCAAGTCTTCATTAGACTATGAATTAACTCATGCCCTCTTTGTTGGAGTTCCTAGAGGTGGAGAAAGCTCATCCATGGTCTCAGATCTAATTTTCACAAAAATTTGATATCTTCCCTCTCCTCAATCATCATTCTTGATGGCACTCTCTTTGTTGCCCTTGTCTTCAAACATCTCTTGAAAAACTTTATGCTACATCAGACTTAATGATATTTTATGAAGGCCAAAGTCAAAGATAATTAAAGGCAACTATACAAGGTTAAAGCATAGGTGCTAGCATTATGTTTGGAACGATATTATTTTTTGGAGTGCTTCAATATATTACTTTTGGTCACTTGAATTATTCTTTGTATTTCATGCACATCATATTATCATGGATGCATTATTTTGTGAGAGCCAAGCTCACAATATCTGTGCACATTATATCATCTCTTTCAGTTGTACTTGTTATAACTGCAACATTTGTATGGGTTGCACACATGAAGATGTAATTGTAGTAGTGTAGGCTAGGTCTACTTAGGCTAAGGTATAAGCATACTTCAATGATCGATAAGCCTAGATTCCATAAAGTAGGTAAGATGCCCAAAAGAGGGTGCAAACCCTAATATGGTTGTGAAAACCCTAAAATGCAAAAGGGGTGCAAACACTAAAATGCAAATGGGGTGCTACCCTAGAGAAGAGGCCTAACCCTAATCCTTATCTTGCTTTACGTAAGGATGGGAGGTCTCACTTGTATTTACCCTTTTTGTGCATCCATGATATAGAAGGTTTGTCAATGGAACTCTTGAAGCTTTCTATTAACTTCTTTTATCATATCATCTTATTTCATTGTTTTGAGAGAGAGAGAGAGCAAAGCTCTAGATCTTCTTTTTACTTTTATTATTATTATTATTATTCATAGTAAGAACTTTGAGTTTGGAGTTGAGAGAGAGAGAGAGAGAGAGAGAGAGAGAGAGAGAGAGAGAGAGAGAGAGAGAGAGAGAGAGAGAGAGAGAGAGAGAGAGAGAGAGAGAGAGAGAGAGAGAGAGAGAGAGAGAGAGAGAGAGAGAGAGAGAGAGAGAGAGAGAGAGAGAGAGAGAGAGAGAGAGAGAGAGGGATTTGGTGTGGTGAAGTTTTTCTCCATCTTCTCTCTCTCTCTCTCTCTCTCTCTCTCTCTCTCTCCTTATTTTATTGTTGTTGTGCTTGGATGCGAAGGAGCGACGACAATGGATTGTGTTGCTTGGGTTATTGAACCATCTTCGAGCCTTTAAGCTTTCAGATTAAAACACAAGAAGGTAAGATAGGTGAATTCACTACACCTCAAGCTAGTCTTGTATTCTTGCTATCCTAGATTCAAGAGAAGGATGTATGGTTAGAGTGTCTAGAAAACAAGGTGAGATTTTTGCCAAAGTGAGTTATAACTTTTTACTGATAGAAGTCCATCCAATGTTTAGACTGTTGTGCATTTAGCCCAACATCCTGGTCTCATATTTGGGATAAAGGATGGTGCAACTACCGAGGTTTTCATTCTCACACTCCTATTGTATGGTGAAATAGGAGACTTTTCTACTTGAGTGTGAATGGGATCAATGAACTATTGATAATTTGTGCTTGTACTTGCTTACTCCGAAACACATGTAGCTAGTTTAGGAAGGACATATTGGAATGAATGAGTTCGTTGGATTGAGTTCACTTGAATAGTGATGGTATCAATGGAGTATTGACAATTTGTACTTGCAACTTGCATACCTTGAAACACACGCAACTAGTTTACGAAGGCCAAATTAAAAGGAACCAATTTGTTGGATTGAGATAATAAAGTTTGGACTTGTTAAAGTTGGAGAAATTACAAACTCAAACTCAAAAATACAATCAAACCCAAAAAAATAATACAAACACACAAAAATGTAAAAAATGAAAAATGCAAAACTCAAAACTTAAACTCTTCTTGCTTAAACAAACTAGATGATATTATTTTGGATTGAAGATACATCATACTTTTCATGCTTGTTTAGTTGTGTGTGCATTAAAATAAAACTAACACAAAAATCAAAAGCCCAAAACAAAAAATGCAAACTGTGAAAATGTAAAATCTAATAATCAAAATTCAAAATCCAACTCTTCTTGAACAATTTGTGTATCAATAGTGTAGATGGCATAGATTAAGGGGCTCATTTAGGTATTCAATTACTATACTTCCTCTCTAACATCGATCTTGCACATGAAGGCTTCAATTAGTAACAAAAGTTTTCAGTTTTGAGCATTCTCTCCAATCCTTTTTGGCAAATTTTTTCTCCATGAAACCCTAACTATGTAGTCAAAGGGCAGCCGTTAAAGCTTGACCAAAGCTTTTAAAATTCAAAGGGCATTTACTTTATTTCATCTCTAGAGCTTATCTACAGCAAGTATCCATGAAGTTTCGTAAGGCATTTGAAGCATTTGAGCTCTCTTGATTGTTACAAGCTTCTATGAGGGAGAAATTTGGGGGATTCTTCTACAAGCATTAAGCTCATGGTTTTTGAAGCTTAATGAGGGTTGAGGCCTCTCTTTTTAAGAGAATTTACATGGTTTTGATCCTGCATTATCAACATTGGAGCATTCTTGGTGCAAATGGAGCATTATTGAGCTATAGAGTCTATTCTTGAGTCAAGATTTGGGGCAAACATGATTGAGCTTCAATTTTAAATCTCTGATGCTTCAGGGTTTCTTTTAAGAAGTCAAGGAGCAAGGATTGTGCGTTATTTTTCTAACATTTCAACTTGACATATTGGCCTCTTCATGATTTTGGCACTTAGGGATTTGCTTTTGAACACACACATTAAGTTGGAAAAGAAGAAAGCCTCATTTTCAAGCACATCAATCTCTTGTTTTTCTTGAAATTGAAAGTGATTTAGAGAACATTTTTGGATTCGTTAGTGACTAAAAGAAACACTGAGTGCCATGGTATAATAAGATAACTACACAAAACAAAGGGCAAGGAATCTTAGATACATTTTGACCCATTGATCACTTAGAGCCATCAAGCATAGAACTCCAAGGCCTAGGCTAAAGCTCAATTTTGATTTTGTTGTATGCACATATGAAACGACAAGGTGATCCCCTCCTAGGGAGTAGAGCCCTAGCCTCAAAACACTCGCTACAACATTAACTTTTGAATCCATTCTAGTCAATGGGCTCAATCCTGAGGGGTCAAGGCTCTCACCAACCAAGTGATTTACTTAGTTAAACTAGAAACATAAGACCTCAAGCCAAGCATAGAGACATATAAAAGGAAATCCAAGGACAATTTCATCTAGTGTATAAGCAAATAGAAGGACACTAAATCAAGAATTGGAGGAGAAAGAGCTAAATGATAAGAACTTGAAGAGATGAGAGACTAAGGAAGAATTGAAAAGCCTTGAGGTTTGAAAGAGAAGAAGCACACACAAGACAAGGCTAGAAAAAAAGAGTCATGAGTTAAATCTAGATATTGAGAGCGTGATACTCATAATTGACATGTTTAATAGGAAATTAGACTGAGACATCTAGAAGTCCTAAAACTTGGTGAGTCAACTAAGACTATACATCTCCATCCAATTGTCCATTGATAAGATGATAGAGCTAGTGGCAGAAAGGCCATTGCCACATCTTGTAGACTAAATGAAGATAGACAAATCCACAAAGGTTGACCTAAGATGCATACTTAGCTTGCCATTCAAAAGATCAAAGCCACAAATATTAACCTAGAAGATGAAGAGCTAATATCTTCAGTGTATCTTAGGGTCAAGCTAACTACTAAGTAAGAGCTCGTTATTGACACTCTCATTGACAAGGGTTTGGATTATAACATTTTGAATTATAAATTATGGACTAAGATCAAACAATCTTGTCTCGATAAATGTAGTTGTCAAATCATAAAAAGGTTCACCATATACCCATTGCTTTCTATGTGCTTTCAAATTGAGAGGATATGGATAAGAAAGTTTTGTTTGGAAGACCTTTCAAGTGTGCAACTCAATGTGAAGTGGACTACAGAAGAGCACACCAAATACACTTAAGCTTGCCAAGCATTAAGTTAATCCACTACGTTCAACATAAGGTAACCTTGTTTCTTCTTTAGGGAAAGGCAAGAAGTGTGTCTAAGACTCAACCTTGAGCCCTAGTAAGGATAGCCAGAGAGTTCTAAAGGAACTACTCAAGGCACATGAGAATAAGAGGGTACCACTTAGTGTGTATCCTCCTAGACCTAAAACAAACACCCAAGTTGCTATGAACCATATAATATGTCAGACATAATAACCTTCGATTGGGCAAGTAGCCCAAGACGGACATTAATTAGTGTGTCCCAGAAAAGGGCAAGAGGTGCCAAGGTCTGAAGCTTGGGCGATACCCTTATATTTCTTGCTAAATTGGGTAGGACTTGTCTATTTGGGAACATCGGTTGGGTGCACCATGAAAACAGGCCCTAGAGACCCGATTAGAAGGCGGAAAGAGGGTATATTTGGTTGGGAGGTGAGTAAGACATGTTTTGGGCTCCTTACTTAGCCAAAGGTTATTATGTCTGATATTTAATGTAAGACATAATAACCTTTGGTTGGGCAAGTAGCCCAAGACGGCCATTAATTAGTGTGTCTCGGACAAGGGCAAGAGGTGCCAAGGTTCGAAGGTTATTATGTCTGACATTCTTTGAGAATGTCAGACATAATAACCTTCGGCCCAAGCAAGTAGCCCAAGAAGGCCATTAATTAGTGTGTCTCAGACAACGGCAAGAGGTGCCAAGGTTTGAAGCTCGGGGGATACCATCAGATTTCTTGCTAAATTAGGCAGGACTTGTCTATTTGGGAACACCACCATATGAAAACAGGCCCTAGAGACTCGATTAGAAAGTGGAAAGAGGGTATATTTGGTTGGGAGGTGAGTAAGACACAAAATAAATTTTCTTCTCTCTCTCACATTTGGTATCAGAGCTCGTGGGTTTCCAAAAAAAGAAGAAGGAGATTTGGGGTTTTTTTTGGTGACGGCCACACAGGTGAGATCGTATTGTAGTCATGAGAGCGCACGGGAGTGGGCAGCGTGAAGGCATCTCTGCAACACACCACAGAAGACAACGCAACATGAAAAGACTCTTTCTCTGCCCACTCACCACAAGGCCTAGCGGCACTCACCACAAGGCCTAGCAGCAGCCCAACGAGCCAATCACGTGAGTCAGCAGCAGCCAATAGCACCACCAAGGCCAAGGCACACTCCATCACACAAGAGAGCTCTCTCTCTCTTTTACTTGAGAGAATGACCATCTCCCTTTCACCTTTTATCCTTGGTAAATTCCTTGTGGCACTTTGCATGTCGGATAGAATCCCCTTTTTACCAAGCTTGTGAGCCCTCCATCCCCTTGTAAAAAAAAAGGGCGTTTCTTCCTCTTTTTGAGCACATTTTCTGAGATCTATAACTTCTTGGTATGACATCCAAATTGCAAACCGATTTCACGACCTTCGAGAATGATTTGAAGATAAGCTTCTGAAGAAGTATCATTGCCAATTGAGCTTGGGAGAACTTTCAAAATTTCTTGCCAAAGTGACATTTGGAGGTGGGAAAAAATTGGGATTTTTGGGCTCCAACGGACTTTGATTCAAGTGCTGTCAGTTCCTGTGGTTTTCTTGCATCGATGAGTATCAAATTTCAGCATATTTGACCTCTGATTTTGATTGGCGAGGACTGGAGAGGACATTTAAAATTGCTTTCGTGGTGCTAGATATGCATTATCTCTACTTTTTGGGGCTTAAACTTCATTACTTTGAGTGTGTCTATGTATGCTTGAGAGTATGGATTTTGTGCATTTGGATGTTTATGCATGGTTTCAAAGAGGATTTGGTGACTTATTCAGCTTTGCACTTTTGTTTGAAATGTACAAAGAGGCTTGCTTTTGACATGTATGCTTCTTGTGGATGGTACTTGTGCGAAAACATAGCAGTTTTCTGAAAGTACATTGTATTTACATTTGCCTTGCTTTTGTTGGTTTGAATTAGCAATCCAAAAAAAAAACATCAATTAATCAAATTTCATGTCACGCACTAAAGATATGCCTTTGGAGTTTACCTGATGCATGTATGCCTGACACACAAGTTGTACATGACTCCTCTGTAATCATTCCTTCGTTGCCAGAAGCTAAGTGGCAGCTTAAAGAACTTAAGCCGCCTAAGTTCAATGGAATGATGACACAAAGGACTGCAGATGCGGTGGAACAATGGCTCTCTAAATGGGAGTAGTATTTTAAGTTATGCCATATTCATGAGGATGCTTTAAAGATACATCAAGCTACATATAATCTCATGGATGTCGCTCACCGTTGGTGGTGGAAAATTGAGCAAGATCATGCAGAGTCGTCTACTTGGATTGCATTTAAAACATTGTTTTATAATAATTTTGTCCCTCCAGATGAGTGGACAAGGGCTCTAGATGCGTGGTTCTTCATAGCTCAGAAGAGCTACTTTGTCCAGGAATATGCGGACAAGTATAGAGAGATTCTATTAAAGGTCCTTGAACATATTCCTGACTTTCTGCAAGTGCATAAATTTGTCATGGGCTTAAAAGAAACCTTAAGGACACTTGTCAAGAAGGAGAGATGTAAAACCTTGAATGAGGTAGTGGAGCTTGCATTGGTCTTTGAAGATGGGAAGGCCTAGAGATTTCCTTGGACTAGAGGTCCACGCCATGTCTTTACTCTTGCAGTTGCATCTAGTGCTCCTCGTGCGAAGGACACTAGAGAGGTGCATATGATCAAGACGGTGTCAGGTACCAAGAGGAAGGTATCTGTTATGGCTGAGAGAGCCTACAATAAATCCATGCTCACTCTACAAAGGGAGAAAGCAATGAGAGGAATCTGTTACGGATGCCTAGGGTAGCATAAATTTAAGGCTTGTCCCAAGAAGGCAAGAGTCAGTGCTCAAATGGTGCTTAATCCAATGCAAGATGTGGATAAGGTGAGAGATGACTAGATGAGTCACCTCCACATGGCTCTAGTTATCATGAACAAACCCTAGCCGTCATAGTAACAAAGAAAGTACCAACTGTGCCAGATGCAGTGTTATCGCCTGAGGCACAAAAGGGGTACCGGTTTGTTGACAGTGAGCTCATTGCAATGAAGGCATAGTGGCAGGATGCCCTGTGCGTATTTTATTTGATAGGGGCTCTTCACATAATGTTATTAGCTCTAATCTCATCAAGAAGTTGAAGCTCAAGACTACCCCTTCAGAATACAGTTATTCGATAGAGCTAGTTGACGGGATGGGTACAGAGACATGGGATTAGTGAGTTGTTGACCTTCCTGTACAGATCCAATCCTATGAGGACAGATTGGATTTTAAAATTACACAGCTTGCAAGATTCGACCTAGTGTTGAGAAAGCAGTGGCACACAAAGAAGAGACCTATCATTGACTTCTCCTCTCATATTTATCAATTTGAGCATGAGGGTTGACAATTGTTGATTCGCAGAGAACCAGATCTCCAAGAAGTGAAGATTCTCTCGATGACCAAGGTGCTCAAGATTGATTGAACGTGAAGCATAGGATTGAGCTCGTCCCAGGAACTAATTGCTAGACCCTCGTTCAGGATGAGTCTACAAGAGGAATATGAAGTCCATAAGGTGGTGGATGAGTACTAAAGCAAAGGATTGTTTAGACCTAGCTTTTCAACCTTTGCAGCCCTTGTTTTACTTGTAAAAAAGAAAGATGGTTCTTTTCGAATGTGTGTAGACTATAGGGCTTTAAATAAAATAACTATCAAGCATAGATATCCTATGCCTCGTATTGATGATCTCTTGGATGCTCTAGGTGGTTCTTCTATCTTTAGTACGATTGATTTAAAAAGTGGTTGTAACCATATTAGAGTAAGAGATGAAGATATTTTTAAAACTGCTTTTAGAACAAGATTTGGTCAATATGAGTATTTGATTATGCCTTTCGGTTTAAAAAATGCTCCTACTACTTTTATGATGTTAATGAATGATTTACTAAGACCATACTTGGGCAAGTTCGTTGTAGATTTTATTGATGATGTGCTTGTGTGTAGTAAGAGTATCCATGAACATGAGTCACATTTGGTGACAATCTTTGAAACTTTGCGGGAAGCAAAACTCTATGCTAACCCAGAGACAAGACAATTCTATGTTTAGCAGAGATAGAGTATTTAGGTCATATTGTATCTGCTGATGGGATCAAGATGGACCCCAAGAAGGTTGTTGTGATACTTAGCTAGTCGACACCCCAAAATGAAACATCTCTTCATTCCTTTTGGGATTGTCAGGATTCTATAGGAGATTTATATACGCATACTCGTATATAGCTGCTTCTATGATAGATTTGTTGCAAGCTATGGTGCCCTATGTGTGGACATCAATGCAATAAGAAAGTTTTGAGGCTATGAAACAAGTAGTTTTCTATTGCCCCTGTTCTCAAGATAGTTGACCTGAGAAACCATTTGTTTTAGAAACAGATGCAAGTAGCATTGCGATAGGTGCAGTCCTTAGCCAAGAAGGCATGCCTGTAGCTTTTGAAAGCAAGAAGCTTTCCCCAAGCCAACCGAATTGGCCAATTCATGAACAAGAGCTTTATGCTATTGTTCATTGCCTTAAAGTTTCGCGGCACTATTTATATGGTGCAGATTTTAAAGTTTATACAGATCACCATATCCTTAAGTATTTTTGTACTCAACTAGATCTTCGAGGGCGCCAAGCTCGATGGGCTGAAATGATGCAAGAATTTCATATGGAAATTCTATATAAGAAGGGTAAGGATAATGTTATTGCTGATGCATTATCTCATATAATGTATCCAATGAACTTTACAAATTTAGAAAGCTCATTGCTTCAAGAAATAAAGGAATCACAGTTAGAGAACTCTTATATGGCAAAAATTTATTAGGCCATAGAATGAGACTCTTTGATTAACGATGGACCAGACACTTCTGTTTCATTACCCACTATTATTTATGATAAGGTAAGCTCATTTAAGAACCTTTCAATTGAGAATGGGTTTCTTAAACGAAAAGGCAAGATCTGTGTTCCTAGTGCACAGGAACTACAAAAGAAATTTTTGTTTGATAACCATGATGTGCCTTGTGCAGGACATCCTGGTATTGATAAGACCATACAGCTTGTTAGAAGGACATTTTGGTGGCCAAAGTTGGCCAAGGATGTTTGCCAATATGTCCAACAATGCTTTCAATGTCAAGTTAATAAATTCGAAAGGGTGAAGCCACCAGGTTTGCTAATGCCATTACAAATTCCAAAATCTAATTGGAAAGTATTTCCATGGATTTCATTGTTGGCTTACCTAGAACCCAAAGAAAAAAATACACTATCCTAGTGATAGTGGATCACTTCAGTAAAATGGCTCATTTTATAGCCACTTGCGAAAGTGTGGAAGCTCCACAAGTCGCATATTTGTTTATTGATCATGTGTTTAGGTTGCATGGTCTCCCTACATCCATTGTGTCTGATATGGATGTCATGTTTACGGATCATTTTTGGCGTCATGTCTTTGGTCGTTTAAATGTGTCTTTAAACATGTCAAGTGGTGATCACCTAGAAACAGATGGTCAAATAGAAAGAGTCAATTAGATAGTAGAAGACATGCTAAGAGCATATGTATTTGATAAACAAACAAATTGGGATACACATTTGTCTTTGTTAGAATTTGCTTATAATAACAAACCTCATAAGGAGGCAGGTTTTTTTCCTTTTGAACTAAATTATGGAATGAATCCAAGTTTTCCTAGTACAGTAAGGTCAGATGAGAAATGCCTAGCTGTGGCAGAATTTCTTACTGACATACAAGCTAATGTTAAAATTGTTCAAGCCAAGTTACAGCAAGCTACTAATAGGGCTAAGCATTTTGCAGATAAGAAAAGGTCAAGTAGGATTTTTGAATTAGGAGAAAAAGTTTTTCTCCAAGTCCCAGCCAATTCATCTAGTTTATTGACTGGCAAATGTCCAAAGTTATCTCCAGGATATTGTGGACCATGGAAAATTACTCAGAAGCTAAGTGATGTAGCTTACCAATTGGAACTTCCTCTTGGATGCCGTGTTCATCCAATGTTTCATGTTAGCAAATTAAGAAAGTATATCTCATGTGATGATAATCTAATTGATGGTATGGTACCTTTGCAGGAACAAGATTCAATTGTTGACCATGGACTAGACAAGATACTAGATCAGAGAGAGAAACGGTTGCGTAATCGTATTCTCCATGAGTATCTAGTTGCCTGGAAGGGTCTACTAGTTATTGATGCTACATGGGAATCATAAGCTTTGATTTGACGACACTTCCCATCACTAATCATTGAGGACAATGATTTTTTGAAAGGGGAAGAGAATGTCAGACATAATAACCTTCGGCCGGGCAAGTAGCCCAAGATGGACATTAATTAGTGTGTCTCGGACAAGGGCAAGAGGTGCCAAGGTCCGAAGCTCGGGGGATACCCTCAAATTTCTTGCTAAATTGGGCAGGACTTGTCTATTTGGGAACACTGGTCGGGTGCACCATGAAAACAGGCCCTAGAGACCCGATTAGAAGAAGGTGGGAAGAGGGTTTATTTGGTTGGGAGGTGAGTAAGACACACAAGAAATTTTCTTCTCTCTCTCACATAATAACTTTTAAAGCTATCAAGAAAAGGACTTTATCTAAAAGGAAGAGGAGACCCAAGGATATAATTAGAAGTATTGATGGAGAGTTAGCACTGAGTTGCGATGAGTTTCCAAAGTGATATTGCATGCTCAAGGGTATTATACAAAAAAATATTGGATCTAATTGTTGAAATTGCCCATATAGCCACCTTCGTTGACCGTAGCCCAAATCCCATCAAAGTCAACGATAAAGAGAAAGAGACCTAAACACAAATCTACATCAAGGACTAAGGTAATCAAGGAGATAAACTAGATGAAACTGTAATAGAAAAGTTAGTTATTGTGACACGAAAGGCCACAATTCTAGAAGAGTAACTACTCCATACAAGGAACCTATGGTGTCTAAGAAGTCATCAACCCAAGAGGAGGAAGAAACAAAGCAACCACATCCATGTGATGTTGCTCAAGGTAAAAGACAAAGTCCCAGGAAGGACATGATAGAGCCATCAAATGTTGATAAAAGTAACAATCGAAGACGGTTGCTAGTCCACCCAAAGATGCAAAGTCTCCCAAGAATAATGAACCTTTGTCACCAAAGCCCAAATAGAAAATCTAGTACAACAGCCTAGTGCAGCTCCTAAATCCAAGAGAAAGGATCCCCAAGTGAAAGCGAAGAAAACATCAAAGGATCGACAACATCTCTTTGTCAAGAGTGTTATCAAATATAAATCTGGAAATTTCAAGATTGGGACTACTTCCAACTAGTCTAAGGATGAAGTGTATAATCATCTTTTATTTTCATAATTGACTAATCCACTACTCACCTATAGCGGCAAACATGCTGGATGTAGCGGTAAACATGTTGCCTATAGTAGTGAACTTACCACTTGCAGTGGCAACCTTATTTTCTACTATGATAACCTTGTTCCTTATAGCACTAACCTTGTTTCATGTAGCGATGTTGCAATATCCCGTAGCAAGGTTGCAATTGCCTTCATCAGGATTGTAGTTTTCTATAACATGAATGCCATTTGTTTTGCCTATTCAAGACAAATAAATACTACTACACACACTAAAATATCACCAAAATAAGTGCAATGAGATATTGTAAAAAGTTTGAAAACTATTTATCTCATAAAATTGGCAATTGACTATAATGTCCATAAAATTTCACACCATTGTTGCTTCAGGCACTACAATAGTGACTTGGATAAAATTGATTTCAACTACTTACTGAACCAATGAATCCTTTTGTGGCTCATCATAATAAACTTGAATTAGTATTTAGAGCCTAAATCTATTAATTGTAGGTTTAACAATGTTTCCTTGCATTATAGCTAGAATGAAAGTGTTTGCAAAATTGCTAAAAGGTAATGAGCCATAGTTCTATAGTACAACCATTTCAATGAAATATGCAAGGGTCGAGAACTCATAATATACAATGACATACATAATATATAATAGAGAATAAAGATATTGAACCATACCTGAAAAAATAGATTAATGCTTCAACTACAAAGAATAAATGCATTGACTTGAAAATATGATGATGATGCTCTAGCATTTTCATCATAATAAATGTATGGCAATGTACCACCCAATTTGGATCTTGAATAAGACATTGTATTGTGAAATAAATATGTAAGCTAATCCACAACAACTTGTATCTATTGATTTTCAAGTTCTTAAAAATCAACAACAACTTGTATCTGTTGATTTTCAAGTTCTTGAATAAAAATTGTGTCCTGAAAGAAATATGTAAGATAATCCACAAGAACTTATATATGTTGATTTTCAAGTTCTTGAAACTAGTGATCATTATGTGGTTTTTGTATTTGCTATTTTTGAGGTTGCTATAGCACTTTTGACTATTTTTTAGCTTGTTGTAGTACATTTTGTTGATGTAGGAAGTGCAAGAATTTAGCTTGTTGCTATAGGTATTGTAAAATTTTAGCTTGCTACTGTAGGTATAGGAAGAATGCAAGTTGCTACTGTAGGAAGTCAAGATACTATTATAGGGATTCAAAGTCTTACTGCAAGAATTGCTAAAATTTAGGTTCTTATAACAAATCATTTTGTAGAAATCTAGGTTCTTGTAGTCCATTTTGTAATTCTCTTGACATTTTCAGTAGACCTAATGCTCATGATTTGCTAAAATCTCTTGAAATCTTGAAAAATCACTTTGCAAATAAAATAATGGAGAACTTCTTGGTATAGAAAATTGTAATATACTCTTGTTACAAGCATCCACCTCATACAATATCAGCACTTTTATGCTAGAAAACCAATCACCATGAATAACATCAACCATTCCTGCTATAATATAAATTGCATAGATGTCCACTGTAGGTACTTGTATACTTCTAGATGCTTCAACTTCAGTGATCAAGTCCTTAATAACTTTAGAAATATCATTCTGAATTAAAACATCAACAACCTGATCATTCAATGCATAGAGATCCTCAAGAATAGCATCTTGACCTGAAGCATGAGAAAAGGCCAATTGAGTATGCAAATAAGCAATTTTGTTATCCTTCTGCAAAACAACTTTCTCAAGAGCATTAATGACTTCAAAACAATGAGAAACTTGAAAATCCATTGCTTTCTTCACTTGAGAAACCTCCTGATGTAGTAATGCTTTCTCTTCTTGAAGTCGATTGGTAACAGACAAAGCTTCAATTACTACAACGTTGGTTGCATTTCTCTCCTTTTCAAGCTCAACAAAAAGCCAATGAATCATCACAATTGGGGATTGAATCATAGAGTGTACCTCATGCAGAACTTCAGAATAACCATACAAACTAATTGCATTATGTGATTCGTGATATTCAACCAAGTCCTGCAAAGGAAATGTAGTGTCAATCTTGCAATGCTACTCTTCTTGTAGAGGAATTATAGAGCTAATCTTGTAATTCCGCAATTCTTGCAGTGAAACACTGACTTGTTCTTCAGATTGAGAGATGCAATGATTGTAAATATTATCTTGCATACTTTGAACATTGGTATCTTGAATAAACACATCCAAAGATGTTATATTTTGTACTATGACTAGATGCACTTCAAGTTCTTGCAAAGTTCCTTCATTGAAATCCAACTTAGGAGTTGCATTATCTTCCTTAACATCAATAAGAGAACTAAGAAAATCATCCACAATGACATCTTCGTTATGAAAATCATAATCCTCAAAATTATCATATTTTAATAGCATCATCTTCTTGAATACATAACCGATTGCCTTGATCACCAATTCGATCATCTTCATTGTTCATAACTTCTAGCTTGTTTCTTTCTTAATTAAAGCTAATTGGAGATTGATTATGGTAGTTTTCAAAATATCAAAATATGGAAAATACATTGATATTATTGATGTAAAGTGTGTGATGATACACTCTCCCGTTGGCAATTTAGTTTGTTGGGTTTGGGGCACTCCAGGATTTTTGGCTTCTTTGGCTCTTGTCCTCTCTTGCTCTCTTTACCTCAATCTTTGGCAAGACCATGGGCAAAGAGTGCCAATCATCATCATCATTTCTTTCCTTGAGCTTTTCAACTACTATAAGCAATCTCCCAAAATGCTTAGCAGTTGAACAAGACCTGCCTTTCTTGCCTTCATGATCATCATGCCATTCATAAGCATCATGAAGAACATTCTCAAAAGGATCCAACTTCTCTCATACTTTATCCATCTTTAAACTTGATTCCTTCGTTTTTGGTGATGAAAACTTCTTGAGAATACCATCAAACTGATTACCTAAATCAAACATGCAAAAATACTTGTAGGATTTTTCTTCTTCATAAGACCTATAAACATAAGAATAACTCTTTGAAGTATGTCCAGACTCAAAATAAGCTTTGCACCTCTTTTTCTTCTCCTTTGACTTATCCATTGCAATTAGTCGAATTGAAATTTTAAACTTTAAAATTGAAAATGAAACTTGAATGCTCTCTTGTGAATTCTGCATAGACTTCCTGTAGTAGGTAAAAGATAGTGCTTCCTCTTTCTCACTAGATTTAGCCAGGGTTTGTTATACAGAGGGTAATCTTGCAATAATTCTTGCATTTTGAAAATTCTCTGTGAATTTTGAAAATTCTCTGTGAATTTTGAAAATTCTTGGATTTTGAAAATCCTCCTAAAATATTTTGAAACTTCTATAATTGTTGTTGTGTGAATGGTTTCTTCAAATTTTGAGACTTATTGCTACACAAAATAAGAAACTGCTTGTTTGTATATAAGCAAAAAAGTGAAATTAACCATATGAATTGCATCATCCTACTTCAGATAATATATTACTAGTTCAGGAAATTGTCATTGCTGCACATTGTGACAAAAAAAATTACAGATTTCTAGATTCAAATAGAGACATTTTTTGAATAGGTTTTGAAATAAGAGATATGTCACGGTAAGAATGATGGAATTGCAACATCTTACTGTAGGAAATGTATCATTGCTTGATACAGAAAATTCAAAATTTGCCATCAAACAAGGCCGTTTTTGCTGGTGTTTTAAACCAAAGATATAGAGAAGCAATAATAGGGTATACACACAAAAAAACCTTCGAATTGCATATAGAATATTCATTTTTTGTCTATAAAATGCCGTTTTTCACAAAGCTTGAAATCACAGGTTCAAGATAACAATGTTAGGATCGCCAAAGTGTTGCAACCCCTAATCTATGTGGAATGCATAATAGGACTACAATGCCTCATATGAGAATACATCTCCTGTTGCAAAAAAGCAGTGTAAAAATACTTAATACCGCATTAGGCATCTTATAGGAAACTAAAAAATAATAACATAAAGACATGGGAATACATACTATAGTACTAATAATTAGCAAATCAAAAACATAGATCAGAGAATATGCTGAAAATAAACAAAAACATAGAGAATCATGGTGTCAATGGTTAGATCTCATATATCATCATAAATATCTATTATATAATAGATCGCGAGTATCAAAAATGAGCAAAAAACATGATACACCCATAATACCTCTTTAGGTCACATCTGAAACTTGCCTACATAACTACACTTCATGAGGCATAAAACTTCATGAAGCATCTAAAGACTACTTCAGACATAGAACTATTATGACTAAGATTCTAACCATGCTAAGGGCAAAAATAGTGCATCAAGCCATGGCTAACAAGTATAAAAGGAAAGCGTACTAGACCTATCCCAAGGCTAGATGCAGATCCCTTCACCAAGAAGGATTGGTTTTTTCTACCTCGGAGAGTTCGAAGCAACCTCGATAGCAAGAGGTTGCTTTATAGGGGATCCTTGAGCAAGAGGAGTTGAGGATGTGAAGGGGCCTCTAGCCAATTCATTCTTAGGCTCCTAGGAAATGTCCAAATCCTTACATGACTCAGGATGGACTTCCTAAGGGTCCCTATACTAGCTAGGGGCATAAATCTTGATAAAATAAAGGTCTACATGTAGTTCTTCCATATGGAAGGAAGGTGAATACCTGTATAAGATTCTCTAATTAATTTTTTTTTTCAAAGGATTGTTTTTATTGTTTGTGTGTTGTGATTTAAGTTACGTGAAAGGACATTGTGACTAAAATGGCTAATTAAGAAAGCTGATATTATTTGTTCAACATAAATGTGTTGGGTAAGTAGAAAACTAAAACTATCCATCCGAGGGAAGTGAGAAGGAAAGATTCTTGAAGAATATGCTCTAAGGTAGGGATGGTTTGGTAAGCCGAGAGCTTCTTTACATTTGGATA